>NW_020536999.1:92740796-92768042 GCF_003426905.1 Ctenocephalides felis
TTTCAACACTGAAAGATACAAAACAGTTTTTAATCAATTCTTAATTGATACTTCTAAATCAATCTACTAACCATAACCATAAATGCAATTGTGTCTGATTGGTCTGAGGAACAGCAGCCAAAGAATGCAAATGTGACAACAACTGCACCCTATAATGTGGTTGAATATGGTGCATCCGATAGGAAAACATTTCCAACAACGTAAACAAGATACCCAAGCATGAGATTTGAAGACTGTTGGCAAGAGTTGACCTAAAAATGGACAATACATGATGCAATGCAGTTTTTAGTACCTTTTTTATGTGTGCGTACTTATAAATCCTTTTATTCCCAAGCTCTCAATTTCTGTGTACACCAGCAGTCTTGAATAAGTTTCAACAAGTGCAGGAGCCATGTTGCTCTGTCCTGGAGAACTTTTGTTTTGCGTCTGTGCCAACTTGATGACATGAGTGACCACCGAATGGATCAAAGACATCTTGAATGCACTGTTAAAGAATCTAGGATGCTCATAGACAAAGGAACCTAAAATCAAACTCATTTACAATCCTGCTGGATAAGACTGTAAGTCCTTCTCCTTTATCCTCACTATTGGCATGCTGCCCAGAGTTCCCAGCGCTAGTTCCAGAAGCAGTTCCACTCCAGAACTGCTTCCTCCTCCTCCTGCTCCACTCACACTGCCGGTTCCTGAAGTTCGGAGCCATGGTGGACTTCTGGTTTCCTAAAATTGTTTCTACTAATGCTGCCATTGGTCTGGAAAAGTTGTCCTGGTTTGTGGAATAGGCGTTGCAGAGGAGCACTATTCGGTAGTCAGAACCAAGACATAGGGATGTGTTGTTGGGCATCACCAGATGTTGGAGAAATCTAAAAATAGATGAAAAATTATAATTCCATTCAGGAAATTATTGATGTGCTTTTTTACTCTTACTCATGGTGATGTTTAAGAGTTATTGGCAAAGGTCTATGCAAAGAAACATGTTCACTTTGAGCCTTTTTGGATAAGTGTATCCAGATGCAAGTTGCAGCCATTCTATGGGTGCATTGTGGTTTGTTAAAATCAGGTACTGGTAAAGGCTCTTTCTCCGGGTACAGTAAGTCATACAGGCGCAACACTGGCAGAAAATTAGTCAACTAAGAAAAAATATGACTTATTAATACTGGACAATGTATTTTGGAACAAAAGTTGTTTATTTATACATACAGGATTTCTTTGAATGCTGCCTGATATAAATTGCAAGAGTACCCACATTAAATGATCTCTGCCTTTGCGCAAATCTCTTCCGGACAACTAAAAATAATATTATTGAAGCCTCATCTCATATTTTTTTATCACATTCCTTTATTACCTTGTCATATAAAGCAGTAACAACACTTGAAAAGTTGGCAAACTGAAACAGCACAAAATAAATCAACTGAGAAGATAAATGCAACCACAACCAATGAGTCTGGGAGCTGGTGCAAGTGTTATCATCAGATTGACTTGCACCAGAAGCCGTAGTTCCACTGGTAGATCCTGGAGTTCCACCAGATGCAGAAGCAGATTGAGAAGAACTGCTTGGAGATGAGATGGTATCAGAAGTGTCTTGCTCAGAACGCTCCATAGCTAAAACCACTAAGGCTACCAGTTGCTCTTCCAGGGCTATACATCTTTGTTTATGCTGAAGTAAAAGACTCATGAGTTGTAACATTTGTTTTTGTTATATAATATGCAACATACTTGTTTTTGAAGTCCTAGTATCGAGCAAACCATATCTCTGGAATACGGTTGCTCCAAAACATATCTCAACAATTCAGTTTGTGGCTTCAACAAATCAGCATCATATGGCAAATTTCCTGCAAACAAACAAACAAATATGAAATATTTCTTTATAAATCCACCTTATATCTTTTTTTACCTTTTAAAGAAAACTTCAATGTGGTACTGTCTAATTTCCAGGGATTAATTAGATGATCAGCATAACCAGTATGTTCTACAACTGGTAACATATGAGAATGTCCAATGACTGACACCATTTGGGCAGTTGCTCTAAAACTTTCCACAAAGGATGAGAAGAGATTGGCTAATTTCTGCAAAATATAAATTGAAACATTTACAATTATTGGCACCATTGCTGATTAGTTTAATGACTTGATAATTACCCAATGTGGCCAATTTTTGTTATCAGGATAAGCCTTTTGTATTTCTGTCACTATGAAGTAACCAGGAAGCAACAAGCATTTCTATCAAAAATATATTCAATCACATTTTCCAAGGCTCTCAATTGTGGTACGGAACTGGAATTCAAGACCTGGGGCAGTGTCTGGGCCTTTTCTCTGCAACCCTGAGGGAAAGAAATATCTTAATAACTAAATAAGGGTCAAATGAGTTAATGTAGGATCAAATCTAGATGTTGATACCTTCATAATCTCTCTAACTCCTTTATAGTCAACACCTCCAATGATTCTGCGCATCAAATTAAAACATTCAATCCAGAATTCCTGGTTTTGGTAAACCAGCTTCTCGCAAGCCAGAATGCTTTCACAAACCACCCTGGAAGAAAATACATTCATGAATTCTATATATAATTATTTATAATTGATTATTTATTACCTTGGTGGTAAAACATTGCTCCCAACTAATTTTTCAAGGAGTCCCAACAAACACTTCAACTTGCTGTGGTTAGTTAAAGTTGCTGTTTGTTTTAAGTAATATTTGATAGCAGCTTCTAAATTTTCTTGAGACAACGATGAAAAAATTGTGCCCAATTGAGATTGGTATTGAGCCATGGATTCATTTTCTGCGTCATTTTTGTGAGATAGAAAACAAGAGAAGGATTCTTCTATCCCATCAACTTTCTGGAGAAGAAAACAATCATTTATAAAGTAATATTTATATAAACAAATAATAAATAAATCTACATATGGTAGTGAATTAATTGATTAGTGAACATAATATATACACCTAAGTCTGTTTTACACGGTCTTTTTGTACACGGTTTTGATATAACACGGTTTGAAATTGAATATTTTTAATTTTTTTACACGATTTTATTCCATTTAGCACGATTTGAAATTTTATGTACTTAAATTTTTTTGTCAAATTTTTTTGCGAAGTATGTTCATATCACAATGTATTTATGAAAGAAAAAAGTGTGAAACCATCGATAGTATCGATAGTTTGCGAACACTAGCTTAAAGATTTAAGTGAATTCCCCTTTAGCGCCTACAAACAATTTTTACTGGTCAAAGCAAATGTGAATAGCACTAATTTAGGGGAATTATTATTAAAATAAACATGAATTCTTGTTCTTGAAAATTCTTGTTTTTCACTAATTTTAATAGGTTTTAGAGAGTAGGACAAATCACCCATTTTTGTCAATGTCTTTTTTTACACGTTTTTTTTTACACGGCTTCTTCTGGAACCAATCTCCGTGTAAAAACAGACTTAGGTGTATATATAATAAAAACTATCATTTCAAAAAATTTATAATAAATCAATGAAAAATTCTTGCATTTTTAAAGCCTATTTTTAATCCTACAAGTTTTCTTGTTTTCCTGTTAGGTTAGGTATAAAAATTATAATAATAAAAAAATAGAATAATTAAAAAGTAATGGAAATACTAAAAGCAGGAGGACAATGTAAAATGATGAGTAATTTACCAGATATATAAATTACAATGTAAAATATTATTATAAAGACAAAAATGATACAAACATTGAATAATGATAAAAGTCTCGTTATAATATTTTTTCATTACAAAAGAATTGATGATAAATCCAAGAATAACTTTTACCACCGTAACAACAGGACAGGCCTCAAATTTTGTAATTTTAAAGCCTTTTTATATTCCTACAATTTTACGATTACAATCTTTAATATAAAAAAGATTGTGTAATAGTAAAAAAGGACCACAATTAATTTAAAAAGTAATAATATGATCGAAAGCAAGAGAACAAATGAAAAACAGTTTAAAATAAAAGTACTCTATGGATTTTAGCATTTTTTACAACAATTTACTGTTGTTATTGTTAAACGACTAAGAAAACTTTAGTCGAACAAGGATCGCTTATAGATATAAATATTTATATATATATACATAAATATTTATTGTACATATATATGTTATATATACATATAATTTAACTATATATTTACTAAACTTACTAGTATATTATTAATAATAGTATTTATCTGTGTCTCTTGAGACATTTTGCTCCAAAATACATATAACACTATTTATATTATGAAAATGTTATAAAATTACAAAATATCATTTAGGAATGTCAATGTGTTTACATTTTATTAACGTTTAAACAGTCTTTATGATTTAATATTAATATTTATTTAAGTTTTATTAACAAATCACTCCTAACCTCAAAATTTTGACAGAATAAGACTAAATATGAAAGTACGTTTGTAAACTTGTATTAAATGACTAAATATTATTTAATAATATTATTAATATCATTTTATTATTATTTTAATGCAATTTATCACATTTGTTTAAGTTTATTTAGTCACAAATCAATTCTAACCTAAAAGTCTAACTTTCTGTCTAATTTGCATGTCATTATAAACAAAATGGCTGAAAGAGACATCTATGAGATTTGACTAACTTTGATATAGCGCCAAATTCAAATATTTAAATGTTTTTTTCAAATTTTTAATCTTAACTTTTAAATTAGTTAATAAAACTAGTTGTCAGTAGCATTTTGCCTTAAGGCAAGTTGTAAATATATAAACAAATTAGCTATTTAAATATATATGCCATTATAAACAAATTGGCTGAAAGAGACATCCATGAGGTTTGGCAAAGTTTGAAATAGCGCCAAATTCAAATTTTTAAATGTTTTTTTTCATATTTCTAATCTTAACTTTTATATTAGTTAATAAAATTAGTTGTAAGTAGCATTGTGCCTTACAAGCAAGTTACATGAGCTTGTAAATACTCGACTTTATCAACAAGAATTTTAATTATCTATTTAGATAAAATCATAGATAAAAGAAGAGTTGTGGATAAAATGTAAAAACTATTTTCAATTGATATCTTTGAAACATACTAATAATATCTATAATTATGTAAATTAAATAAATCTATTAACTTCCCGTAGGGTAAGTTATTGTAATCGTCCAAAAATCGAAATTGAATATTTTTGCATATCTTCACGTTTCAAAGGTTTCTGAACATTTTGGCATGCCTCAGAAAAAATGGATATGTATGTATGTGTATGTATGGTTACAATTTTTTATCCCCAGAATCAACCGATTTCAATGATTCAAAAAACATTCGATTCCTATTGATAGAGAGATGTGCCGATTAGTTTTTGGTGAAGGTCGGTCCAGTCGTTTCGGAGTTACGGTGCAAAGAGTGCAGAAAATAGAAATCTAGTTTTTGAGATAACGGAACGTCCGTTTTGAATTATCTAAAAAACATTCAATTCGTAATGATGGGGAGAAGCGGTGGTTAGTTTTTGGCAAAGGCAAGTCCAGCTGTTTCGGAGATGCGGCGCTAAATGTGCAAAAAATGGCAGTTTTTACATATAATTACAGAGAAATGGCACGGTTGATCTTTACCAAGTATAATCAACACGATTTTCAATCAATATCTTTCCAATGGTTTTTGAATTTGCAAAATCGGTCCAGTCGTTTTTGAGATAATGTCGACAAAGGTCAAAAATTGGCTCACATACACAAAAAGATCTTCAACATGTAATTACGAAGAAACGGCTCGGCCGATCTTTACCAAAAACTAATAAACACGATTCCCAATCAATATCTTTCGAATGGTCTTGTAAAATCGGTCCGGCCGTTTTTGAGAAAACGTCGTCAAAAGTTAGAAAATCGGTTATTTTACAAATTATCTATAAGTTAGTCTCATAGTCTTTTACAAGTAATTTTTAGGCCTCTATATACTTTATATTTGCAAATTCAAAATGTCTGAACATTTTTTACATTTTTAACTATAACTTTTATACAAGCCTATAATTTTAAATACAGTCTTCTACAATATTTTAGATTATGAAATTTTCCACATTTTTGTCTTATAGCAAAATACTGTAAATTGTACTATACACTTATAAAAACAAGTTTTTCAACTATTTCTCTTCTTTCATTCTATCGCTAAGAAACAACGATAACAAAATCATCAATATAATAGTGGTGCACAACCAAAATTCCGTATTTGCTTTTTTCCTTAAACCCAAAACCATTTTATAATAATGCAAGTCATCCAATATCGTTTTTGGTTTGTCCGAATCCAAATCATCATCAGGATTTTTACTCAAGACTGAATTTTCATCCAATTTCAATATCGTTTTTGATTTGTCCGAATCCAAAATATCATCAGAATTATCACTCAAGACTGAACTTTCAACATTTTGCACAAGTTCTGAATTTCCAGAAGTCTGGTGTTCGGCCCCTGGAAAAAAAAGTTTAGAAAAATTTATATTTGCCAACTTTTTGTTTGAAATTTTTACCTGCATTTTTATCCGTTTGTTCAAAAAACAAGAAATATCTTGCAACTGCCAAATTGGGATCCAACAAAGTGTAGTAGAGATCATATTCGCCTAAACTTTCATCCAATTTTGGTTCCTTGACTTCAAACTGGTTCAGCAGATTTGAATGTGAGACACATTTAGCTAAACCGACTTTTGGCTCTTCTTCTTTTGGTTCTGAAAAACAAAAGTTTAGGAAAATGTTCTAAATCAATTCTGTTGTAAATAATTTACCATTTTGGTTCAGAAACGCTTCTAGATCCTCTGGTCCAAAATTTGGAGACTTCCAGTCTTGCCACTTTGAAGCCCTTTGTAAATTGTCAGAACTGTTGTCACTGACCACATGTTCTATAAAATTTTCTGATATCGTAATCCCCTCAAACTGGCCTACGGATTCATTTAAATCTACACGTTCATTTAACGGAATTTTAGAGCTTGATGACGATTTGTCAATGTTTGATGAGATTTTGTCGACATTTAAAGACATTGTAGATTCTATTGAAGAATTTAAGCTACTGGAGTCTTCAAAATCTTGCACAGGTTTGCTATTTTCCAGCAAAATCGTTGACATAGGCTCGTATTCCATTAACTGCTGGTTTTCCAGAACTTCCGACAAAATCTCATTCAAAATTCTTTGTGCTCTAGAAGTGACATCCTGCGAATCGTTCATGGCCATATAGCCAGAAATTTCTTCATCTGGAAAGAATTCTTTCAGCATTCTTGTGGTTGCATCTAGATAATCTTTTTGTATCTCGCTTAAAGTTTCCCACTGGTTTATCTGAGTGGATTTATCAATGTTGTCAGTTACTAATGTTGATAAATCTTCATATGCTGGATAACTCGATAACTGATTCAACTCTTTGTCAATGTTTGTCAAACTTATAGATGTAATTTCTTGATCAGAGTCGAGAAAATCATTAGAATCAATCAAAGTTAAACTTTTTGATTTCAATTTTTCAGGATTTTTGTGATTTGAGTCGTTGGACGATAAAAGTTCAACACTGGAGCTACTGTTGTTATTTGATGAAATTGAACTTATAACTTCAAAAGACGAGTCACTAGTACTTGAACTTGACACCAAGACATCATCGCTGTAGGATTTTTTCAACAGAATTTGTACCTTTTTGTTTGATGAAGTTAAAATCTTTTCACTGGACAATCTTCTTGGTTGTTGACTTTTGCATGTTGTTGTTATTTTCACAGATGGTACTGGACTCTTAATGTTAGATGTTTGTTTCATTGAAGTTTTGCTTACAAGAGCTTCATTGCTGGAAAGCTCGTTAGTAGACAAGGGATTTCCAATTTTCCACACAATCTCTGAAGCATCATCGTCACTGTGGTTTAAATTGAGGTACGGATCACTTTCATCACTATCCAATAGCAAATTGTTTGTAGAATCATTATTAAACCCGCAAGAAATTTTGGAGTTGTTAGGTGCAAATGTACCATCAGGACATGTTTGATCAATCTTGTTAGGTGCAAATGTACCATCAGGTATCTTTTCATTATAAGTTGTCTTTTTTGAAGATTGCTGTTCTGAGTTTCTGCTCCGTAATTTTTTGTGCAAATCAGCAAAACTATTGTTTGTTTTAGTATTCATATTTGGCAAAGATTTAAAGCCAGGTGACAAGTTGTTGCTGTCTGATCCAATTAGTTGATCTTTAGAGTTTTGATTGGAGCTGACCGCTTCCACAACGGACGTGGCGGATGAATGATCTTGCCAATTTAAGTTACGGTAGTAACTCAAATTATCCGAACTGGGTTTGAAGATTTCTGTAAATTTACACATTTTAAAAAACAAAAATAGAATTATGGGTAAACATCTACTTACCATCAGCGACCAGGAACTGTTGTGCCAAAAGACCTCTAACTCTTTTAGGTATAAAATGTTGCCTGACTTTTTGAGGATTATTAACAATGGAGCAGACAACGACGCACTTCATTTTCACACCTAGATCGCTTCCATTAGGTAATTGGCACCAGGGACTATTTTCAACTGCTATTTGTAAATCTTTTGTGAAGAGAGCCCACTAAAAATAGCAGGATGTTATATAAAACATTTGAATGGAATTTAGTCTTGTTTACCTTTATGGATCCAGGACCGCTGGCCAAAGGCCCTTGGTGAAAAATATTATGAAGGTGCATTATACTGACTGGCAGATATACCCTGATTTTGGAACCTTCGACTACACTGAGCTCTTTCTTGTACCTAAATAAAATGCAAGCATTTTAATTCCGTTTCAGAAATGTTATCACAATTAGTAGTTACCTTTCTTCCAATAAACTATTGGATGATGGTATCATTCTAAAAATATATTTTGGCACCGAGTTGTCTAAAATGTATTTGAAGTTGGACGAATTTAAAAACAAAGATGGGAAGCTGTTTTGCAGTCTTCGACCACTTAAAGTCATCAAATGAGGTTTGAGGTTTAAAATAAGAGTCCAGTATAATAATCCTAAAATGAATCAAAATGTTGGCATCCAATTGATCATAACTTGTCTGTTAACCACTTTTACCTAAAATATCGTCCGACAATTTTAGTTTGTCATAGCTTTTTAAAATTAATTCAGTGACACGTTGGAAACTTGGCATTTTGTTTAAAAGTTCACCTAACTCCTTGACTTCTCGCTTTCCATTTGCATCAATAAACCAGTGAGGAAATGGTTCTATTTTTGCTCCTTCTAAAGATTGAAAAATGAAGATTACTAAATAAGCAAAAAACATCTTAAGATGTAAAAAGATATGATGTCATTGGCAAATCTCCCCCAAAATAAAACTAGACTGTAGTTTTTGAGTAATGTAAAAACATCTGTTATTGGACATTGGACCATCCAAATTACAAAATTAGATTAAGCAATTATAATGAATAGAAGACTGGCCATTATTCTTCCTTACCACCCTCCTTGCAGCTCAAAACAGCGCAAACAAAGCAAGTCCATTTGACTCTTGCTGAAACGGCATCTTTCTTCAACAAACTTCTTAATTCTGCTAACTGTGTTTTTCTTCTGGCCAATCGTTGTTTTAGAAGTTTCAATCTGAGGGCACTTTCAGAAGCCAACTCTGAGAAAGCCGAATCGCCACCTGATGATGATGCCAAGGTTCTGAAAAAATATATGATGATGATTGGGACAAGTCCAGGAGTGTGGACGACTAATTTTGCCATTATTGCTTTTGTATTACCTCGCTGTCGAACAACTTTGCATATTTTTCTGGAAAATTATAGAAAATATCAAGCAAATTTATTTAAACTAAATATGGAAATTTACACATTAATCTATAAATAGAAATAAAATTTATTAACATTTTTTATATAAATCAATTTAAAAAAATATATTTTTCGATGAATGTCAAAAATTTGACGTACTAGATTTATACCACGTTTGTCAACTATGGAAAATCTTTGAAACAATTTTACTATTTTATTATTTTACTATATTAATTACTATATTAAATACAGTAATTTTTAGTATTCAAATTTCAAATTGGTACGAATTATTCCTGAACAATTACTAAAATTGATAAAGTTATCACCATAGCAAGATTTATGTCCAAATCGATGAACCAAGTACAAAGCACTTGCACATGTTTTGATTTACAATTTTGTACCACTTTTTACATACTCAAAATATTCTCGAACAAACCGTTTGGCCTGCACAATTTTTTCAAAGTTAAAAGTTATTCATGCCTTATTAGATAAATGTTTAATTATTTATTGATTATTAATTCATAGATAAGAAAATTAAGTGATTAATTGCTCAGAATTTTCTTAGAAATTATATTTAAAAATACGTTACAAATATTTTTTTTTAATTTGTATAAAATGTAGCATTAAAAAAATATTCAAAGTTCATTGACTTCCTTTTCCTCCTGCTTGTATGTTGTCTTAAAATCAACTATTGTTCATTTCCAAATGGTAGTTTGTTTAAATTCTGATATTTGCCCAACCGAGATTAAGTGTAGACAATAAGAACACAGATGTTGGCATGTTTTCTAAATTTTGTCTCTGCACCAGAAGATAAATCCTCGTTTATTTGCTGGATTTTGATTAAAAATAGGTAGTTTAGATCTAAAGCTCCTGGATTGCAGAACAAAATTTACTGCAAAGAAGTAGAATACAGATGTTCTTTGTTTCTAGAACCATGAAGCAGATTCAAAACTAACAACATGGTCAAGGATCATCATTCACCAGATTTTTCTTGTTTTGGTCACAATTTGTTTTTGCAGTTGATTCACCATCTTCTCGAGGAATCAAATAGTGACCATATCATTTCTCTCACATTTTATGCTTCTCCAACATCTTTCTCCTCTCAAAATTCACCTTTCCCTGCTCCCCGTCTAGTCATAAAGAGTCATAATCAACATCACCCGATTTATACATCTGGACCATCCTGAAATGTTTCTCAATCTTGTGCCTTGTCCTGTGCACCTCATCCCTCTTGGCCATATTGTACGCCCATCTGTTCATCAACGGCAACTTGGATTCGTCCAAAGGTGGCAGAGAGTGCCCATGATACTTAAAAGGATCCTCCATGAGATAGATGACACAGAAACGTTCAAAGTGGGGCCACATGATGTAGTCCATTATGCCAGGGACGTCACCTAGAAGAAATAGTGTTTATTGGTGTAGTAGGAATTGGACAGGATCAAGCTTACCATTGAAGTATATGGTATTCCTGTCTCTCAAAGCTTTCTCAAAGGCTCCTAAATATTTGTGCAACTTGCAAATGACCTCGGACACACCACCTTCGTTTCGCAGGTTGTTGCCAAATGTTATTCTTGTCATCAGACCTACGATTCGTCCCCAGTCTTTGCGCAATTTCTGATCGCACTGGAAAAGATGATTATGAGCAACCTGATAGCATTTCGAATCAACTACGCATTACCTTTCTGTAGGCTACATGTGCCAAAATCGGATTCGGTATTTTCAACTCCAAGTAGTCACAGATGGCAATGGAGTCACCAACGATGTCATCTTGATGCTGCAAGACAGGAATTTTGCCTGCAAGAACAAAATATCTTAAACCATGGCCTCCAGATAGTTGTTATCATAATTTTCTCACCTTCCGGGTACATCTGCAAAAACCAGTCCGGTTTGCTCTTCAGATTGATGTTGACTACGTCGTGTGGTAGATTCTTGGCAAGAGCCACCAGTCTGGCTCTCTGGGCATAAGGGCAGTACTCCATCGAGTATATTCGAGAGAGGCCAGCTGGTAGAGGTGGGCATTCTGAACCTAGGAAGAAAAATATAGAAGCTGAAAGGAGTTTGCCTTTTGGCAAGTTGCACTGATATGTTTTTCGAGACTTTTGGATTGAAGTGCCAAACGCCTAAGACTCGAACAATTTTGTCTTTGGCAAGCAACAAATTATCTATCTATTTATCTATTCATCTATTTACCTGCTGCAAAATGTTTAGAGACTATGTCCAAGAGCATTCTTCTAGAAATCTTATTGTCAACTTCTGATCTGGTTTGACACCACGGGGCACCGACATAGCGCTTCAAAAATTAATAAAAATATTTGTTATTATGTATTGATTATTAATGATTAATTTAAAAATATGTTTGTTATTAATAATTGGTTTAAAATTACCAATAAAAAGTTGAAAGCGTACGATGCTATTTTCGCCAGGTTTGTCTTACGAGTCGCCTCGTCCAATTTTTTTGGACGCAGCAATGCTAAGCTGGTGGAAAAAGAGAAATTAGCCAAAATATAAAAAAATATACAAAATATCTACTGTTAGAACAAATACTAAAATTGGTAAGTTGTCTTTGGCAAAAATTTGACTTTAATAATTTTTTGGACCAACTACGTAGTTGGCAATAATAATCATGTTTTATGAGATCTTCAGGGTAAACAGTTTATTCTATCATTCATCAAAATCATCTAACAAGTATCTTTATCATTTTATGTATCATCTAAATTATCTTTTTATTAATTTTTACCTTTCTAATTATCTTTCGGCTAAAATAGTCGTCCGCGTTTGTTCTCCATAAGCGTTTGTTAAAAATCTTAAATTTTTTACTTTTACTATTTTTTTGCTAAATTTTTACAGAAATTTTGAATTTTTTTTTATTTTACTATATAAGCAGTTTACTTATACATTTTTTTTGTAAATTTTGTGCCAAATTTTTCGATTTTTTTGCTCGGTTTATCCGAATTTTTTACTTGACTTTTGAAGTCAGTTCATTTTTATTACTAAAAATTTTAGATTTTGTTCTACTGAAACAAAAATGCGAAAACAAATGATTTTTGATGATTTTTTTTTTGGCATTCTGTCGATAAACAAAGACTGGTGTCATCTAGAAATTAAATGTTAATAATTATCTGGATAAAATGCATGTTTTAACTTAAAATATGAAAATAATATATCAAAAAGAAAAAAAAAACTTGGAGCTCCTCAGGAGTACCCTATTTGTACTAGAGTGCTGTAATTGCATATGTCGATTTTCCAAACGTATATTTAAATAGCAAATACTAAAATGGATGTACAAAAAATTTGTAATTTGTTTAATTGAAATTTTAGCTTGATAGACTTTTTGTTTAATTTTGTGACATTTGTCAGTACGGTGTAAATATATATTTACATGTATTTATATATTTATAAATAATGTTTTTATATTTCATCAAATTATAAATATATTTTTACTTATTGTTTAAACAAAAATGTCTGCAAGTAAATCTTCGGTTCATGGAAGAGGAGGAGGATGCTGCAAAGACAGTAAATTTATTTAAATTTTATTAATAAATTTTATAAATAATTTCATCTAACTTTTGAAATGTGCATATGTCTTTGAAAAACTACATTCTAGTGCCACATTTGTGACAAAATCTGAATTCACACAAAAACCACGTCTTGCATCAGAAATCCTTTTTCATTTTTCAATTCTGCATAACATTTTGCATAAAACCTTATATTTTTATTTGTTATGAACAATTTAATATTAATTTTATCAATTTTTATTATAGGATGCACATGTGTTCGCGGGGGAATGGTTTTGGCGATGACCAGATTGTTCGGAAGAAGAAATTTCAGCGTTTTTGTTCCTCTTGTAAAAGATTTGTTGGAAAATTTGAAAAAAATGTTGTTGGACTTCCACGACTTGCTTTTGGTAATAATAATAATAAAATAAGTTAATAAACAATATATTGCCACATATGCCAAAAGCATTTGCCATTTGCTGCTCCATTATATGGGTAGAATTAGACAAAAAATCCCTCAACACACTTTTTGATTTGCACAAAGCTTGAAATAAATATGCAAGTTCTATTTTTTCTATTTTTCAGAAAAAAAATATGGACTAAAAAGATACCAATACTTAAGACGTTTGATAGACATGTCTGTTGCCAATTTGAACAAGGCCTTGATGTTGCCAAATTTGGTCAACTCACCATTTACACCCAGACCGGATTCGTCAAAAGACGAATCCAAAGGACAAAGAGCAAGAATGTTGACGACTCAGGGAGCAGAATTGCCCACGCACAGAGATAAAGTATTAAATTTATTTCATTAAACAATTATAGATAAATCTTTTCCGAATACTAGGAATGATTTAGACTTATCAATAAAAACAAGATGCACCTCCAGCACCTCCACCATTTGTCTTTGTTCAGTTGGTCAACTACTTTTGGAATGACCTTGGTCACCATTCTATCCCGCTATATCAGATTTATGTCTCCTGCCATTTGTCCTTCTTACCCTCCTCTCTCCTTTCTACTAGGTTACTGAAACGAGCAGAGACTGCCTGCTCCAAGATTTAACAAAAATCCTGCGTGCCTTTGCTGATCTGCCTGCTGAAAAAATCGCCAGAAACGTTCCTTGTGTCGTCAACGCCTTATTTGCTGCCAGTGAAGCCTTGAAGGCGTGCACCAGTGAAGAGACTATTATCAAAGTCAAAAAGAATATTGCGGATATGTTGCTCCAACACTTGGATTTTTTCACTGAATCTGAACAAGAACTGCTGAAGAAAGGTTTTTATGAAGAAATGAATTTTAGACATGCAGGACATTGTTTATGTATATTTCTTTCAGGTTTTGAAAACTTTACGGATGATATGATCAGAAAGTTGTTGAAGTGCGACTTCATCAGTGATGAGCAAAAAGCGTTCCTGCTCCGCCAACTTTTGTTGAGAAGCAACAAAATTTCTGATAAAACCAGGAAATTGCTAGAATGTGGTGGTGCACTTACTAAAGAAGCCATTGATGAACTGAGACGGCTAGGTATTTATATAACCAAAACAATAATTGATAAATGATAATTTTGTTCTAATGTTTAGGTCTACTCACCTTGTCCCAGTTGTATCTTCTGGATGGATCTTTTAAGATGCCTGAAGTGAAACCTTCCAAAGAATCAATTGTGGAAGACGTTGATAAGGTTGATAAGGAGAGTTTGAAGATTGAACAAACCTCAGAAAAGGAGTTGAAAAGTGAGATGTTGTCCAAGGAATCAGATATCAGCAGGAGGAGTGAGAAGAGGAGCTCTTTAAATAAGGTAAAAGCCGGATTTTTTCACATTTTGTGACAAGGTATATAAAACTATTTTGTTCTTTTCAAGGAAACTCAAATGGAAGATATCCCTGAAGAAGAGAAGGAACAGGAAGAAACAGAGTTGACCAAAGAACCGAGTAGAGAACCAAGTAAACAATTGAGTAGAGAACCCAGCAAACAATTGAGTAGAGAACCCAGCAAACAATTGAGTAGAGAACCCAGCAAACTGAGCAGAGAACCTAGTAAACAATTGAGTAAACAACCAAGCATATTATCTGGACAAAAATCAGGTGAGCTATTCTCACCAGTGAGTCAAATGCATCTAAACTGCAATTTGGAGAATATTAGGAGTAATATATGATTATATTTTTAGAAAGATCCAAGTTAGATGAAAGTGCTAGTGATGCTGACAAAGGGAAGACCAAACGCAAGTCTAGAGAAAGTGTGGATAAATCTAAAGATCAACTCAAAAGCGAATTAGGTGATGGCAAGGAGACAGAAAGACGCAAAAGCAAGGTCAGCAACATAGTTTTATGAGAATTTTTTTGTCAACCTTTGTAAATTTATATTTATACTTTTAGGAAGACAAACCAAGCAAGACAGAAGAACCAACCAAAGGTTTGGATAAATTTGACAGTGGTGTCAAAAGTGCAAAGGTGATTATAATAATAACAACAAAAGTTTGCTTGAGGGCAGTATATTGCCTGCATACATTTGTGAAAGTATCTATTGACATAATATAAAAATCTTTTTGAAATCTAAAACAAGGATGAAGCTAATTGTATTTATAATATTCAGGCAGATAAAGCCTTAGGTAAAGGGAAAAAGGTTCAGGAAGTGCCTTGCTCGTTCACATACAAACTATCTGATCCACTTTTCATCAACAATGGATGGACTACTTTGCCTCATGAAGAAATCATGTATGAGGTAAAGAATTTACAAATTTACTGTATACAAATATTAAATGCTATATTCTTTCTCATTTTGGAAGAAAATTGTGTACGATGCAAGACTGATCCGGTTCAGAGTTCCTGTTTTTGGATCAGGTTGTCAATACCAGAATGGCCTTGAATCTACAGAACGTTTTGCTGATGGCACAGAAGTTATCAAATATCCTAATGGTGATGTTGCTATTGAGTATCGCAGGAAACCAAATACTAATATTGGTAAACAACCTTCACCAGATGGTAAATTCAGTTGAAACATATATCTACTTAATGGTTATCTCTAGGTAGATTCACAGTCTACACCAGAGCAAAACGTACTGGTTTGATTGCAGTGAATGGAATTTTTGATACGTTAGGAAATGGATTAGTTTTTGATGATTTTGGACGAATAAGGTATGAAGCATAAGTATGAGCATCTGATGCTTTACTTCATAAGTGTGACCTTTTTCCAGATTATCCTACTGCCAAACTGGTGGAACTTTATATGATGCCAGATCTGGATGTAGAGGTTTTCATCCGATGAAATGGAATTGGTTGACAAGTTTGCAGTCCAAGGCTTACAGAGTTTATCAGGATACTAATTTGCCTTATATGTTCAAAGCTCCAAAGGCCAAGGTCTATGTGCCACCAAAGGATGACAAAAGTGCAAAAAGTGGTATCTTTTATTCAGCTTCAAACTTATTTTGTGCATGACAAAGATCAGCTTATACATTAAGGGACATCTTGTCCAAGTTCTGATCCAACAATTTATAATCTTTAAAGACAACTTTATCAAAATCTTCTTTCTCTTAAGGTCGTGCAACTGATAGATCAGCCAGCAAAAAAAGTGAAATATCTAAAATAAACAACCCTAAACCTGCCAAAGAAAATTTAATAGACAAAAAAGCTATGGAGATCATTGAAAAACACACCATAATTCGTGAATTACCTGAAGGACTCCTGAAATTTAAGGACATCCTGACACCTTTGAGACCTTTCACCATCAGGTAAGATCATATATATGCACATCTCAAAACAATTGGTATTTATATCTTATTTGTTTTGCAGATTAAATGACTTCATAACTCTTCACATCAAGGACCAAAAAGACATAAAATTAGAATTGGATGTTGATGGTTGTTCCCTGAATTTGCAATTAGGATGCCAAGTTGATTACAACAAAATTTTGAGTAGAGAATTTTTGGACAGGCAACACATTATACCAGGGGCTGTCAATGTAATGAATTCAGGGGAACCTAAAACTCCCAGTTTGATGAAGGTAAGAAAGTAGTTGTAATTGGCATTTTACTTTAAGAAAAGTTGGAAGAACAAGATGTAGATTGTGTATTTTAGTGCAAATTTGTCTCATATAAAATAATAATATTCTTCAGATAAATGAAATAATTGAAGAGAACAAAAGAGTGTTACATAAAGAAATTATGCATAAAAGAAAAATTAGAGGAGCCCCCATTCCTGAGTATCCTAGACACAGACTCATTGTAACGTAATTGTATAACAATAATTGATTATAGTCAATAATAAATTGTTGTATTTGAATTTGTAGAAAAACTAGTTTTTCTAGATATTTCATAACATATGAGCAACAATTTTGCATTTAAACTTTTTTTATGTGAATATAATAGTTTAAAAAATATTTAGAAAAAAGTTTAGCTTTTACATTGAGTTCTGGGTCACCCTGTATATCCATGTATTAAAACTCCCCAATGACCAAAACCCCAAAACCACATTTTTTCATTATTTTCTCTGCTAAAATAAATAAAATCAATATCACCTCTGTAGGAAATTAGTTTTTAATCAAATTATAGAACGAACAAGGGAAAAGCTTTGTGCAATTATTTTTCAAACGATAAATATTCTGTGCAAATAATTTTTAAATTGAAATTAAAATTGGAAAAATACGAAGAATAATTGTAGAAGAATAAATTATATAAATAAATCAAACAAAATAAATTGTATGGATAAGGTAATAATAAAATGAAAACAGAAGCATAAATGTGAATTTATGTTATTTAGGTTTAAGTTTACTTTTAAAACTTTTTAAAGTCTTATTTTATAATATTTAAAATTAAAATAAATAAATAAATATACTAAATAAAATAAATTATATAATCAATTGACCATTTAATTTCTAATTTTATCCATTGTACTAATTAGTACATTGTACTAATTAATTAATTCATTACTACTAAACCAATTACGTACAGATACGTATATTTAATGTAACAAATATGAAACCTACATTACGTAACTTTAATTTATACATATGTATAAATAAGCTAAACTAAATAAATAATGATAAACTCAATAAAATAAATTATGTGTTATACAATTGACCATTTAATTTTTTTGTTGTTCATGATAATAATTAATTCCTTCTAAACTAATTACATACAGATACGAAATTTTAATGTAACAAATACGAAACCTACATTACGTAATTATATCTATAAATAAACTAAACAAAATAAATATATAAATAAACTGAATAAAATAAATTATATAATTAATTGACCATTTAATTTCCCCTGATATTTATTTTTAATAATAAATTATTTATTTCCTTCTAAATTAGTTACGTACAGATACGTAATTTTAGCGTAACAAATGTGAAACCTACGTTACTCAATATTACAAAAAAGTTACATAAAATTTACGTAAATTGCCTGAAAAACTATTACGTAAAACAATCCTGGATGCTGTTTCATATAAGTTTCATAAAACTTGAATGAAATCCATGATTTATATTTTTTTTTTATAATTTTCAAATACTTTTTTACGATTTTTAAAATTATAATTATAATTAAAATAAAACGTGATTATAAACATGAATCAATTTTATTTTTATTTAATATTTTAAAACACTTTATAAAATAACTACATAACTATTAAGATAAGATAAGATAGAATTATTTAATATTATTATTTATATTATTAAAACTATTCTAAAAATATTTCTAAAATTTTTGTACATTAATAAAAATATCTACAAACAACACTTACTGGAAATTTAATATCTTGAAATATCTTATTTCAATTAATAATCAATATTAATTTATATTAATAATCAATTGTTGATTGGTTACTAATTAATCAATCAATTAATTATTTTCTAGAATTTTATTTCTAATTTTTTAATATATTTTTCAATGTACAAATTAAATTATTAAAAGTTTTTATTTATATTTTAAAGATTTTATAGAAACAATTTTAAGTTAGAATATTTACAAACAGCAATTTGATGTTTAAATTAGACTATGGTGAGTTCGATTGAAAAATATGTTTGAGTTGTGCAGATTTTGTAGATGTAGCCGATGTAGTTGTGTAGTTTTATGGGATTATTAGGTTTTGCAGGTAGGCAGATGTGTAGTTGTGTAGTTGATCAGTTTTTGCAAGTTCAGGCAGATCAGATTTGTGGGTTCAGGTAGTGTAGTTTTGTAGATTTAGTAGATTTTGTAGAATGGTAGATGTGCAGTTACCTGGATTTGTGCAAATTAGTAGACTTTAGTTGGGCAGTTGGTTTAATGTGTAGTTCTCAAAGGTTGAATAGGATTTGCAGGTTGACAGTTATGTAGTTGTGTAGTTGACCAGCTTTTGCTGGTTGGTATATACAGATTTATGGGTGCAATCAGGTGCAGTTAGTGTAGTTTTGGAGAATTTGTAGGTTGGCTGATGTGTAGCTATCTAGAATCATGCAAGTTAGAAGATTTTGGTTGTGGAGCTGGTATAATGTGCAAATTTTTAGTTTTGTAACTTATCAGAAATGATGTGTAAAGGTTGAATAGATTTTGTAAGCTGGCAGTTGTGTAGTTATGTAGTTGACCAGCTTTTGCAGAATGATATTTGCAGATTTGTGGGTGCAGTTAGTGTAGTTTTGAAGATTCAGATGACTACACATCTGCCAACCTACAAAATCTACTTATGGAAACCTATGTACACAAATTGATCTATGCAACAGTATAGTACAGTTTTGGAGATTGGCAGTTTAGCAGATGTGTCATGGTGGAAATTTTGTTACTTGAGTAGGTTGGAGTTGTGTGAGCCGTTGGCAAAAGAGTAGATTTCTAGTTATACATATTGAGTAGTTGTGTACTAAATTCGTTATTTTTGGCTGTAGTCCTGTAGTTTTTGGTATGTAGATGTAAAGATTTGGTATCCTATATGTTTGTTTAGATATATTTAAAATTAAATACTCCTCTGATACACTGAGTTAAAATTACTTAATATTTAAAGTCACTTTCAACGACAACTTAAACCTCTTACATCAAAACTATTTACACTCAACATCGAATTTGAAGTGAAACCTTCTTTATCTTCATCAATACGTGACAAAATGTCTTTCCATAACACATATTGAGAAGTTTATTATTTTAGCACTTTTTTAAACTAAACTTGTTCGTAAGGAGTACATTCTGGTACAGGGCGACTCCAAGTGCCATCAGAAAGACAACGAGGTCTTTCTGGTGAGGTGCCTCCACGTGCTTCGTGACCTGCACGACATTGTACCTGGAGAAAAATAAAATAATAAAAACAAAATGGTAAATAGAAGGTTATGGTATAATTGTTGGTACCTGTAAGGTGTCTCCGGGGTCGTAGGAGAATTTTAGGGGCGCCAACAAACCCCAAGCTGGGTCTCCGGGGTATGGACATTGGACTTTACCTAGAAACAGAAGAATTTTTGTTTTATGAGCTGTAGATTTTAATGTACTGGATGGATTTTGACGGTGTCTTTGGGAAAACTATGGATAACTGGATTGTCTACAAATCTTTCATACACAGTAAAAATGTAGAAACTATTTGTCCAGTAGAAATTGGAGTCTGGACCCCGCTCAAGAGATTTTTAGATGTTTTAGCAATTCTAGATGATTTTTTTGTATTTTGAGCTGCTGATTGCATCAATTTTGATGATGTCTTCAGAGAAATTATGGATAAATCGATAATCTTCAAATTGTCTTTAAGGCTTCACTTACAATAAGGCGGAGGATGTGACCACAATCCTGTTTCAGTACAAACGACACTGGTTTCTCCTACTAAGAGATGACGTTCGCTGCACCCGAAGCGAAGCAACGAACCAACATCGTATTTAGTCGGTTCGTTACTCTGCTGAGGCTCCGATCTTATTTCACGGGTTCCACTCCAGGGCACCGGAGGCTCCACACGTCCATTGAGAGGCGCTGGAGGTTCCGTACATTGTATCGCTTCGGGAAAAAGAGAGGAATCAATAAAGTTTTCAGGAGATTATGGTAAAAGCTATATGTGACTTTTTACCTATACACGTTGGTACAGGACCAGACCAATTCCCATCGTGATCGCATTCAATTCCAGGGGCTCCATTAATTCTGTGGCCCCATGCACATCGAAAAACAGCTCTGCCTCCTGCTCCAGGGTCGTATTCGGCCAAAGACAGACGAGCATCAGGCAACTGTAGTTCTGGGCATTTTACAGGTTGACACCTAGGAGTGCCCGCCGACCAAACTCCTGGGTAAAAGAAGTATGAGTAAATTTTGTTTTGTGCTGATGGAGGTAAAGGAATATTTACCTGAAGCCTGGCAGGTTATGTTGGCCAGACCGACGAGTTTGTAGCCCCTTGGACAAGAATAAGTAGCTCTTTGGCCGAGACGATTGCCTTCAATGCGAACAGTTAGAGGTGGATCTTCGGAGGGCAGTTGAGCACATTCTACAGCTAAAATAGAAAAACAACTTGTTAACTTCTCCAATGAGGAGTTTAGGAATTCGTCAGAAAATCCGTTTGTTGACTTTCAAAAACTTCTTCTAGATGTACCAAAAATGCCTAAGATGTGAATCTTTTTGGACAAACTGCATCCGCCACTAGTTCCTTTACTTCTCACCTGTGACAGTGATCCTCAAACTATGAGTCAGCCCCCTCGGCGTGGTGCAGGTGAACGTTCCCGAATCCTGGCTGGTGACATCCTTCATGGTCAGTTTGTACTTGAAATCCTTGTCGTCAGGATTCATGGACCAGGACGTGGCGTAATGGGTGAACTGTGGACTCCAGGTCCACTCTGGTTGGCCTTCCAGACGAGGAAATAGACATTCCAGGGATAGAGAACTTCCTGGATAGATTGCTAAGGATCCGGAAGGTTCGAAACTTGCTGAACCTGTTAGGAGACGTGGTAGAATTGCCGGTGGTGCTCGTTCTGGAAGAAAAATAATAAATAGAAATATATTGGTTTGGTAAATTATTAGGTATTTATTATTATTTACCTGAAAAGTTGGTCAGTTTATTTGTAGGAACACACGAAGGCAATTTGTTGCTCCATTCGCCATTGAGACATTTTATAGTACTGTCTCCTGTTAGTTTGTATAGACCTGCACAAAAATAATAATAATAATTAAAATATAAGTAAACATTAACTTTAAATTATGATAAAGTATTTAAATTTACCTAAAAGTGTGCACCTTGCTTGCAAAATGGCACCATGTGGAAATTGCCAAGACGGACTCTGAAATGAAGAGGTAATTTTAAAGTTTAGCGTTTTTTAATAAATAACTTTGTTCTAAACGTTAATATTTGTTATATATAGATTTATAAATAATTTTATTAGCTTTTCAACAATATATAATATTATATATTTTAAACCAACAATTTTAACAAAATTTTAAAATTACAATTTTAAGATTCAGCTAGTTATATTTAAAGACTTTGTTCTAGTTTTGACTGAAAATCTCGAACAATACTCATGTAATTTTAATAGAACATTAATATAACTTTAATATATTAATTTAAAAAGATTATATACAATTATTTATATACAATATACATTTATTTATCATTTGAATTCAAAAAACTTAACGGTTATTTTGCATCAGGTACTACTTGGATGCATCCTAGGCACTCTAATGCAATTTCTATGTCAGTCTAAAAATTTTGATGGAATGGTAATAATCGAACTAAAAATATAAAAAGTGATTCTGCAGTATTGATATTTCGGTAAAATATTGTTTAAATATTGTACTTTCATATGACAATACCACATTTTATTGTCATCGGCTAATACCGCCAAAAAATTGTGCAATTTTGAGGTTATGTTCAACATGTGCTTTTGGACATAGTGAATAGAATTCGGGTAAAAGAAATATTGTTACAGTATTGTTAGAATATTGAATTGTATTGTGATTTTATTGAATTATAGTCAACTTTATTGTTGAGTTCATTTTGTGGTTCATGGACAATTGGGTAGTTTGGTATAAGAAGTGGATACATTTTGTAAGTTTGACTGTTTTTATCAAATAATTTTGTTCTAAGCCTCGGAAATCGTTTTATACAGATTTGTAGATAATTTTATTAGCTTTCTATTGATATATAATAATATATACAAATTTTAGAAATATTGATCAAAATATTAAAAAATGCAAGAGGAAAATCTGTTAGCTAGGGTGTAAAATTAAAGTTTGACAATTATTTATTAAATAACTTTGTTCTAAGTTTGATGAATTGTTATATAAAGATTTATAGATAATTTTATTAGCTTTCTGATGATATATGATAATATATACATTCTTGAACAAATTTCAGAATTATTGAAAAAATGCAATCTGACAAAACTGTATCAAGTATTATCAAGTGTTGAATTAAAGTTTGATGATTATTTATTTAATAATTTTGTTCTCAACCTTGGTAATTATTATATACAGATTTATAGATAATTTTATTAGCTTTTTAATGATATATAATATACTATACTTATATTTAGGTTTTTTTGATTAAATAATTATAAATATAAAACAATTCTATCGACGTCTTAGTTAAAGAAGCAATTTCTTAAAAGTGATTTTCAAAGTTAAGGGATTTTTATTCAATAATTTTGTTGTAAACCTTAGAAATCGTTGTATACAGATTTATAGACAATTTTATGTGCTTTCTTGTGATATATACTCAAACAAATTTTAGAAATATTAACCAAAATATAAAAAAATGCAATCAGACATAATTGGGCACTATCATGAAGCACAAAATTAATTTTTTGACTATTATTTATTATCATACTACGGATATTATTTTAATGTAAATTCTATCCTTTGCACTCTTATTTATTTAAATTTATGTTATCATTTATCATTATTGCTAGATGTTAATTATTTAACAGTTGTAATAAATATTGAAATTGAAAAAATATATATATATATATATATATATATATATATTTATTTATTTGTTGAAAATGTTTAAATTTGATGTTGAAATGTATGATTGATTTCTTGGAGGGCGTAACATCAATTAAAAAATAAGTAAAGTAAAGATTTTTTTCAAAACATCTTTATTTTTCCATACGTTTCGACGTAAAATTTTACGTCATCTTCAGTGGTTCTACAATTTAAAAAAAGAAAAAAACAGAAAGTAACTGAAGATGACGTAGAATTTTACGTCGAAACGTATGGAAAAATAAAGATGTTTTGAAAAAAATCTTTACTTTACTTATTTTTTAATTGATGTTACGCCCTCCCAGAAATCAATCATATATATTTATATATATATATATATATATATATATATATATAATATATTAATAATTATTTTCTTACCGTAACTGTAACATTCCTAAAACTCATCACTAAATTTTTCTGCCAAGTCTCCAGTTTGCAACTTTTGAACAAAGGTTGATATTTATCACCATCTGAAAAAGAATTATTAATTTTCATTAGCGATTTTGGAGTATACAGAGTTGCTGTAAGGTCTTGAGATGTTAGAAAAAGTTTTAGATTTTTTAATTTTTAACATCTTTCTTGAATACATCATTCATATTAATCGAATGGTTTGAGAGATACGGAAGAAAAATCAAAGTAATGCGTTGTAGTAAAAATTGTAGGCATCAGAAATCGATGCTTAAGTTAAATGCGATTTTGGAGTATACCGAGTTGATGTAGGGTCTTGTAATGTTAGATCATTTAATTTTAAATAATTTTCTCGAATACATCATTCATATTAATCAAATGAGATATGGAAGAAAAATCAAAGTAATGCGTTGTAGCAGAAATTGTAGGCACCAGAAACCAATGCTTAAGTTTAAATGCGATTTTGGAGTATACCGAGTTGTTATAGAGTGTTTTGTTGTTATACAAAATTGTTAACTATTTAATTTTAAACAAGTTTGTTCAAATACTTTATTCAAATACATTAAATAGTTTAGGATCTACAAGCGTTTAAAACATAAAAACATTTCAACTGTTATATTTTCAATAGCTGTTTTAAAGTATACCGAGTTGCTCTAGGGTCTTATAATGTTAGAAAAAATTTTAGATTATTTATTTAGTACAAATTTCTCTCACCCATCATTCATATAATCGAACGGTTTAAGTCACGAGAGATATAACAAATAAATGTATTTCCCTCTACCTACCTTCAGTAGTTGCACAAAGTGGCCCCAGCCACTGTCCGCCAATGCATTTAATTTTGCAAGGTCTCCTTTCTCTCAGAGGCCCTACTTGGCCAGGAAATCTTACTTCGGTTGCATGGGCGAAGGATTCGGCCCTGGGGTCGAAAAGGGCTCCGGATGGGGTACTTGTTAAACCTGAAAGAAATAGATAGATAAATAAATATATAAATAGATAAATTGATAAATAAGTACATGAATAAATTAAGAAATAAATACTTAAATCAATAAATGAACAAAGAAATAAACAAATTAAAAATTAATATGTATAAAAAATTATTATTTTTTAACACAACGAAATTAGGGATTTATTAACTGAATATGTTGTACATATTAGAAAGAATTTTGGGATTTTTTTCTAGTTTTCCTCAAATATCTTCTAAACTAACAAATTTGGAAAAAAATTGTTTAAAAACAAATTTGTAGATTATGAAATTCTGCAGAAATTTGTCGTCAACACTATTTTGTATTACTATACAACATTTAGTTTCTTAGATATAACATTTACTTTCTTTGATACAACATTTCTTCTTCTGAAACTATTCTGCAATGTCTAATTAGACAAGGAGGCAACGACACATAGAATAAGAGAACTTTGTATAAAAAGTTTGATATTGCTAAGTATTACATTTAAGCATTAAAAACGTTGCAAATGTTGTAAATGGGGCTTAAAAAGCATTTTTGGCTGGAATCAAAACATCAGGTCTAACAATTTCCTGGAGATTTCTTAGTAATTTCTTAGTAGTAAGTCATTCTTAGTAATTTTAGACCAAATTTGGTAAAACCATGTGCAAACTTTAGTCGATTATTTATGCAACTTACTACCTTGAGGCAAAATGCCACTTACACCTAGTTATTTATCTGTTACCTGGTCCATCAAATATGTCATCTGCCAAAGAATCAAAAGGGGCCCCTTCGTTTTTAGTTGCATGCTGAGGGGGCGCAATGATGCCCCTGCCGATTTTTATATCAGGAGCTGGACAGCCTATGGATTCTGAAAAAAATATAAATATTCATATATATCACCAAGACAGATAAGATAACAAATGAAGAAGCCCTGAGAAGAGTAGACAAAAAAAGGACTCTACTGAGCACAATCCTGAAAAGAAAAAGAAACTGGATCGGACCCGTTTTGCAAAAAGAGTGCCTCCTGCACGACGCTGTCGAGGGTAAAATAGAAGGTTAAAGGAATGGGAAGAAGAAGAATGCAGATGATTGACGACTTACGCGAGAAGAGAAAATACAGGGAACTGAATGATTAAGCACAGGATCAGAAAGCATGGAAACAGAAGTTTGGAAAGGAAAATACATGAAAAAAGTGTGGCGGGAATAGTGGTAATGGGAATGATAGACGAAGGTTAAGGGAATCGTTTATTTGTAGTGGCTCTCATACCATGGACCTGCCTTCGCTAGACTACGATTTATTATTAAATCACTAATGTATATTGTATAAACTATGATTTCCAATAACAATCAAGAAATGCAGTTCATAAAATTTGTGTCATACCGAAACCATTAACATCTACTTAATTCACATTAATGAAGAATACCAATTATTTTGAAATCTATATTTCAAGGCCGGGAGTATGTTCGCGCCAATCAAAGCATGCAGTTATATTGATAAAACAAAAATCATCAATCGAAATCACACATAGACCAAATCAACCAATGCGTTATCAAAAACAATATTAAAATTTTGTAAATACACTTATAACTTGTTATTAATATAAAATAAATATATACAGTTATTATTAACGTATTTTACAATTGGTCCTTCAAAAAGCATCAATCACAACAACCAGTGAAAAAACATTGCAGTTGATTTGATAAACCAGATTCCTATGGCGTTTGATATTGAAAGAAGTTTTTGTTTTGGTAAAAATGATATTCATTAAACACATTAATATTTATTAATATTGAGTACTATTATTGAATTATTTGACTTAAAGTTTTTT
>NW_020536999.1:92769042-92795543 GCF_003426905.1 Ctenocephalides felis
GACAACTAAAAATAATATTATTGAAGCCTCATCTCATTTTTTTTATCACATTCCTTTATTACCTTGTCATATAAAGCAGTAACAACACTTGAAAAGTTGGCAAACTGAAACAGCACAAAAATAAATCAACTGAGAAGACAAATGCAACCACAACCAATGAGTCTGGGAGCTGGTGCAAGTATTGTCATCAGATTGACTTGCACCAGAAGCGTAGTTCCACTGGTAGATCCTGGAGTTCCACCAGATGCAGAAGCAGATTGAGAAGAACTACTTGGGATGAGATGGTATCAGAAGTGTCTTGCTCAGAACGCTCCATTGCTAAAACCACTAAGGCTACCAGTTGCTCCTCCAGGGCTATACATCTTTGTTTATGCTAAAGTAAGAGACTCATCAGTTGTAACATGCTATTTTTGTTTATCTGACTATGCAACATACTTGTTTTTGGAGTCCCAGTATCGAGCAAACCATATCTCTGGAGTACGGTTGTTCCAAAACATATCTCAGCAATTCTGTTTGTGGCTTCAACAAATCAGCATCATATGGCAAATTTCCTGCAAGCAAACAAACAAATATAAATATTCCTTTATAAATCCACCTTATACCTTTTTTTTACCTTTTAAAGAAAACTTCAAAGTGGTGCTGTCCAATTTCCAGGGATTTATAAGATGATCAGCATAACCAGTATGTTCTACAACTGGTAACATATGAGAATGTCCAATAACTGACACCATTTGGGCAGTAGCTCGAAAACTTTCCACAAAGGATGAGAAGAGATTGGCTAATTTCTAATTGAAACATTTATAATGCAAAATATTTATTTAAACAATTATTGGCAACCTTGCTGATTGATGAGGTGATACTTACCCAATGTGGCCAATTTTTGTTATCAGGATAAGCCTTTTGTATTTCAGTCACTATGAAGTAACCAGGGAGCAAACAAGCATTTCTATCAAAGATGTATTCAATCACATTTTCCAAGGCTCTCAGTTGTGGTACGGAGCTGGAATTCAAGACTTGGGGCAGTGTCTGGGCCTTTTCTCTGCAACCCTGAGGAAAAGAAAATACCTTCATAACTTAGTCAAATGAGTCAATAAATAATAAAATCTAAATATTGGTACCTTCATGATCTCTCTAACTCCTTTATAGTCAACACCTCCAATTATTCTGCGCATCAAATTAAAACATTCAATCCAGAATTCCTGGTTTTGGTAAACCAGTTTCTCACAAGCCAGGATGCTCTCACAAACCACCCTGGAAAAAAAATACATATATATATATATATATATATATATATATTATTTATAATTGATTATTTATTACCTTGGTGGTAAGACATTGCTCCCAACTAATTTTTCAAGGAGTCCCAACAAACACTTCAACTTGCTGTGGTTAGTTAAAGTTGCTGTTTGTTTTAAATAATATTTGATAGCAGCTTCTAAATTTTCTTGAGACAACGATGAAAAAATTGTGCCCAATTGAGATTGGTATTGAGCCATTGATTCATTTTCTGCATCATTTTTGTGGGATAGAAAACAGGAGAAGGATTCTTCTATCCCATCAACCTTCTGGAGGAGAAAACAATCATTTAATAAAGAAATATTTATATAAACAAATAAATAAATAAATCTACATATGGTAGTGAATTAATTGATTAGTGAACATAATATATATAATAAAAACTATCATTTCAAAAAAATTTATGATAAATCAATGAAAAATTCTTGCATTTTTAAAGCCTATTTTTAATCCTACAAGTTTTCTTGTTGTCCTGTTAGGTTAGGTTAGAAAATTATTGTATAATAATAAAAATAAAATAACTAAAAAGTAATTGAAATAGTAAAAGCAGGAGGACAATGTAAAATGATGAGTAATTTACCAGATATATAAATTAAAATGTAAAATATTATTATAAAGACAAAAATGATACAAACATTGAATAATGATAAAAGTCTCGTTAAACTAATATTTTTTCATTGCAAAAGAATTGATGATAAATCCATGAATAACTTTTACCACCGTAACAACAGGACAGGCCTCAAATTTTGTAATTTTAAAGCCTTTTTATATTCCTACAATTTTACGATTACAATCTTTAATATAAAAAATATTGTGTAATAGTAGAAAAAGCACCGCAAATAAATTAACAGAGTAATAAAAGGACTGAGAGCAAGAACTAATTAGAAAACAGTTTAGAATAAATGATTTGTTTGGATTCTAACATTTTTTACAACAATTTACTGTTGTTATTCTTGAACGACTAAGAAATCTTTAGTCCAACAAGAATGGCTTATAGATATAAATATTTATATATAAAAATATTTATTGTATATATATATATATTTATTATATATATATATATATATATATACAATTTAATTATATATTTACTAAACTTACTAGTATATTATTAATAATAGAATTTATCTGTGTCTCTTGAGACATTTTGCTCCAAAATACATATAACACTATTTATATTATGAAAATGTTATAAAATTACAAAATATCATTTAGGAATGTCAATGTTTACATTGTATTAACGTTTGAACAGTCTTTGTAATTTAATATTAATATTTATTTAAGTTTTAATAACAAATCACTCCTAACCTCAAAATTTTGACAGAATAAGACTAAATATGAAAGTACGTTCGCAAACTTGTATTAAATGACTAAATATTATTTAATAATATTATTAATATCATTTTATTATTATTTTAATGTAATTTATCACATTTGTTTAAGTTTATTCAGTCACAAATCAATTCTAACCTAAAAGTCTAACTTTCAGTCTAATTTGCATGTCATTATAAACAAAATGGCTGAAAGAGACATCTATGAGATTTGTCAAACTTTGAAATAGCGCCAAATTCAAAATTTTGAATGTTTTATTTCAAATTTGTAATCTTAACTTTTAAATTAGTTAATAAAATTAGTTGTAAGTAGCATTTTGCCTTGAGGCAAGTTGTAAATATATAAACAAATTAGCTATTTGAATAATAGCTATATGCCATTATGAACAAATTGGCTGAAACAGACATCTATGAGATTTGACAAACTCTGAAATAGCGCCAAATTCAAATTTTTAAATGTTTTTTTTCAAATTTTTAATCTTAACTTTTATGTTAATTAATAAAACTAGTTATAAGTAGCATTTTGCATTGAAGCAAGTTGTAAATGTGGAAATAATCGACTTTATCCACAAAAATTAGAAAATAACTAGTTAGATTAAATCATAGATAATAGAAGAGTTATGGATAAAATGTAAAAACTATTTTCAATTGATATCTTTGAAACATACTTATAATATAAAAATATTTGTTTTTATATAAATTAAATTAATCCATTATTATCCCATAGGGTATTGTAATCGTCCAAAACTCGAAATTGACATTTAGTGCATATCTTCACGTTTCAAAGGTTTTTGAATATTTTGGCCTACCCGAAAAAAATGAATCTGTGTGTATGTGTATTTATGTATGGTTACAATTTTTCATCCCAAGGATCAACCGATTTCAATGCTTCAAAGAACATTCGATTCCTATTGATAGAGAGATGTGCCGATTAGTTTTTGGTGAAGGTCGGTCCAGTCGTTTCGGAGTTACGGTGCAAAGAGTGCAGAAAATAGAAATCTAGTTTTTGAGATAACGGAACGTCCGTTTTGAATTATCTAAAAAACATTCAATTCGTAATGATGGGGAGAAGCGGTGGTTAGTTTTTGGCAAAGGCAAGTCCAGCTGTTTCGGAGATGCGGCGCTAAATGTGCAAAAAATGGCAGTTTTTACATATAATTACAGAGAAATGGCACGGTTGATCTTTACCAAGTATAATCAACACGATTTTCAATCAATATCTTTCCAATGGTTTTTGAATTTGTAAAATCGGTCCAGTCGTTTTTGAGAAAACGTCAATGAAAGGTCAAAAATCGGCTCACATACACAAAAAGATCTTCAACATCTAATTACGAAGAAACGGCCCGGTCGATCTATACTAAAAATTAATAAACATGATTCCCAATCAATATCTTTCGAATGGTTTTGTAAAATCGGTCCAGCCGTTTTTGAGGAAACGTTGACGAAAAACGGTTATTTTACAAATTATGTATAAGTTAGTCTCATAATCTTTTACAAGTAATTTTTAGGCCTCTATATACTTTATCTTTGCAAATTCAAAATGTCTGAACATTTCTTACATTTTTAACTACAACTTTTAACAAGCCTCTAATTTTAAATACAGTCTTCTACAATATTTCAGATTATAAAATTTTCCACATTTTTGTCTTATAACAAAATACTGTAAATTGTACTATACACTTATAAAAACAAGTTTTTTTCAAATATTTTCTTCTTTTCATTCTATCGCTAAGAAACAACGATAACAAAATCATCAATATAATAGTGGTGGCCACAACCAAATTCCGTATTTGCTTTTTCCTTAAACCCAAAACCATTTTATAATAATGCAAGTCATCAATATCGTTTTTGGTTGTCCGAACCCAAATCATCATCAGGATTTTTACTCAAGACTGAATTTTCAACCAATTCCAATATCGTTTTTGATTTGTCCGAATCCCAAATATCATCAGAATTTTCACTCAAGACTGAACTTTCAACATTTTGCCAAGTTCTGAATTCCAGAAGTTGGTGTTCGGCCCCTGGAAAAAAAGTTTAGAAAAATTATATTTGCCAACTTTTAGTTTTAATTTTTTACCTGCATTTTTATCCGTTTGTTCAAAAAATAAGAAATATCTTGCAGCTGCAAATTGGGGTCCAACAACGTGTAGTACAGATCGTATTCGCCTAAGTTTGTCCAAACTTTGGTTCTTTGACTTCAAACTGATTCAGCAGATTTGAATGTGAGACACATTTAGCTAAACCGACTTTTGGCTCTTCTTCTTTGGTTCTGAAAAATGAAGTTTAAAAATGTTCTAAGTCAATTCTGTTGTAAATAATTTACCATTTTGATTTAGAAACGAAACGCTTCTAGATCCTCTGGTCCAAAATTTGGAGACTTCCAGTCTTGCCACTTTGAAGCCCTTTGTAAATTGTCAGAACTGTTGGCACTGACCAACATGGTTCTATAAATTTTCTGATATTCGTAATCCCCTCAAACTGGCCTACGGATTCATTTAAATACACGTTCATTTAACGGAATTTTAGAGCTTGATGACGATTTGTCATGTTTGATGAGATTTTGTCGACATTTAAAGACATTGTAGATTCTATTGAGAATTAAGCTACTGGAGTCTTCAAAATCTTGCACAGGTTGCTATTTTCCAGCAAAATCGTTGACATAGGCTCGTATTCCATTAACTGCTGGTTTCCAGAACTTCCGACAAAATCTCATTCAAAATTCTTTGTGCTCTAGAAGTGACATCTGCGAATCGTTCATGGCCATATAGCCAGAAATTTCTTCTGGAAAGAATTCTTTCAGCATTCTGTGGTTGCATCTAGATAATCTTTTTGTATCTCGCTTCTAAAGTTTCCCACTGGTTTATTTGAGTGGATTTATCAATGTTGTCAGTTACTAATGTTGATAAATCTTCATATGCTGGATAACTCGATAACTGATTCAACTCTTTGTCAATGTTTGTCAAACTTATAGATGTAATTTCTGATCAGGAGTCGAGAAATCATTAGAATCAATCAAAGTTAACACTTTTGGATTTCAATTTTCAGGATTTTTGTGATTTGAGTCGTTGGACGATAAAAGTTCAACACTGGAGCTACTGTTGTTATTTGATGTGAAATTGAACTTATAACTTCAAAAGACGAGTCACTAGTACTTGAACTGACACCAAGCATCATCGCTGTAGGATTTTTCAACAGAATTTACCTTTTTGTTGATGAAGTTAAAATTTTCACTGGACAATCTTCTTGGTTGTGACTTTGCATGTTGTTATTTTCACAGATGGTACTGGACTCTAATGTTAGATGTTGTTCATTGAAGTTTTGCTTACAAGAGCTTCTTGCTGGAAAGCTCGTTAGTAGACAAGGGATTTCCAATTTTCCACACAATCTCTGAAGCATCATCATCACTGTGGTTTAAATTGAGGTACGATCACTTTCATCACTATCCAATAGCAAATTGTTTGTAGAATCATTATTAAACCGCAAGAAATTTTGGAGTTGTTAGGTGCAAATGTACCATCAGGACATGTTTGATCAATCTTGTTAGGTGCAAATGTACCATCAGGTATCTTTTGATTATAAGTTGTCTTTTTGAAGATTGCTGTTCTGAGTTCTGCTCCGTAATTTTTGTGCAAATCAGCAAAAACTATTGTTTGTTTAGTATTCATATTTGGCAAAGATTTAAAGCCAGGTGACAAGTTGTTGCGTTGATTCCAATTAGTTGATTTAAAGTTTTGATTGGAGCTAACCGCTTCCACAACGGACGTGGCGGATGAATGATCTTGCCAATTTAAGTTACGGTAGTAACTCAAATTATCCGAACTGGGTTTGAAGATTTCTGTAAATTACACATTTTTAAAGAAAAAATAGAATATGGGTAAACATCTACTTACCATCAGCGACCAGGAACTGTTGTGCCAAAAGACTCTAACTCTTTTAGGTATAAATGTTGCCTGACTTTTTGAGGATTATTAACAATGGAGCAGACAACGACGCACTTCATTTTCACACCTAGATCGCTCCATTAGGTAATTGGCACCAGGGACTATTTTCAATGCTATTTGTAAATTTTTTGTGAAGAGAGCCCACTAAAAATAGCAGGATGTTATATAAAACATTTGAATGGAATTTAGTCTTGTTTACCTTTAGATTCCAGACCGCTGGCCAAAGGCCCTTGGTGAAAAATATTATGAAGATGATTATACTGACTGGCAGATATACCCTGATTTTGGAACCTTCGACTACACTGAGCTCTTCTTGTACTAAATAAAATGCAAGCATTTTAATTCCGGTTCAGAAATGTTATCACAATTAGTAGTTACCTTTCTTCCATAAAACTATTGGATGATGGTATCATTCTAAAAATATATTTTGGACCGAGTTGTCTAAAATGTATTTGAAGTTGGACGAATTTAAAAACAAAGATGGGAAGCTGTTTTGCAGTCTTCGACCACTTAAAGTCATCAAATGAGGTTTGAGGTTTAAAATATAAGATCAGTATAATAATCCTAAAATGAATCAAAATGTTGGCATCCAATTGATCATAACTTGTCTGTAAACCACTTTTACCTAAAATATCGTCCGACAATTTTAGTTTGTCATAGCTTTTTAAAATTAATTCAGTGACACGTTGAAACTTGCATTTTGTTTAAAAGTTCACCTAACTCCTTGACTTCTCGCTTTCCATTTGCATCAATAAACCAGTGAGGAATGGTTCTATTTGTGCTCCTTCTAAGATTAAAAATGAAGATTACTAAATAAGCAAAAAACATCTTAAGATGTAAAAAGATATGATGTCATTGGCAAAATCTCCCCCAAAATAAAACTAGACTGTGTTTTTGAGTAATGTAAAACATCTGTTATTGGACATTGGACCATCTAAATTACAAAATTAGATATATTAAGCAATTATAATGAATAGAAGACTGGCCATTATCTTCCTTACCACCCTCCTTGCAGCTCAAAACAGCGCAAACAAAGCAAGTCCATTTGACTCTTGCTGAAACGGCATCTTTCTTCAAACAAACTTCTTAATTCTGCTAACTGTGTTTTTTTTCTGGGCCAATCGTTGTTTTAGAAGTTTTAATCTGAGGGCACTTTCAGAAGCCAACTCTGAGAAAGCCGAATCGCCACCTGATGATGATGCCAAGGTTCTGAAAAAAATATGATGATGTCAATATATGATTGGGACAAGTCCAGGAGTGTGGACGACTAATTTGCCATTATTGCTTTTTGTATTACCTCGCTGTCGAACAACTTGCATTTTTCTGGAAAATTATAGAAAATATCAAGCAAATTTATTTAAACAATAAGTTCTTTAATAAATATAAAAATTACACATTAATCTATGATTAGAAACGAAATTTGTTAACATTTTTTCATATAAATTAATTTAAAAAATATATATTTCGATGAATGTCAAACATTTGACGTACTAGATTTGTACGCAATTGTCAAAATATGTAAAATTTTCAAAACTATTTTAAATACTGTTCGCGAACGAATTATTCCCTAAAAGTTTCTACTATAGCAAATTAACTAAAATTGGTATAGTTGTCGTCATAACAAGAGATTTGTCAACCAAGTACCACTTTTACAAAAGTTCTGCACTTTTTTTTTTCAAAGTTAAATATGTTTATTTATGTTTTTACTAGATAAATGTTTAATTAGTTATTGATTATTAATTCAGAGACAAGAAAAGTAAATGATTAATTGCTCAGAATTTTTTTAGAAATTATATTTAAAAATACGTTACAAATATTTTTTTTTAATTTGTATAAAATGTAGCATTAAAAAAATATTAAAAAAGTTGATTACTTTTCTTCCTGCTTCTATGTTGTTTTAAATCAAACTATGTTCATTTCCAAATGGTAATTATTTAAATTCTGATATTTGCTGACCGAGATCAAGTTTAGACAATAAGAAAAACACGATGTTGGCATGTTTTCTAAATTTTATCTCTGCACCAGAAGAAAAAATCCTCGTTTATTTGCTGGATTTTGATCAAAAATAGGTAGTTTAGATCTAAAGCTCCTGGATTGCAGAACAAAATTTACTGCAAAGAAGTAGAATACAGATGTTCTTTGTTTCTAGAACCATGAAGCAGATTCAAAACTAACAACATGGCCAACGATCATCATTCACCAGATTTTCCTTGTTTTGGTCACAATTTGTTTTTGCAGTTGATTCACCATTCTCTCGAGGAATCAAATAGTGACCATATCAATTCTCTCACATTTTATGCTTCTCCAACATCTTTCTTTTCGCAAAGTTCACCTTTCCTGCTTCACTTTTCCCAAATCGTGGCCATATCAATTCTGTCATATTTTATGCTTTTCCAACATCTTCCTCCTCTCAAAATTCATCTTTTCCTGCTCCCCGTCTAGTCATAAAGAGTCATAATCGACATCACCCGATTTATACATCTGGACCATCCTAAAATGTTTCTCAATCTTGTGCCTTGTCCTGTGCACTCATCCCTCTTGGCCATATTGTACGACCCATCTGTTCATCAACGGCAACTTGGATCGTCCAAAGGTGGCAGGGAGTGCCCATGATACTTAAAAGGATCCTCCATGAGATAGATGACACAGAAACGTTCAAAGTGGGGCCCACATGATGTAGTCCATTATCCCGGGAACGTCACCTAGGAAGAATAGTGTTTATTGGTGTAGTAGAAATTGCACAGGATTAAGCTTACCGTTGAAGTATATGGTATTCCTGTCTCTCAAAGCTTTCTCAAAGGCTCCTAAATATTTGTGTAACTTGCAAATGACCTCGGACACACCGCCTTCGTTTCTCAGGTTGTTGCCAAATGTTATTCTTGTCATCAGACCTACGATTCGTCCCCAGTCTTTGCGCAATTTCTGGTCGCACTGGAAAAGATGATTATGAGCAACCTGATAGCATTTCGAATCAACTACGCATTACCTTTCTGTAGGCTACATGTGCCAAAATCGGATTCGGTATTTTCAACTCCAAGTAGTCACAGATGGCAATGGAGTCACCAACGATGTCATCTTGATGCTGCAAGACAGGAATTTTGCCTGCAAGAATAACATATCTCATACCATGGCCTTCAGATATAAGTTATCATAATTTTCTCACCTTCCGGGTACATCTGCAAAAACCAGTCTGGTTTGCTTTTCAGGTTGATGTTGACCACGTCGTGTGGTAGATTCTTGGCAAGAGCCACTAGTCTGGCTCTCTGGGCATAAGGGCAGTACTCCATCGAGTATATTCGAGAGAGGCCAGCTGGTAGAGGTGGGCATTCTGAACCTGGAAAAAAATAGAAGATATAAAAAAATACGCCTAAGACTCGAACAATTTTGTGTTTGGCAAGTAACAAATTATCTATCTATTTACCTGCTGCAAAATGTTTAGAGACTATGTCCAAGAGCATTCTTCTAGAAATCTTATTGTCAACTTCTGATCTGGTTTGACACCACGGGGGCACCGACATAGCGCTTCAAAAATTAATAAAAATATTTTTTATTATGTATTGATTATTTATGATTAATTTAGAAATGTTTGTTATTAATAATTGGTTTAATTTACCAATAAAAAGTTGAAAGCGTACGATGCTATTTTCGCCAGGTTTGTCTTACGAGTCGCCTCGTCCAATTTTTTTGGACGCAGCAATGCTAAGCTGGTGGAATAAAGAGAAATTAGCCAAAATATAAAAAAATATACAAAATACTTTAAAATATCTACCATTAGAACAAATACTTAAATTGGTAAGTTGTCTTTGTCTAAAAATTTGATTATAACAATTTTTTGGACCAACGTAGTGGACAATAATAATCCTGTTTCATGAGGGTGAACTATTTGCACTACCATTTTGAAAAATTGGATACAACGTGTTTACTATGATAACAAATACTAAAATCAATGTCATCTTTGAAAAAAAAGTTATTTGATACTCTTGTCTTGTATTTTATGTTAGTAAAGTATCAGAAAATCATCTAACAAGTATCTTTAACATTTTATGTATCATCTCAAATATCTTTTTATTAATTTTTACCTTTCTAATTATCTTTCGGCTAAAATAGTCGTCCGCGTTTGTTCTCCATAAGCGTTTGTAAAAATCTTAATTTTTTTACTTTTACTATTTTTTTGCTAAATTTTTACAGAAATTTTGAAATTTTTTTTATTTTACTATATAAGCAGTTTACTTATACCATTTTTTTTGTAAATTTTGTGCCAAATTTTTCGATTTTTTTGCTCGGTTTATCCGAATTTTTTATTTGACTTTTGAAGTCAGTTCATTTTTATTACTAAAAATTTTAGATTTTGTTCTACTGAAACAAAAATACGAAAACAAATGATTTGTGATGATTTTTTTTTGGCATTTTGTCGATAAACAAAGACTGGTGTCACCTAGGAATTAAATTTTAATAATTGCCTGGATAAAATAATAAAAAATGCATGTTTTAACTTAAAACATGATGAATAATATATCAAAAAAAAAAACTTGAGAGCTTCTCAGGAGTTCTATATTAGTACTAGAGTCCTGTAATTTACATATGTCAATTCCCAATACGTATATTTAAATAGCAAATACTAAAATTGGTGTAAAAAAAAATTCGTAATTTGTTTAATTGAAATTTTAGCTTGATAGATTTTTTGTTTAATTTTGTGGCATTTGTCATAACAGTGTAAATATATAGTTATATATTCATAAATAATGTTTTTATACTTCATCAAATTATAAATATATTTTTATTTATTATTTAAACAAAAATGTCTGCAAGTAAATCTTCGGTTCATGGAAGAGGAGGAGGATGCTGCAAAGACAGTAATTTTATTTAAATGTTTATTAATATAAGAAATCGACTTGCATTTTTCAATTTCCATAAAAATTTTGCATAAAACCCTTATATTTTAATTTGTAAAACAATTTATTATTATTTTTATCAATTTTTATTATAGGATGTACATGTGTTCGTGGGGAATGGTGTTGGCGATGACCAGATGTTTGGAAGAAGAAATTTCAGCGTTTTTGTTCCTCTTGTAAAAGATTTGATGGAAAATTTGAAAAAAATGTTGTTGGACTTCCACGACTTGCTTTTGGTAAAAATAATAATAGAATAGCTAGTAAATAATATATTACCACTTATGCCTAAAGCATTGCCATTTTCTGCTCCATTTTATGGATAGAATTAGGCAAAAATCCCTGAAAACACTTTTTGATTTCCACAAAGCTTATATGCAAGTTCTATTTTTTATTTTTCAGAAAAAATATGGACTAAAAAGATACCAATACCTAAGACGTTTAATAGACATGTCCGTTGCCAATTTGAACAAGGCTTTGATGTTGCCAAATTTGGTCAACTCACCATTTACACCCAGACCAGATTCAAAAGATGAATCCAAAGGACAAAGAGCCAGGATGTTGACGACTCAGGGAGCAGAATTGCCAACGCACAGGGATAAGTATTTAATTTAGAAATCAACTTATCAATAATCTTAAAAACAAACGTACTTACAGCTAAATCTAATCATTTGTCTTTGTTCTATTGGTCAACTACTTTTAGAATAACCTTGGTCAACATTATATCCCACTATATCAGATTTATGTCTCCTGATATTTGACCTATATAAGATTTTTCTCCTCTGTCCTTTTTACTAGGTTACAGAAACGAGCAGAGACTGCCTGCTCCAAGATTTAACAAAAATCCTGCGTGCCTTTTCTGATTTGCCTGCTGAAAAAATCGCCAGAAACGTTCCTTGTGTCGTCAACGCCTTATTTGCTGCCAGTGAAGCCTTGAAGGCGTGCACCAGTGAAGAGACCATTGTCAAAGTCAAAAAAAATATTGCGGATATGTTGCTCCAGCACTTAGACTATTTCACTGAATCTGAACAAGAACTCCTGAAGAAAGGTTTTTAGGAAGAAAGGAATTATAGACATCAGGACATTGTTTATGTATATTTCTTTCAGGTTTTGAAAACTTTACGGATGATATGATCAGAAAGTTGTTGAAGTGCGACTTCATCAGTGACGAGCAGAAAGCGTTCCTGCTCCGTCAACTTTTGTTGAGAAGCAACAAAATTTCTGATAAAACCAGGAAATTGCTAGAATGTGGTGGTGCACTTACTAAAGAAGCCATTGATGAACTGAGACGGCTAGGTATTTTTATAATACCAAAACAATAATTGGTAAATGATAATTTTGTTCTAATGTTCAGGTCTACTCACCTTGTCCCAGTTGTATCTTCTGGATGGGTCTTTTAAGATGCCTGAAGTGAAACCTTCCAAAGAATCAATAGTGGCAGACGTTGATAAAGTTGATAAGGAGAGTTTGAAGATTGAACAGACCTCAGAAAAGGAGTTGAAAAGTGAGATGTTGTCCAAGGATTCAGATATCAGCAGGAGGAGTGAAAAGAGGAGCTCCTTAATTAAGGTAAAGGCCGGATTTTTTCACATTTTGTGACAAGATATATAAAACTACTTTGTTGTTTTCAAGGAAACTCAAATGGAAGATATCCCTGAAGAAGAGAAGGAACAGGAAGAAACAGAGTTGACCAAAGAACCGAGTAGAGAACCAAGTAAACAATTGAGTAGAGAACCCAGTAAACAATTGAGTAGAGAACCTAGCAAACAATTGAGCAGAGAACCTAGCAAACAATTAAGCAGAGAACCTAGTAAACAATTGAGCAAACAACCAAGCATATTATCTGGACAAAAATCAGGTGAGGTTTTTTCACCAGTGAGTCAAATGCATCTAAACTGCAATTTGGAGAATATTAGGAGTAATATATGATTATATTTTTAGAAAGATCCAAGTTAGATGAAAGTGCTAGTGATGCTGACAAAGGGAAGACCAAACGCAAGTCTAGAGAAAGTGTGGATAAATCTAAAGATCAACTCAAAAGCGAATTAGGTGATGGCAAGGAGACAGAAAGACGCAAAAGCAAGGTCAGCAACATAGTTTTATGAGAATTTTTTTGTCAACCTTTGTAAATTTATATTTATACTTTTAGGAAGACAAACCAAGCAAGACAGAAGAACCAACCAAAGGTTTGGATAAATTCGACAGTGGTGTCAAAAGTGCAAAGGTGATTATAATAATAACAACAAAAGTTTGCTTGAGGGCAGTATATTGCCTGCATACATTTGTGAAGCAGTATCTCATTGGCATAATATAAAAATCTTTTTGAAATCTAAAGCAAGGATGAAGCTAATTGTATTTATAATATTTAGGCAGATAAAGCCTTAGGTAAAGGGAAAAAGGTTCAGGAAGTGCCTTGCTCGTTTACATACAAACTATCTGATCCACTTTTCATCAACAATGGATGGACTACTTTGCCTCATGAAGAAATCATGTATGAGGTAAAGAATTTACAAATTTACTGTATACAAATATTAAATGCTATATTCTTTCTCATTTTGGAAGAAAATTGTGTACGATGCAAGACTGATCCGGTTCAGAGTTCCTGTTTTTGGATCAGGTTGTCAATACCAGAATGGCCTTGAATCTACAGAACGTTTTGCTGATGGCACAGAAGTTATCAAATATCCTAATGGTGATGTTGCTATTGAGTATCGCAGGAAACCAAATACTAATATTGGTAAACAATCTTCACCAAATGGTAAATTCAGTTGAAACATATATCTATTTAATGGTTATCACTTTTTAGGTAGATTCACAGTCTACACCAGAGCAAAACGTACTGGTTTGATTGCAGTGAATGGAATTTTTGATACGTTAGGAAATGGATTAGTTTTTGATGATTTTGGACGAATAAGGTATGAAGCATAAGTATGAACATCTGATGCTTTACTTCATAAGTGTGACCTTTTTCCAGATTATCCTACTGCCAAACTGGTGGAACTTTATATGATGCCAGATCTGGATGTAGAGGTTTTCATCCGATGAAATGGAATTGGTTGACAAGTTTGCAGTCCAAGGCTTACAGAGTTTATCAGGATACTAATTTGCCTTATATGTTCAAAGCTCCAAAGGCCAAGGTCTATGTGCCACCAAAGGATGACAAAAGTGCAAAAAGTGGTACTTTATTCAGCTTCAAACTTATTTTGTGCATGACAAAGATCAGCTTATACATTAAGGGACATCTTGTCCAATTCTGATCCAACAATTTATAATCTTTAAAGACAACATTATCAAAATCTTCTTTTCTTTAAGGTCGTGCAACTGATAGATCAGCCAGCAAAAAAAGTGAAATATCTAAAATAAACAACCCCAAACCTGCTAAAGAAAATTTAATAGACAAAAAAGCTATGGAGATCATTGAAAAACATACCATAATCCGTGAATTGCCTGAAGGACTCCTGAAATTTAAGGACATTCTGACGCCTTTGAGACCTTTCACCATCAGGTAAGAAACCATATATTGGCACACCTCAAAACAATTGGTAATTATATTTATATCTAATTTATTTTGCAGATTAAATGACTTCATAACTCTTCACATCAAGGACCAAAAGGACATAAAATTAGAATTGGATGTTGATGGTTGTTCCCTGAATTTGCAATTAGGATGCCAAGTCGATTATAACAAAATTTTGAGTAGAGAATTTTTGGACAGGCAACACATTATACCAGGGGCTGTCAATGTAATGAATTCAGGGGAACCTAAAACTCCCAGTTTGATGAAGGTAAGAAAGTAGTTGTAATTGGCATTTTACTTTAAGAAAAGTTGGAAGAACAAGATGTAGATTGTGTATTTTAGTGCAAATTTGTCTCATCATAAAAATAATAATATTCTTCAGATAAATGAAATAATTGAAGAGAACAAAAGAGTGTTACAAAAGAGTGTTACATAAAGAAATTATGCATAAAAGAAAAATTAGAGGAGCCCCCATTCCTGAGTATCCTAGACACAGACTCATTGTAACGTAATTGTATAACAATAATTGATTATAGTCAATAATAAATTGTTGTATTTGAATTTGTAGAAAAACTAGTTTTTCTAGATATTTCATAACATATGAGCAACAATTTTGCATTTAAACTTTTTTTATGTGAATATAATAGTTTAAAAAATATTTAGAAAAAAGTTTAGCTTTTACATTGAGTTCTGGGTCACCCTGTATATCCATGTATTAAAACTCCCCAATGACCAAAACCCAAAACCACATTTTTTCATTATTTTCTCTGCTAAAATAAATAAAATCAATATCACCTCTGTAGGAAATTAGTTTTTAATCAAATTATAGAACGAACAAGGGAAAAGCTTTGTGCAATTATTTTTCAAACGATAAATATTCTGTGCAAATAATTTTTAAATTGAAATTAAAATTGGAAAAATACGAAGAATAATTGTAGAAGAATAAATTATATAAATAAATCAAACAAAATAAATTGTATGGATAAGGTAATAATAAAATGAAAACAGAAGCATAAATGTGAATTTATGTTATTTAGGTTTAAGTTTACTTTTAAAACTTTTTAAAGTCTTATTTTATAATATTTAAAATTAAAATAAATAAATAAATATACTAAATAAAATAAATTATATAATCAATTGACCATTTAATTTCTAATTTTATCCATTGTACTAATTAGTACATTGTACTAATTAATTAATTCATTACTACTAAACCAATTACGTACAGATACGTATATTTAATGTAACAAATATGAAACCTACATTACGTAACTTTAATTTATACATATGTATAAATAAGCTAAACTAAATAAATAATGATAAACTCAATAAAATAAATTATGTGTTATACAATTGACCATTTAATTTTTTTGTTGTTCATGATAATAATTAATTCCTTCTAAACTAATTACATACAGATACGAAATTTAATGTAACAAATACGAAACCTACATTACGTAATTATATCTATAAATAAACTAAACAAAATAAATATATAAATAAACTGAATAAAATAAATTATATAATTAATTGACCATTTAATTTCCCCTGATATTTATTTTTAATAATATAATATTTATTTCCTTCTAAATTAGTTACGTACAGATACGTAATTTTAGCGTAACAAATGTGAAACCTACGTTACTCAATATTACAATAAAGTTACATAAAATTTACGTAAATTGCCTGAAAAACTATTACGTAAAACAATCCTGGATGCTGTTTCATATAAGTTTCATAAAACTTGAATGAAATCCATGATTTTTTTTTTTTTTATAATTTTCAAATACTTTTTTACGATTTTTAAAAATTATAATTATAATTAAAATAAAACGTGATTATAAACATGAATCAATTTTATTTTTATTTAATATTTTAAAACACTTTATAAAATAACTACATAACTATTAAGATAAGATAAGATAGAATTATTTAATATTATTATTTATATTATTAAAACTATTCTAAAAATATTTCTAAAATTTTTGTACATTAATAAAAATATCTACAAACAACACTTATTGGAAATTTAATATCTTAAAATATCTTATTTCAATTAAGTAATTAATAATCAATTGTTGATTGGTTACTAATTAATCAATCAATTATTTTCTATAATTTTATTTCTAATATTTTAATATATTTTCAATGTACAAATTAAATTATTAAAAGTTTTTATTTATATTTTAAAGATTTTATAGAAACAATTTTAAGTTAGAATATTTACAAACAGCAATGAGATGTTTAAATTAGACTATGGTGAGTTTGATTGAAAAATATGTTTGAGTTGTGCAGATTTTGTAGATGTAGCCGATGTAGTTGTGTAGTTTTATGGGATTATTAGGTTTTGCAGGTAGGCAGATGTGTAGTTGTGTAGTTGATCAGTTTTTGCAAGTTCAGGCAGACCAGATTTGTGGGTTCAGGTAGTGTAGTTTTGTAGATTTAGTAGATTTTGTAGAATGATAGATGTGCAGTTACCTGGATTTGTGCAAATTAGTAGACTTTAGTTGGGCAGTTGGTTTAATGTGTAGTTCTCAAAGGTTGAATAGGATTTGCAGGTTGACAGTTATGTAGTTGTGTAGTTGACCAGCTTTTGCTGGTTGGTATATACAGATTTATGGGTGCAGTCAGGTGCAGTTAGTGTAGTTTCGGAGAATTTGTAGGTTGGCTGATGTGTAGCTATCTAGATTCATGCAAGTTAGAAGATTTTGGTTGTGGAGCTGGTATAATGTGCAAATTTTTAGTTTTGTAACTTATCAGAAATGATGTGTAAAGGTTGAATAGATTTTGTAAGCTGGCAGTTGTGTAGTTATGTAGTTGACCAGCTTTTGCAGAATGATATTTGCAGATTTGTGGGTGCAGTTAGTGTAGTTTTGAAGATTCAGATGACTACACATCTGTCAACCTACAAAATCTACTTATGGAAACCTATGTATACAAATTGATCTATGCAAATTAATAGATTTCAGTTGGGCAGATGGTGTAATGTGTAGATTTGTAGATCTAGCAGAACAAAACTAGCAGAAACATTGTATAGATTTTATAGGTTGAACAGTTTTGGAGATTGGCAGTTTAGCAGATGTGTCATGGTGGAAATTTTGTTACTTGAGTAGGTTGGAGTTGTGTGAGCCGTTGGCAAAAGAGTAGATTTCTAGTTATACATATTGAGTAGTTGTGTACTAAATTCGTTATTTTTGGCTGTAGTCCTGTAGTTTTTGGTATGTAGATGTAAAGATTTGGTATCCTATATGTTTGTTTAGATATATTTAAAATTAAATACTCCTCTGATACACTGAGTTAAAATTACTTAATATTTAAAGTCACTTTCAACGACAACTTAAACCTCTTACATCAAAACTATTTACACTCAACATCGAATTTGAAGTGAAACCTTCTTTATCTTCAACAATACGTGACAAAATGTCTTTCCATAACACATATTGAGAAGTTTATTATTTTAGCACTTTTTTAAACTAAACTTGTTCGTAAGGAGTACATTCTGGTACAGGGCGACTCCAAGTGCCATAAGAAAGACAACGAGGTCTTTGCATAACATATATTGAAAACTTCATTATTTTAACACTTTTTTGAACTAAACTTGTTCGTAAGGGGTACATTCTGGTACAGGGCGACTCCAAGTGCCATCAGAAAGACAACGGGGTCTTTCTGGTGAAGTGCCTCCGCGGGCTTCGTGCCCTGCACGACATTGTACCTGGAAAAAATAAAATAATGAAAACAAAATGGTAAACAGAAGGTTAATGTATGATTGTTGGTACCTGTAAGGTGTCTCCGGGGTCGTAGGAGAATTTTAGAGGCGCCAACAAACCCCAAGCTGGGTCTCCGGGGATATGGACATTGGACTTTACCTAGAAATAGAAGAATTTTTGTTTTATGAGCTGTAGATTTTAATGTACTGGATGGATTTTGACGGTGTCTTTGGGAAAACTATGGATAACTGGATTGTCTACAAATCTTTCATACACAGTAAAAATGTAGAAACTATTTGTCCAGTAGAAATTGGAGTCTGGACCCCGCTCAAGAGATTTTTAGATGTTTTAGCAATTCTAGATGATTTTTTTGTATTTTGAGCTGCTGATTGCATCAATTTTGATGATGTCTTCAGAGAAATTATGGATAAATCGATAATCTTCAAATTGTCTTTAAGGCTTCACTTACAATAAGGCGGAGGATGTGACCACAATCCTGTTTCAGTACAAACGACACTAGTTTCTCCTACTAAGAGATGACGTTCGCTGCACCCGAAGCGAAGCAACGAACCAACATCGTATTTAGTCGGTTCGTTACTCTGCTGAGGCTCCGATCTTATTTCACGGGTTCCACTCCAGGGCACCGGAGGCTCCACACGTCCATTGAGAGGCGCTGGAGGTTCCGTACATTGTATCGCTTCGGGAAAAAGAGAGGAATCAATAAAGTTTTCAGGAGATTATGGTAAAAGCTATATGTGACTTTTTACCTATACACGTTGGTACAGGACCAGACCAATTCCCATCGTGATCGCATTCAATTCCAGGGGCTCCATTAATTCTGTGGCCCCATGCACATCGAAAAACAGCTCTGCCTCCTGCTCCAGGGTCGTATTCGGCCAAAGACAGACGAGCATCAGGCAACTGTAGTTCTGGGCATTTTACAGGTTGACACCTAGGAGTGCCCGCCGACCATACTCCTGGGTAAAAGAAATATGAATAAATATTTTTGTATCTCGGTGGAGGTATAGGAATATTTACCTGAAGCCTGGCAGGTTATGTTGGCCAGACCGACGAGTTTGTAGCCCCTTGGACAAGAATAAGTAGCTCTTTGGCCAAGACGATTGCCTTCAATGCGAACGGTTAGAGGTGGATCTTCAGAGGGTAGTTGAGCACATTCCACAGCTAAAATAGAAAAACAAAACTTGTTAACTTACCTAATAAGAAGTTTAGGAATTCATCAGAAAATCCGTTTGTTGATTTTCCAAAACTGCTTCTATATGTACCAAAAATGCTTTAGATGCCAAGATGTGAATCTGTTTTGACAAACTGAATCCACCCCTAGTTTCTTTACTCTTACCTGTGACAGTGATCCTCAAACTGTGAGTCAGCCCCCTCGGCGTGGTGCAGGTGAACGTTCCCGAATCCTGGCTGGTGACATCCTTCATGGACAGTTTGTACTTGAAATCCTTGTCGTCAGGATTCATGGACCAGGACGTGGCGTAATGGGTGAACTGTGGACTCCAGGTCCACTCTGGTTGGCCTTCCAGACGAGGAAATAGACATTCCAGGGATAGAGAACTTCCTGGATAGATTGCTAAGGATCCGGAAGGTTCGAAACTTGCTGAACCTGTTAGAAGACGTGGGAGGATTGCTGGTGGTGCTCGTTCTGGAAGATAAAAATACATAGTAATAGATTGGTGAATTATTAGGTATTTGTTATTATTTACCTGAAAAGTTGGTCAATTTATTTGTAGGAACACAGGAAGGCAATTTGTTGCTCCATTCACCATTCAGACATTTTATAGTACTGTCTCCTGTTAATTTGTAAAGACCTGCAGGAAAATATTAATAATAATTAAAAATTAATTTTAAATTATGCTAGATTACTAATTGATGTTTATAGAATATTATTTTTTATGAAAAAATAGTAAGTTTATATCTTTTACCTAAAAGTGTGCACCTTGCTTGTAAAATGGCACCATGTGGAAATTGCCAAGATGGACTCTGAAATGAAGAGGTAATTTTAAAGTTCAGCGTTTTTTAATAAATAACTTTGTTCTAAACTTTATTAATTGTTATATACGGATTTATAGACAATTTTATTAGCTTTCTAACGATATATAACATGGTAGATTTTAAACCAAAAATTTGAACAAAATTTTAAGATTGCAATTTTAAGATTGCAATTTTAAGATTCGGCTAGTTATATTTAAAGACTTTGTTCTAGTTTTGACTGCAAATCTCGAACAATACTTATGTAATTTTAATAGAACATTAATATACCTTTAATATATTAATTTAAAAATATTATATACAATAATTTACATACAATATATAATATTTTTCATTTGAATTCAAAAAACTTAACGGTTATTTTGCATCAGGTACTACTTGGATGCAATCTAAGAGCACCCTAATGCAACTTCTAAGTCAGTCTAAAAGTTGTGATCAAATGATAATAATCGAATTAAAAATATAAAAAGTGATTCTATAGTATTGATTTTTTGGCCAAATATTGTTTGAATATTGTACTTTCATATGACAATACCACATTTTATTGTCATTGTCTAATACCGCAAATAAATTGTGCAATTTTGAGGTTATGTTCAACATGTGCTTTTGGACATAGTGAATAAAATTTGGGTAAAAGAAATATTGTTACAGAATTGTGAGTATATTGTTAAATTATTGAACTGTATTGTGATTTTATTGATTTATAGTCAACTTTATTGTTATGTTCATTTTGTGGTTCATGGACAATTGGGTAGTTTAGTATAAGAAGTGAATTTTGATACATTTGATACATTAAGTTTGACTGTTTTTATCAAATAATTTTGTTCTAAGCCTTTGTGATCGTTTTATACAGATTTGTAGATAATTTTATTAGCTTTCTATTGATATATAATAATATATACAAATTTTAGAAATATTGATCAAAATATTAAAAAATGCAACAGGAAAATCTGTTAGCTAGGGTGTAAAATTAAAGTTTGACAATTATTTATTAAATAACTTTGTTCTAAGTTTGATGAATTGTTATATAAAGATTTATAGATAATTTTATTAGCTTTCTGATGATATATGATAATATATACATTCTTGAACAAATTTCAGAATTATTGAAAAAATGCAATCTGACAATACTGTATCAAGTACTATCAAGTGTTGAATTAAAGTTTGATGATTATTTATTTAATAATTTTGTTCTCAACCTTAGTAATTTTTATATACAGATTTATAGATAATTTTATTAGCTTTTTAATGATATATAATATACTATACTTATATTTACGTTTTTTTGATTAAATAATTATAAATATAAAACAATTCTATCGACGTCTTAGTTAAAGAAGCAATTTCTTAAAAGTGATTTTCAAAGTTAAGGGATTTTTATTCAATAATTTTGTTGTAAACCTTAGAAATCGTTGTATACAGATTTATAGACAATTTTATGTGCTTTCTTGTGATATATACTCAAACAAATTTTAGAAATATTAACCAAAATATAAAAAAATGCAATCAGACATAATTGGGCACTATCATGAAGCACAAAATTAATTTTTTGACTATTATTTATTATCATACTACGGATATTATTTTAATGTAAATTCTATCCTTTGCACTCTTATTTATTTAAATTTATGTTATCATTTATCATTATTGCTAGATGTTAATTATTTAACAGTTGTAATAAATATTGAAATTGAAAAAATATATATATATATATATATATATATATATATATTTATTTATTTATTTGTTGAAAATGTTTAAATTTGATGTTGAAATGTATGATTGATTTCTTGGAGGGCGTAACATCAATTAAAAAATAAGTAAAGTAAAGATTTTTTTCAAAACATCTTTATTTTTCCATACGTTTCGACGTAAAATTTTACGTCATCTTCAGTGGTTCTACAATTTAAAAAAAGAAAAAAACAGAAAGTAACTGAAGATGACGTAGAATTTTACGTCGAAACGTATGGAATAATAAAGATGTTTTGAAAAAAATCTTTACTTTACTTATTTTTTAATTGATGTTACGCCCTCCAAGAAATCAATCATATATATTTATATATATATATATATATATATATATATATAAATATATTAATAATTATTTTCTTACCGTAACTGTAACATTCCTAAAACTCATCACTAAATTTTTCTGCCAAGTCTCCAGTTTGCAACTTTTGAACAAAGGTTGATATTTATCACCATCTGAAAAAGAATTATTAATTTTCATTAGCGATTTTGGAGTATACAGAGTTGCTGTAAGGTCTTGAGATGTTAGAAAAAGTTTTAGATTTTTTAATTTTTAACATCTTTCTTGAATACATCATTCATATTAATCGAATGGTTTGAGAGATACGGAAGAAAAATCAAAGTAATGCGTTGTAGTAAAAATTGTAGGCATCAGAAATCGATGCTTAAGTTTAAATGCGATTTTGGAGTATACCGAGTTGATGTAGGGTCTTGTAATGTTAGATCATTTAATTTTAAATAATTTTCTCGAATACATCATTCATATTAATCAAATGAGATATGGAAGAAAAATCAAAGTAATGCGTTGTAGCAGAAATTGTAGGCACCAGAAACCAATGCTTAAGTTTAAATGCGATTTTGGAGTATACCGAGTTGTTATAGAGTGTTTTGTTGTTATACAAAATTGTTAACTATTTAATTTTAAACAAGTTTGTTCAAATACTTTATTCAAATACATTAAATAGTTTAGGATCTACAAGCGTTTAAAACATAAAAACATTTCAACTGTTATATTTTCAATAGCTGTTTTAAAGTATACCGAGTTGCTCTAGGGTCTTATAATGTTAGAAAAAATTTTAGATTATTTAATTTAGTACAAATTTCTCTCACCCATCATTCATATTAATCGAACGGTTTATAAGTCACGAGAGATATAACAAATAAATGTATTTCCCTCTACCTACCTTCAGTAGTTGCACAAAGTGGCCCCAGCCATTGTCCGCCAATGCATTTAATTTTGCAAGGTCTCCTTTCTCTCAGAGGCCCTACTTGGCCAGGAAATCTTACTTCGGTTGCATGCGCGAAGGATTCGGCCCTGGGGTCGAAAAGGGCTCCGGATGGGGTACTTGTTAAACCTGAAAGAAATAGATAGATAAATAAATATATAAATAGATAAATTGATAAATAAGTACATGAATAAATTAAGAAATAAATACTTAAATCAATAAATGAACAAAGAAATAAACAAATTAAAAATTATATGTATAAAAAATTATTATTTTTTAACACAACGAAATTAGGGATTTATTAACTGAATATGTTGTACATATTAGAAAGAATTTTGGGAATTTTTTTCTAGTTTTCCTCAAATATCTTCTAAACTAACAAATTTGGAAAAAAATTGTTTAAAAACAAATTTGTAGATTATGAAATTCTGCAGAAATTTGTCGTCAACACTATTTTGTATTACTATACAACATTTAGTTTCTTAGATATAACATTTACTTTCTTTGATACAACATTTCTTCTGACAACTATTCTGCAATGTCTAATTAGACAAGGAGGCAACGACACATAGAATAAGAGAACTTTGTATAAAAAGTTTGATATTGCTAAGTATTACATTTAAAGCATTAAAAACGTTGCAAATGTTGTAAATGGGGCTTAAAAAGCATTTTTGGCTGGAATCAAAACATCAGGTCTAACAATTTCCTGGAGATTTCTTAGTAATTTCTTAGTAGTAAGTCATTCTTAGTAATTTTAGACCAAATTTGGTAAAACCATGTGCAAACTTTAGTCGATTATTTATGCAACTTACTACCTTGAGGCAAAATGCCACTTACACCTAGTTATTTATCTGTTACCTGGTCCATCAAATATGTCATCTGCCAAAGAATCAAAAGGGGCCCCTTCGTTGTCAGTTGCATGCTGAGGGGGCGCAATGATGCCCCTGCCGATTTTTATATCAGGAGCTGGACAGCCTATGGATTCTGAAAAAAATATAAATATTCATATATATCACCAAGACAGATAAGATAACAAATGAAGAAGCCCTGAGAAGAGTAGACAAAAAAAGGACTCTACTGAGCACAATCCTGAAAAGAAAAAGAAACTGGATCGGACCCGTTTTGCAAAAAGAGTGCCTCCTGCACGACGCTGTCGAGGGTAAAATAGAAGGTTGAAAGGAATGGGAAGAAGAAGAATGCAGATGATTGACGACTTACGCGAGAAGAGAAAATACAGGGAACTGAATGATTAAGCACAGGATCAGAAAGCATGGAAACAGAAGTTTGGAAAGGAAAATACATGAAAAAAGTGTGGCGGGAATAGTGGTAATGGGAATGATAGACGAAGGTTAAGGGAATCGTTTATTTGTAGTGGCTCTCATACCATGGACCTGCCTTCGGCTAGACTACGATTTATTATTAAATCACTAATGTATATTGTATAAACTATGATTTCCAATAACAATCAAGAAATGCAGTTCATAAAATTTGTGTCATACCGAAACCATTAACATCTACTTAATTCACATTAATGAAGAATACCAATTATTTTGAAATCTATATTTCAAGGCCGGGAGTATGTTCGCGCCAATCAAAGCATGCAGTTATATTGATAAAAACAAAAAATCATCAATCGAAAATCACACATAGACCAAATCAACCAATGCGTTATCAAAAACAATATTAAAATTTTTGTAAATACACTTATAACTTGTTATTAATATAAAATAAATATATACAGTTATTATTAACGTATTTTACAATTGGTCCTTCAAAAAGCAATCAATCACAACAACCAGTGAAAAAACATTGCAATTGATTTGATAAACCAGATTTCTATGGCGTTTGATATTGAAAGAAGTTTTTGTTTTGGTAAAAATGATATTCATTAAACACATTAATAATTTATTAATACTTGAGTACTATTATTGAATTATTTGACTTTAAAGTTTTTTAGTTCCACTAGCATAAGGCTAGGACTACTGCAAAAATTTTTAAAGAAACTTTCTTATTATTGATGTTATGCACCTTTGCGTGTATAATATTTATATATATTATTCTGTAATCACGAATATAATTTATTATTTATTGTTTTTATTAAAGCACTACGTGCTATTTGAAAGTTATCCGAAGTTCTTCCGGCCTTGCTGTTAGATTTTGGAATCACGTTTTTGTATTCAATTATTTAGTATATAAGAAGTAGTTAAGATTTAGATAGTCAGTCAGAAGTGAGGACTCAAGTCAGAAGTCAGGACTCAAGTCAGGCTTACTGTTGGGATACTTAAAAATGTAGTCTCTGATTATTGATAACCCAAAGGTTATCAACAAATTATTTAATCGTAAAAATAGTAAACAATAAAATATCAAGATCAACCAACAAAGAACTAGTGTTTTATCTTATCAACCGCTCAGCTCCAGCTACCAAACAACCTCCCATAATCACAGGAGTGATCCAAATTACCCCACAAGTACAATTCAATATATATATATATATATATATATATATATATATATATCCACGAATAATATTTCCATCTATATTCCCGTTCCTAAATTATGCAAAAGAAGTTACCTCTCGATAACTTTAAAAGGTGCAATTAGAATTTCAAAGGATATGTCTCGAGATGGAAAATACAAACAGAAAAGGATACAACTGGCAAGAATACCTTCCTATTTTTAGTCTAATAATAATTAATGGATAAACTTTTTGTTGGAATAATTAATTTCTTTTCTTTCTTAGAATTGTATATTATTTTGATGCTGTTTTTATGTCTTCAGAAAATGTTTTTAGCCAAATAGGCAAAGGTTCTTTTGTAAATTGTAAGTCAGTTT
>NW_020536999.1:92796543-92845260 GCF_003426905.1 Ctenocephalides felis
TCTTTTTCTAATACATCATTCATATTAATCGAATGGTTTAAGAGATATGGAAGATGGATCAAAGTAATACATTGTAGCATAAATTGTTGACGTTAGGATTTATTGCTCATGTTTAAATGCGATTTTTGAGTATACCGAGTTGTTGTAGAATATTTTTAAATAAAAATTTAATATTAATAAAACTATTTAATTTTAAACAAGTTTGTCTAATACATCATTCAAATGCAACAAAAGGTGCAGAATCTACAAGCGTTTAAAATCATAAAAACAAATTTCAATAAGGCAATTACAATAGGCATTTCGGGCCTATATATTTAGTAAAAGGTTTAATTATTTAATTTAGTACAAATTTTTCTTATCCTTCATTCATATTAATCGAACTGTTTAAAAGTTACAAGAAATTCAACAAATAAATGTATTTCCCTCTACCTTCAGTAGTTGCACAAAGTGGCCCCAGCCACTGTCCGCCAATGCATTTAATTTTGCAAGGTCTCCTTTCTCTCAGAGGCCCTACTTGGCCAGGAAATCTTACTTCTGTGGCATGGGCGAAGGATTCGGCCCTGGGGTCGAAAAGGGCTCCTGATGGGGTACTTGTTAAACCTGGAAGAAATATATAGATAAATAGATATATAAATATATAAATAAATACATATATAAGTAAATGAATAAATAAATACTTAAATCAGTAAATGAACAAATAAACGAATTAAAAATTATATATATATATCTCTATATATATATATTTATAAATATATATAATTATTATTTATAAATAATAAAGAAATAAGGGATTTAGTAACTAAACATTAGAAAGAATTTTGGGAAAATTTTTCTAGTTTTTTTTTCAAATATCTTCTAAACTAACAAATTTGGAAAAAAATTGTAGAAAATGAAATTTTTAGCTAATAAAATTCTGCACAAAATTGTCTCCAACACTTTTACTACATAACCTTTAGTTTCTTAGATATAACATTTGCTTTCTTTGATACAACATTTCTTCTGCCAACTATTCTGCAATGACTATCTATAGGCAAAGAGGCAACGACACATAAAATAACAGAACTTTGTGCAAAAAGTATAATATTGTTACATTTAAAAAATTGAAAATGATATAAATGTTATAAATGAGACTTAAAAAGCATTTTTGGCAAGAATCTAAATATTAGATTTTGTAATTTTCCGGAGATTTAAAGTCATTCCTAGTGCTTTTAGACCAAATTTGGTAAAACCATATGCAAACTTCAGTAGATTGTTTACACGTATCAGAAAAGTTACTCTAATGTACTAACAATCTTAAGGCAAAACTCCACTTACACCTAGGTTTTTTTTTACCTGGTCCATCAAATATGTCATCAGCCAAAGAATCAAACGGGGCTCCCTCGTTGTCAGTTGCATGCTGAGGGGGCGCAATGATGCCCCTGCCGATTTTTATATCAGGAGCTGGACAGCCTATGGATTCTGAAAAAAATATATAAATATTCATATATATCACCAGACAAAATAACAAATAAAGCAGTGCTGAAAAGAGTAGACAAAGAAAGGACTCTACTGAGCACAATCCTGAAAAGAAAAGGAATCTGGATTGGGCCCGTACTGCAAAAAAGTGTCTCCTGCACGACCGTCGAGGGTAAAATAGAAGGTTGAAAGGAATGGGAAGAAGAAGAATGCAGATGATTGATGACTTACGCGAGAAGAAAAAATACAGGGAACTGAAAGTCGAAGCGCAGGATCAGGAAGCATGGAAGCTTGGAAAGGAAAATACATGAAAAAAGGGAGGGAGTAGTGGTAATGGGAATGATAGATGACGGAGGGTAAGGGAATCATTTTTAAGGGACCTGCCTTTAGGCAGACTACCATTTATTATTATATCGCCAATGTATATTGAAACACAATCTGAGCAATTGATTTGATCAACCAGATTCCTATGACGTTCGATATTGAAAGAAGTTTTTGTTCTGGAAAAAATAATAGTAGTTAAATACATTAAGAATTTTTTCAATGCTTAGATACTATTATTTTAATATATTTTATCAAGTTTCTTTTGTTTCTCTGACTGAAGGTTAGGACTTTTGCCAATTAGTCCAACTTAGAATAAATTTGTGAAGAAAATCATTTTTATCTTATTCTTATTATTGATGTTATGCACCTTTATGTATTATATATATATATATATATATATATATATATATATATATATATTATATACAGGCCGGTCCTACCTTGCATGCAATGCATGCAAGAAATGCGGGCGCAAGCCTTAGGGGGGCGCAATTTCGAGCTTTGGATTTAATGTTTATTTATATTGAAATATAGATTTTGTAGAATACTTAATAAGTTAAATGAATTATAATAAATAACCTAAATTAACATAGTATAAAAAAATAATATTTTGTAATATTATATAATAATTTGGCATCAATTTATAAATCACTCACATTATTTTAATTTGAAAATTTCAAACATACTTTTATATTATTAAAACAACGCATTATACAAGCTCACAAATAAGACCATAGTTTGTACAATAAGCACTGTTTATATTAATATGTTATTGCTTGATTATCGATGTCACACGTGCAGGAGCTTGGCTGAATCGATCAAAAGACAACAATGCTTTACGTTGTATGAAGATAACATTGTTCCTAATTCTAAATAATGGTCATCTTGATAATTATATAAGAAAGTTCCAAATATGAAACAGTAGTATACGTTTATTTGGCGAGAGTATTGCTAAGGATAAGGCATTAAGCGTTCTAATAACTGCGCAAATTAGTGAATTGTTATTTTTAGTGAATTAGTGAATCGTTATTCTATTAAATATTTTGAGTGATAAGTTTTAATATTTAAGTTTTTTTGCGTTAAAAGTAAGCATGGAATCAAAAAAGAAATTATCTGGTGCTCAATTCCGCAAGCGAAAAGCTGTAAAAGAAGCAGATATTCAAAAACAAGCAGGAACTCTTAGCAACTTTATTAAAAAATAAAAGTCTGACACAGTTGTAGTGAAGTTGATTTAGAAGAAATAAGTGTTATCGAACCGTGTTCTTCAACTAACGTTGTTCTATACCACAACATGATTGTTTCTAACGATTGTTCTATACCACAACATGATTCAAGTGAATCGCAGCGGTTAGATTTAAATGTAGTTGCAGACGAAACTGAGGAAACGGTAATAATTAAAAATTTAGAAGACCCCGCTGAATGGGGCATTATTGACAGAAAACTGCGAGTTGAATTAGTTGAAATGGGTCCTATTCAAAAGAAAAATATTATTTATCCCAAGGATACTCACGGTCGCAAATTTAATTATTCATATTATAATAGAAAAATGGAAAACGGGGAGTTGGTGCCTAGAACATGGCTTATTTATTCTGAAAAATTGGATCGGGTTTTTTGTTTCTGTTGTAAACTCTTTGCATCTAACAAAACTAATAGTTTTTTAGATGGTTATAGCGATTGGAGAAATCTTAGTACAAGTTTGCATAGACATGAGACTAACCTAACTCATATGAGAATTTTTTTACAATGGAAAGACTTAGATAAGAGCTTAAAAAACAAAACCACGATTGAGTATCAGACTCAAAGCTTATATGAGATGGAAAAGAGGCATTGGAGGAGTGCTTTAGAACGCATTATAGAAATAATAAAATTTCTTGCTAGCCAAAATATAGCCTTTCGAGGATCATCTGATAAATTATATGAGAGCAACAACGGCAATTTCTTAAAATTAATTGAGCTGTTTGCAAAATTTGATCCAGTTATAGAAAATCATATTCATAGAGCTCTTCAACCGAACAATAAAGTTCACTATTTGAGTAAGAAAAGCCAAAATGAACTGTTAGAAATTTTAAGTAAAGCGATAAGGGATAAAATTTTACTCTCGCTACGAAAATCTAAATATTATTCAATAATATTAGATTGTACACCTGATGCAAGTAAAACAGAACAGATGACAATTATTGTTCGATTTGTTTCTTTTGAGAATGAAGTTGTAAAAATAAGGGAAAATTTTTGGGCTTTGTTGATATAAACCGATTCCACAGGGCGTGGTTTATGTTCTACAATAATAGATAATTTGAAAAAATGGAACATTCCCATTGAAGACATGCGTGGTCAGGGTTATGACAATGGAGCAAATATGAAAGGGAAAAATAATGGGCTGCAAAAATTACTTTTAACTAAAAGTCCTAGAGCTTTTTTCGTACCTTGTGCAGCGCACACTCTAAATTTAATGATTAACGATGCAGCTAAAGTAAATACTGATACAATTAGTTTTTTTAATATAATTCAAGAATTATATAATTTCTTTTCATCTTCTTCTAATCGTTGGGCAATACTTTTAAGATACGTTACAAATTTAACTTTAAAGCAACCTTCAGATACACGATGGGAAAGTAGGATTAATGCAATTCGGCCCTTACGTTATCAGTTAGGAGAAGTTTATGATGCGCTTTTTGATATTGTAAATAATGAAAATTTTAATAAAGAAATTCAACATGAAGCACAAGTATTATGTTTAAAATAAAGGATTACAAATTTATTTGCTCTCTCATAATTTGGCATGACTTGCTCAATAGAATAAACCCTGTGAGTAAAATGCTTCAAGATCCAAATATAAATATTTCACAGGCCTTAGAATCTATTGAAAATTTAAAAATATTTATGCAAGATTATCGGTCAGAATTAAAATTTGAGGATGTTCTAAAAACTGCAAAAGAACTGAGCGAAGAGGTGGATGGAGAACAAGAATTTAAAAGTAGTTCGGAAGTGCGACAACGAAAGAAGAAACGACAATTTGATTACGAGCAACACGACGAATGTCCACGATCTCCACAAGAAAAATTTAAATTAGTGTGTTTTATACGCTTTTAGATGTTGCAATGTGTTCCACAAATGATCGCTTTGAAAAATTAAGAACATATTTTGAAAATTTCGATTTTTTAAATAAATTACCGGAAATTAATAAAGAAGCTTTAAGAAAACATTGTAACGATTTAGAAATTACTCTAAAGGATGGCGACAGTAAAGATATAAATTCAATAGAGTTATTTGATGAGTTTGTGTGCTTTTCGTGATATTTTTCAGAAAAACGATTTAAATCTTCGAAAACCATTTGATATTCTTAATTATATAGTATCCAACAACTTAGCTTTCCCGAACTTTTCAATCGCCTTAAGAATACTCTTAACTTTACCTGTTTGTGTAGCAAGTGGTGAACGCAGTTTTTCGAGATTGAAATTGATTAAAACCTATTTAAGAACTAATATTTCACAAGATAGGCTGAACAGTTTGGCGTTAATTAGTATTGAAAATAATATATGTGCAGAATTAGATATTAAAACTATTATATCCAATTTTTTGTGTAATAAAACCAGATTAATTAAAAAATATTTAAAAATATAATAGAATTTTATTTATAACTCAAATAATAAAACTGTTTCCAAATAATAGGGGGCGCCAAAATCAATCTTGCATGCGGGCGCTGACTACCCTAGGACCGGCCCTGTATATATATATATATATATATATATATCCACGAATAATATTTTCATCTATATTCCCGTTCCTAAATTATGCAAAAGAAGTTACCTCTCGATAACTTTAAAAGGTGCAATTAGAATTTCAAAGGATACATTTCTCGAGATGGAAAATACAAACAGAAAAGGATACAACTGGCAAGGATACCTTCCTATTTTTAGGCTCATAATAATTAATGGATAAACTTTTTGTAGGAATAATTAATATCTTTTCTTTTTTTGTATTTCATATCAAGATTCAGTTTGTTTTTCAGTAAAGTTTCTGTTTTTGGGTCTTAGAAAACGTTCTCAGTCAGATAGGAAAAGTTTCTTTTAGAGATAGTGAGTCAGTTTGCTCGTTAGTAGAATTTCCATCTTGGGGTCGTGTTTTTGGTTCTCGAAAACATTATGAAACAGATAGTCTCACTTTTTTCTGGAAATTAGTTTGCACGTTGTATAATTCCTTTTCTCCTTCCTCAAATATTTTGAATTTTATCAGTTTCTTAGGGTTTTATCTTTGGACTTTAGAAAACATCAGTTTTCTGGTTAGTAGAATTTCTTCTCTTGAAATATTGCTTATATATATTATATATATATATATATATATATATATATATATATATATATATATACTGTATTATATACATTATAATTTGAATAATGTCCTTCGGACCGTAAAAGTTATAATTGCGAATTGTTTGACTTGGGAATGCCTTTAGGGTTATTGAAGGCAATCACAGACTTTGATTTCAATTATTTCCAATATATATATATATATATATATATATATATATATATATATATATATAATCGGAATATAAGAAATAATATACATATTTTTGGATTTTGTAGAAACACATGTGTCTCTAGAATAAATGCATAAATAAGAATATAAAATGTTATATATAAACAGATGTATAATATTGTATAAACATTTTTGCAGCCCAATCGTCGAATTAAAAAAAAGATCAAATAACAAAATTATTTATTTCATTAAACGTTTCGACACTTGATGTGTGTCATCATTCAGTAATCAAACCAGGAAAAACAACAGGAAAAAATAATTATGATGTAAAATTGATTGAATACTAAATTTGTGTAAAATAATAATATACTATTATATTATTAACAAACGAGAAAATGAAAAAGCACATATTGCCCTCCTATATTTTATGTCATTAATAGCGGTGCATTATGGACACTGATCGAAGTTACAACGCAAGTGTCACAAAAAAGTGTCAAAATATATATATATATATACATACATATTCTATAATTTTAAAACCAAAAATTAGTTCTAATTTGCCAATACAATCCTCTTTCTATGATCACTCCTTGAACTATTCTTAATAATCTCAATTTTGGGTACTTTAAGATTAAATTTTGATATTCAAGCACGATTTTAGAGTATACCGAGTTGCTCTAGGATCCTTTGTTGTTAGGAAAAAGTTTAAAGTCTAAACAATATTATTTAATTTTGAACAAATTTCCCTTTTACATCATTCATATTAATCGAATGGTTCGAAAGTTACAAGAGTTGTAATAAGTAAATGCACTAATCACCATAACTAATCCTTGATAAATTGATATTACATTTTTAAATGCATTTTGAGGATACACCGAGTTGCTCTAGAGACTTATAGTGTTAGAAAGAGTTGTAGATTATTTAATTTTGAACAAATTTCCCTTTTACATCATTCATATTAATCGAATGGTTCAAAAGTTACAAGAGATATAATACATAAATGCACCGATTTTAATTACTACTGACCTGGTATATTAAGTATGTTGTGTTCCATCACTTTTACAACTATTTATTATTAAAAATAATATAAACAAATTAGATAATGGAAATTTACACATTTTTTTACGACTTGACATTATTATTTTTTAAATAAAACACATTTTTAAAATCTTATTCTTGATAGTTCACATTATTTAAACAAATTATGATTAAGTGTTCACTTTGTTGTAATTTAATATTAATAATAATAATATAAAAAAATATTTTATTTAGCCTTCAAAAGGCTACAAAAGTCTCTTTGATGTCAATTGTTTATATTTGTATTTAAATATAAATTTGTTTTCAAATATTAAAAATTATTTATATATTTTTCTTAATAGTCTTTTTTTCAAAATAAAAAAAAATAATAATAACACTATTGACCAAAAAAAATTATTTTTGGTTTATTTATTTATCAATTTTTATTAGTTCATTGTTTCCTATAAATACAAATAAAAAAAAATACTAGTAATTTAATATATAATATTTTTAAAATTTTGAGATAAAAAAAAATTTGAAAAAAATATTATAAAATAAATGAATAATTCTAAATTTTGTTGCATATGTCTAAAAGCTAATATATTTTATAATATATATAATAATTTCAATAAAAAATTTAACTGCAATATTAAATAAAATTTACTAATTTATACTTTTTATACTAAAGAAATGATAATAAAAACTATTCAATATTCTTTCGAACAATTGTTTAATCATTTATCTAAATTTTATCTTATTATATTATATATATTACCTTATTATATTATATATATTAAATATTTTTATAATATAACTAAAATTTTAAATATCAACCCTACAACTTGTTTATAAACAATTTATAAACCTTGAAACACTTTTTTAACACAAACACATTAAATTTACACACAAAATGTTTTATTTTGTAATTTTAATCACTAAATATATTATCAATATATTAAATATTAATTTACAGATATTTTTTAATATTTTTAGAACCAAATTTGATTTGTTTCGAAGCAATTTCCTGAATGTAATATGTCTTTGATGTTTTATACAAATTTCACTGATGCCGGACACGATTGCGCATGTCCGAAACGTATTGACTTCGGTTAAATTCGGCAAATAATTCGGGTTTCAGGGGTAGTAAAATCTATAATAGAAATAGAAAAATCACATATGTATGTTTATATATTTTTTTATTTATTTGTTTATTAAAAGGTCGTTGTACTAGCTACAGAGCACCGATTTGAACGTTAATGCATTTGCTTATTACATCTTTTGTAACTTTTGAACCATTCGATTAATATGAATGATGTATTAAAGAAATTGGTTTAAAATTGCATTATCTACAACTTTATCTAACAATATGATGCCCTAAAGCAACTCGGTGTACCTTAAAAATGCATTCAAATTTGCAATATCAATTTATCCTGATTTGTTATGGTGTAAATTGTTCATGCATTTATTTATTACAACTCTTGTAACTTCTAAACCATTCGATTAATATGAATGGTGTATTAGAGACATATTGTTTAAAATTAAACAATATACAACTTATTTTAACAATATAAGTCTCTAGAGCAATTGGGTATACCCTAAAAATGCCTTCGAACATGAACTATCTATTTGAGCCTGATTAGTTATGGTGTCAATTGTTCGTGCATTTATTTATTATAACTCTTGTAACTTATAAACCATTCGATAAGTATAAATGATGTATAAGATTTATTATAATAAATTATTTAAATAATTATTATAATATAAATTTATAAATTTATTTAAAATTAAATAAACTACAACTTTTTCTAACAATATAAGTCCATAGAGCAACTTGGTATACCCTAAAAATGCCTTCAAACATGAAATATCTATTTATGCCTGATTACAATTGCTTATGGATTCATTTATTGCAACTCTTGTAACTTTGAAACCATTCGATTAATATGAATGATGTATAGAGAAATTTGTTTAAAATTAAATAATCTGCAACTTTTTCTAACATCACTCTACAGCAACTCGGTATACTTTTAAATCGCAACAGAACATGAATATTGTCTTATTCAAATCGTTTCACAGTGCATTTTCTTATAATATTGCTTATAAATCTAAAACCATTCGATTTATATGAATGATGCATTAAGGAAATTTGTTTATAATTAAATAATCTACAATATTGTCTAATAATAGAATACTCTAAATCCACTTAGTTTACTCTAAAATCAATATTTTGTATTAACAATTCAGTAGTGTAGTATACTCATTTATTTGTTATCTCTTGTAATTTTTAAACCATTCGATTAATATGGATGGTGTTTCAGAAAAAATTGTACAAAATTAAATAATTTTAAATATTGTCTAACATTATATTGCCCTAGGGCCACTCGGTATACTCTAAAATCGTAAATGAAAATCGAATACTCTATGATATTTTAGTCATTACCTGTAGATTATTCATTATATCTGTTAAACCATTCGTTTAGTATGAATGATGTTTAAGAAGAATTTGTACAAAATTAAATAATCTATAATATCGTCTAACATTATATTGCTCTAGAGCCACTCGGTATACTCTAAAATCGTAAATGAAAATCGAATACCCTACATCATTTTAGTCATTACCTGTAGATTATTCATTATATCTGTTAAACCATTCGATTAGTATGAATGATGTCTAAGAAAAATTTGTACAAAATTAAATTATCTATAATATTGTCTAACATTATAATGCTCTAGGGCCACTCGGTGTACTCTAAAATCGTGAATGAAAATCGAATACCCTACGATATTTTAGTCATTACCTGTGACTAAAATATCTGTTAGGCCATTCGATTAGTATGAATGATGTCTAAAAAAAATTTATGCAAAATTAAATTATCTATAATATTGTCTAACATTATAATGCCCTAGAGCCACTCGGTATACTCTAACATCGTAAATGAAAATCGAATACCCTACGTCATTTTAGTCATTACCAGTAGATTGTTCATCATATTTATAGTTAAACCATAGTTAAACCAATAGTTAAACCATTCGATTAATATGAATGGTGTTTAAGAAATATTTTTCCAAATTAAATTATATATAATGTTGTCTAACATTATATTGCCCTAGGGCCACTCGGTGTACTCTAAAATCGTAAATGAAAATCGAATACCCTGCAATATTTTAATTATTACTTGTAGATTATTTATTATATCTGTTAAACCATTCGATTAGTATGAATGGTGTTTAAGAAAAATTTGCACAAAATTAAATTATCTAAAATATTGTCTAACATTATAATGCTCTAGAGTCACTCGGTATACTCTAAAATAGTAAATAAAAAATCGAATACCCTACAATATTTTAGTCATTACCTGTAGATTATTTATTATATCTCTTAAACCATTCGATAAGTATGAATGGTGTCTAAGAAAAATTTGTCCAAAATTAAATAATCTATAATATTGTCTAACATTATATTGCTCTAGAGCCACTCGGTATACTCTAAAATCGTTATTGAAAATCGAATATATTATTCATTACAATTACATTGTCGATTATTTATTATAACTGTTAAACCATTCGATTAGTATGAATGATGTATTAAACAAATTTGTTTGCGGGTTGTTCACCCCTTTGTAATATATGTATATTCGATCGTGTTTTTACGTCCGAAGTCGTATATATTCGTCAAACGTTATGGCTACGCTTCGTAGCAAAAAATACTTTGCTACGACATATGTATATGTATATATGTATATGTATGTATGTATGTATGTATATATATGAATATGTATATATGTATATATTTGCTTTTGTATATGAATATACGTATGTATGTATGTATGTTTATGTACATATGTATATATGTATGTCTGTATATGTATATTTGTATTTGTATGTGTATGTATGTAGTATGTATGTAGTATGTATGTATGTATGGCTGTATATATGTATATATGTATGTATGTATGTATGTATGTATACGTATATATGCGTATTTGTATTTGTATAATGGCATTTATATGTATATTTGCATTTGTGAATGTATTTATGTGTGTTTATGTATATATGTATATTTAGATTTGTATGTATGTATATGTATACATGTATTTTGCATTTATATATGTATATATATGTATGTATGTATGGCTGTATATGTATATATGTATGTATGTATATGTATATGTATATATGCGTATTTCTATTTGTAAATGGCATTTATGTATATGTATATATGTGTATTTGCATTTGTAAATGTATTTATGTGTGTGTGTTTATGTATATGTATATGTATGTTTGGATTTGTATGTATATATGTATGTCCGTATATGTATATTTGTATTTTTAGATGTATATATGGGTGTATTTATAAATGTATGTATGTGAATATGTATACATGTATGTATGTATGTATATATGTATTTGTATATGATAGCGTGCTAAGAAATAATGAATTTCCCACTTCAGGAAGATTAAACAAGGAAAAGAATAAAATGATAAATTAGATTTTGTGCTTTTATATTAATCGTTATAATTAATAATATTTAATCTAATTTAACTTTTGCTAAAAATTATTCTAATTAAGTTTCCAAAAAATTCATGTTTTCACCAGAAAATCCGTTTTGCTAATTTTATGTATCCAATTTATTTTATTTTTAACTATTATTATTATTTTATTACCAAGTCATTCTGAATCGTTTGGCACCGAATTTGGGAAAAGTATGCAAAAATGACTGTTCACTTACCGATTTCAATTTGTTTTTGGAGTTTAATTTAGTTTAGCTAATTTAGTTTTTCTAAGTTATTCTGAATCGTTTGCCACCGAATTTAGGAAAAGTGTGTAAAACTGACTGTTTTCTCACCGATTTGAATTTTTATTCTTTTTTTTACTTTTTTTCCTTTATTGCCAGAAAATCCGATCTGCTAATTTTATGCATTTTCAAGTCATTCTGAATCGTTTGAAACCCAATTTGGGAAAAAGGTGTAAAATTGATTATTTTCTCACCGATTTGCTTTGTTTTCTACTTTTTTTCTTTTATTGCCAGAAAATCCGATCTGCTAATTTTATGCATTTCCAAGTCATTCTGAATTGTTTGACACCCAATTTGGGAAAAGTTTGTAAAATTGTCTGTTTTCCCATCGATTTCAATTTTTTCTACTTTTTTTTTCTTTTGTGCCAGAAAATCCGACCTGCTAATTTTTTGCAATTCCAAGTTATTCTGAATCGCTTGACACCGAATTTAGGAAAAATGTGTAAAATTGACCGTTTTCTCGCCAATTTGAATTTTTTTTACATTTTCTTTCTTTATTGCCAGAAAATCCGATCTGCTAATTTAGTTTTTCCAAGTCATTCTGAATAGTTTGACACCGAATTTGGGAAAAGTGTGTAAAATTGAAAGTTTATAGTATAATGGATCATGTTCTTATGCACACCATGAAGACTTTGTTTTGTTCATAACAATTAAATTAATTAAATATATTTTCACTAAAAAAATATTATCATTGTTATTGTTATTTACTAATTTTTAACTCTAAGAGGCTTTTTTAAACTAAAAGAGATGTTCTTGATATAAGTACAACTCATGTGGCTTAATAAAATAATACTATAATAAAAATAATACAAATTTGATTAAATTGTTAACTGGTATAGATCAAAAATATTTTTAATAGATTATTTTTAATATTCATATTTTAATTTTTTTTGTTTAGAATTTTAATAATAAAAACATTTATACCACAAAAAATTCAAGTAACGCTTACCATGTACAACCAAGCCTAAGTAAAAATATATTAGAAAACATTGTGTTAGGTTCGGATGACATGGGAAGCACTTATGCTTTTTTTAGTGTTTAACTATTATAATTACAACATTTAAAACTATTTGTCTAAAATAAATAGTACGTTGGAAAAAATTGTACAAAAATAAAACATCTTCAGTAGTTTCTCACATTAAGAACTCTACAGCAACTTGGTCATATAAATCTTAATAAACTCTAAAGCTTATAAATCAGTCATGAATTACATACATTGTTCCTTTATAAAAAAAAACAAATACATTTTCATATTTGAATTTAATTTAATTCCCAAAAATATACATCATATCATTTACATATTTATATACATATATTATATTTTAATAATTTACAATAAAAGAGAAACATTTTCTAAAGCCTTTTGCTGATTCTTTTTATGGTGATACTTTGCAAATGTTTCTCCTACCAGGATCGGAAAGATTAAACTTGCTTCTGCATAAATCTAAAAAAGATAATATATACTTAAAACATATTAATTATATAATATATATATATATATATTATATATATATATATATATATATATAATATATATATTGCTCTTACTTTGACTGGTGTTGCAGTTTTCTTGATCTTGCCCCACGAAACAGCCTCATCGGGTCTAGCTCCACTATCGCTTCCATCAAATTCAGATGCAGTATTTAAAAATACTGAAAAGTCTGCACCATTTCGCTAAAAATATAAAATATATTAAGTCTTCTCATTTTAATTACTACAAAGCATAGAAATAAATTAAACAATGAAAAATTCTATTGTTGCAGCAATCTTTTTATAATTGATATTTTAATGTTAATTTTCTCACAATAATAGTTAAATTAAAGCTTTATTCAATTTGTTTCGTTGCTACTTAATGTAAATATTAACAAAGTTATTAAAACCAATATTCTGGATTTACTAGCTGATAATATTTTCATTATTTATCCTCTGGACAAACTTGTTTCAATTAGAACAAATTTAAATGTATATGAATATAAATAATATAACTGTACCTCTACATAAATTGTTTCAAGAAGTTTCTTGTTATATAATTCCAAATTCCAAACAAACAAATATAATTTTATAGATATATAAATCTTCTATTACTATACTATAAAAGATACAACAAGCTAATTGTATAAAAAGTTGAATTTGATAATATATTTACCATTAGATTTGCATTGCAAATATGATGCTTTATCAAACCACCACCGACTATAACCATTCCTGTATTCTTGGCCTTCACTGATATCGTGTTCAGTCGTCTTAAATCTGTAATAAATAAATAAATGACTAAATTTTCTGACATTAATTAACATTTTCAGACAATCCACTACATCTTCAGATAATTTATACTACATTCAAACAATCTAAAACATTTTTAGACAATTTACAACATTTTCAGACAATCTACAATATTTTCTAGACAATGTGCAACATTTTCAGTCAATCTGCAACATTATCATACATTTTGCAACATTTTCAGACACTGTGCAGCATTTTCAGACAAACTAAGTCATTGTCAGAGAATCTAGAACATTTTTAGACAAAATATAACAATTTTAAACGCCTCATCTCTAATTACTGTTAACTTTGTTGATCTCTATTAATACACCTCATCTCTAATTACTTCTTTATTGTCTCTAATTACACTCTCTACAATATTCATCTCTATATGTCGCTATTTGTTTCTCACAATATATTATCTTTTGTTATTATTTATATATTTATAATTATTTATTTACCTGATACAATATCAACAACTAAACCAGGATTTCTATAAGAATGAAAGTACATCATATCACCCAAGCTGCCATCGGTAAGGGCAGGACTGAATACTGGAATTTTGTTTTTGGATGCCCAATAGTATATACTTTCTTCACTATCTACCGAAAAATATATATAATAATAATATATTTTGAATATATAATACATTTAAAATCTTTAAATTATAACTGATAAAGATATAACTTTATTAGAATTGAAATTTAAATTTGGTATTGACCAATTCGTTCTCCAAATAGAGATATTATAACTTTATTAGAATTTAAATTTAAATTTGGTGTTCACCAACTCATTCTCCAAATAGAGATATTATAACTTTATTAGAATTTGAATATAAATTTGGTGTTTACCAATTCGTTCTCCAAATAGAGATATAATAACTTTATTAGAATTTGAATTAAAATTTGTTTTTTATCAATTTGTTATCCAAATAAAGATATTATAACTTTATTAGAATTTTAACTTAAATTTGGTGTTTACCAATTAATTCTCCAAATAAAGATTTTATAACTTTATTAGAGTTTAAATTTAATTTGGTGTTTACCAATTCATTCTCCAAATAAAGATGTTATAACTTCATTAGAATTTGAATTTAAATTTGATTTTTATCAACTTGTTATCCAAATAAAGATATTATAACTTTATTCAAATTTAAATATAAATTTGGTGTTTACCAATTCATTCTCCAAATAAAGATATTATATCTTTATTAGAATTTAAATTTAATTTGGTGTTTACCAATTCATTCTCCAAATAAAGATATTATATCTTTATTAGAATTATAATTTAAATTTGATGTTTACCAATTCATTCTCCAAATAAAGATGTTACAACTTTATTGGAATTGAAATTTAAATTTGGTGTTTACCAATTAATTCTCCAAATAAAGATTTTATAACTTTATTAGAGTTTAAATTTAATTTGGTGTTTACCAATTCATTCTCCAAATAAAGATATTATAACTTCATTAGAATTTGAATTTAAATTTGATTTTTATCAACTGTTATCCAAATAAAGATATTATAACTTTATTCAAATTTAAATATAAATTTGGTGTTTACCAATTCATTCTCCAAATAAAGATATTATATCTTTATTAGAATTTAAATTTAATTTGGTGTTTACCAATTCATTCTCCAAATAAAGATATTATATCTTTATTAGAATTATAATTTAAATTTGATGTTTACCAATTCATTCTCCAAATAAAGATGTTACAACTTTATTGGAATTGAAATTTAAATTTGGTGTTTACCAATTAATTCTCCAAATAAAGATTATAACTTTATCAGAATTTAATTTTAAATTTGGTGTTTACCAATTTGTTAACCAAATAAAGATGTTATAACTTTATGAGAATTTAAATTTAAATTTGGTATTTACCAATTCGTTCTCCAAGTCTTTGAATAACTTTTGAAGGTGTCCATAAAGTATTTTTGGTTTTTTGTTCTTCTAACATTTCATCTAGTAATGGCATCACCTATAAAAATAGAATAAAATATAATTTACACAAATTAGAATAGAAATTTTTATAATAACTATATGTCATGCATATATAAATCTCTTAAATGTATGTGAGAGAACATTGATTTCAGTATTAAATATCATCGTAATACTATATAATAAATTTGGAACATTCTAGAATGATATATTTAACAATTTATTCAGTGTCAAAAAGTCTTGGTACTTTTCTCAAATAAATTGATGAATTTATTTTATGAAAGTACTACATATTGCAAATATTTGTGAGAAAGCATATCAATGTTAGTATTTGCTGTTAAAGTACATATATTTAACAATACTATAGTAAATTTGCAGCATTCTAGAATAAATATTAATATTTTAATAACTATTTGAACATCATTACAATTTATCTATTTTATATCTGAGACGTAGTAGGACTTTTTTATATTTATATTTAATTTTTTATTTATATTTAATTATAATTTATATATATATATATATATATATATATATAAAGATTTCTTACCCAATCTTCAAATTTACAATAATTATCATTAGGGACTAATAGATTTCCAATCCTATTAATTCCATGATCACGTAACTCTGATCCTTTTAAACTAAAGTCGCCTAGATAAGTATCTGCTAAGCATTTTATAAAATCTTCTTCTACACCTCCAGCTGTCGCAACAATACAATCAACCTAAAAATATATTAAAAAAATTAATCCAAGCACAGATAAAGTATAACATCGTGATGTTGAAATGATAAAATCAAGGAGTAGAACATGGATAGAAATTGATTTTCAGGGAACTTGTATTCTTTTTATAGGACAAACAATCTACAATCTATCAGATAGTATATAAAATTTTCGGACAATATGCAACATTTCATGACAATCTACAAGATTTTTAGATAATATATTTCGGCAACTTACAATATTTGCAGACCTCTACAACATTTTCAGACTATTTACAACATTTGCAGATCATTTACACCAATCTTAGACGATCTGCATTTTTGGACAACCTGTAGCACTTTCAGACATTTTAAACGACTACATTTTCATACCTTTTACAATATTCTCAGACAATCAATTAATTTATTTACTCACTATATTTAGACAATGTATAAGTCGTTCAGTAAATCTGTAATAGTTTCAGACCATTTACAACGTTTTCAGATAATGTACAATATTTGCAGACCATTTTCACAACATTTTCAGATCATTTACAACATTTTTGGCCAACCTAAGATAATTTATTACATTTTCAGACCGTTTAAAGCATTCTTAGACAACTAACAACATTTCAGACCATATGCAACATTCTCAGAGAATCAACAAAATTTTCAGAAATCTATTAATTTATTTACTTATTACATTCACAAACAATGTACAACCTATTCATACTATCTGCAACATTTTTAGACAACATACAAAATGTTCAAAGAATCTGCAATGGTTGCAGACAATCTGCAACGTTTTTAAACAAACAACAATATTTTCAGACCATTTACAACATTTTTAGAATAATCTACATTTTCGGACAACATAGAACATTTTTAGACAATATTTTGAATGAAATGACAAGATTTTCAGGCACATCTTAGAATATTTTTGGCCAATATGCAACATTTTCAGATAACATAATATTTGCAAACTACTTGCAACATTTTCAGACTATCTACAATATTTTCAAGATAATGTGCAACATTTTCATTGAATCTGCAACATTATCATACATTTGCAGACAATTTTGAGATGCTTTACAACATTTCCGGACAATTTACAACATTTTCAAGCAAAATATAAGATTTTCAGATAATGTGCAACTTTTTTAGATAGAGTCTGCAACGTTTTCAAACAACATAGAACATTTTCAGACAAATTACAATATTTTCAGATTATTTACAGCCTTTCAAACAATATTTTCAGACAATCTACAATAGTTTAATGTGATATTTTCAAACTAGTACAACATTTCCAAACTATGTACAACATTTCCAGACAATCTATTCATGTTTTCAGAAAATTAACAATAAATTCAAATAATTCACAAGATTTTGGAACAATTTACAATATTTTCAAACAAATCACCACATTTTCAGACAATCCTCATTTTTCTTCTTGCTCTTTTCCCTCACTAAAAATCTTGTTGGAAGAGACATTAAAAATTTTACTTTAAAAGTAGTGTATTATGTATATTATTATTTTTATCACACCAAAACTGCATATAATTTGTTTCTTTGCTACTCGAATATCAATAAAATGATTAAAATTTTTACTAGCTAATTCTATTTTCCATGCTTCCTTCAATTGGACAATTGCTTGTCTGAATTATGTTTATTATTATTTTTATTATACAAAAACAATATTATATATTCATATTCTTTGTTTCAGAATTGATTAACTCGATATAAACCTGACAAGTTAGACTTGGGAATCAATCTTCACTTGGTAAGTCCTAGTTTACTTTACATTAATTTTATATATATATATATATATATATATATATATATATATATAATAAATACATTATGTATGTATTTATGTATTTGTCTACGTACCAATTTATGTTGCACTAAAAACCTAATAGTATCCCGCAAGCCGGACGAAACAATATTTGAAGTATACCCTAGAAATATTGTGCAATTATTTTTGCGTTTAATAAATTCATCTTCTTCATATGTATCCAGATCTCTTACATCTAGTGGTTCATCTCGGCAAACCAACTAAAATAATTAAAAATTATATAAGTATATTATATTTTAGTATATTATATTTCTTTTACCATTTTGTTTATTTCTTCAATGGCCAAACCCAAATTTGTGGCTTGGAATCCTGAATGCACATAAGTCTTAAACATAGCCTCATAATTGACACCAGAATTAAAATCATAGCCTGAAACTATAGGTGTGCCTTCAGGCATTTTGCAGCTGTCCACAAGAACAGCTTCTTTTGCTAAATTTGGTTCTTGGTGTTTTTCTGACATTTTGATGAAAATATGAAGAGAATTATACAACCTAGAAAAAAGAATAATAAATGAAATTGAAGTAATATAAACAAAGCACTCAGCAAGTGAATTAATATAATATCTTTAGTGTTAGAAGAGTCTTAAAATAAACACTCTACTTCAAAAAGATTCTTTATAACTAGATAATATAAATGAAGCACCCAGCAAGTATATTAATACAATATATTTAATATTTGGAGATTCTGAAATGAAACGCTCTACTTGAAAAAGGTTCTTTATAACTAGATAATATAAATGAAGCACCTAGAAAGTATATTAATACAATATCTTTAATATTAGGAGATTCTGAAATGAAACACTCTACTTCAAAAAGGTTCTTTATAACTAGATAATATAAATGAAGCACCCAAAAAGTATAATAATACAATATCTTTAGTATTAGGAGACTCTAAAAATGGGACAATATACTTGAAAAAGATTCTTTATAACGAGAAAACCATTTTAATGAAATCTGTTTATACGTTACTACTAATATAATACTTGTTAAATACAAATGGCATGTTAAATAGTTGACACCTTCAAAAATAAGTACTTAAATAACAATACTAGAGTACTTAAATATACTTATAAGTAGCATTGACATATTAAAATAAGAGTCTTGAAAAATAAATAGAAACCCCATAAGCATTTTACATATAAATTTGTACCTAACACATATTTATACATATATATGAAATACAAAAATTTATCTCACCTGCTGATTAATAACTAATAACTCTTTAACTAATAACAATTATTAATAATTATACTTACAATTAATAATTAGTCTACACCTCAAAAGCTCTGTCAATATAGGTTAGGTTAGAACATTTCAATTGTTCAAAATATATTCCACAAACTCATTTAAATTCTCTTTGTGTTATAAATAGCTTTACATATTAGTCATTGAATTAATTCTTATACAATTTTGTTTATTTAACACATATTTCTTTAATCTATATGGTTTTTGTTTATAAAAGATTTAATTTGAAATGTGTTTCATTGTTTTGACGTTTGATGAAGGAACTGTTGCGCCATCTTGTTGTCGAAAGCGGAGTGAAGTTGGCGGGTAATTCAAATTTTGAAATTGAGATTTCATTTAAAATCTTGACGGGTAATTCAAATTTTGAAATTAAGATTTGATTTGGCGGGTAATTTAAATTGGCGGTAAATTTGAATATTAAAAGATTAAGTAGCAATAAATCATTGATTTTTTATAATTATTTGCGGTTGTTAAATGAATTACAAAGTACACACGAAATAATATTACTTAAATACTGAATTTTAACTTATAAAATATTTGTTCATAATATTTTTTATTTTCTTAAACTACAAGTGTACTTTTGTTTTGAACAAAATATTAACAAAGAATCGTTTTTTTTTCAATAGAGTTTTAGCATAAATATTATTTTTCTTTTTATAAGTTATTTAATTATAAATAATTATCCATGGTGAAATAAAATGCTAAGATTAAGCATACCTTTTTTTCAATTGTTTTTAAAATATTAATATTTACCATACAAAAAATGTTATTAGAACAAGTTGTAGAAAACTCTATGGTCTTTGAAATATCCTACAATCTTATTTTATCTATGCCTACAACTATGTAAAGCTAATTTTTTTAATTTTTAAGTTATAAACAAAAATTACAAAAAATGTCTTGAAGAATTTTCAAACTATTATATTCGCGTGCAATTTTAAACCATAAATATTCTTTATACACAAATATGTTATATGAACAAATTATAGAGAATTTTATAAGCTTTAATTTATCTATCAATAATTTGCAATTTTTTACGTTATAAACATTTAAGTTATAAACAAAACTAGCAAAAAATGTTCGTGCGAAGAGTAGCATTTCTAAGCATTCTGGAACTTTTATATTCGTGCACAATTTTGAAGTATAAATATTATTTATACAAAAATATGTTATATGAAAAAATTATAGAGAATTTTATTAACTTTAATTTATCCATATACTATAAGTACATCTATGCAATTTAGAATTTTTTATTTATAAACAAAACTAGCAAAAAATGCCTCTGTTAAGAATTACATTTATAATCAATCTTGAACCTTTATATTCGTGTACATTTTTAAAGCATAAATATTATTTATACAAAAATATATTATACGAACGAATTATAGAGAATTTTATAAACTTTAATTCATATATTCATAGTTTTTAAGTTATAAACAAAAATAGCAAAAAATGTCCACGATAAGAATAACACTTATAAACAATTTTGAACGTTTATATTCGTTAACATTTTTAAAGTATAAATATTATTCGTGCAAAAATTTTTTATATGAACAAATTATAGAGAATTTTATAGACTTCAGTTTATTCCTATACTATAAATATATGCAACTTATAATTTTTAAGTTATAAACAAAAATATAAAAAAAGTCCTTGATAACAATAATGTAAAACGGGAGGACTGTTGAAACACCTGCAGAAAAAAGTGTTATAAGAACAAATTGTAGGAAAATTTATAAACTTTAATTTATACACACACACACACACATATATATATATATATATATATATATATATATATATATATTATACATTTTCCATATCTGATCTAGAAATCACAAACTATCGATTTCAATCGATCGATTTTGATTGATCGTTCATCGATTTTGTAGATGTGTGGTTGTTACTCTTTCATTTTAATAAAAAAAAATGATAAAAAAAATAATAACGAATGGAAGCACTAAACAAAAGATCTCTAATCTATGACTGATGATGACAGCCACCAAAAACATAACGTTTGCTTTTATTTTTCAAAAGTTTTATCAATGGATCGAAGAAATTGTTCTAAGAAACACGATGAGACGAGTATTATTGATCACATGGAAAAGTTGATGTTTTTTTTTGGATTTTTAGTTGTAAGTGGAAAAATATCAATTGTAGATTAATACTGTATAAAGGTTATTTAAAGATTATAAAATTTTGCACAAAATTGTCTTATAACATAACCTTATACAATTATTGCAAATTGACGATTAACCTATATATTGATCGCATGGAAAGGTGATGTCCTTTCCTGAATTTTCAGTCGTAACTGGAAAAATATCAATTGTAGCTTAATACTGTGTTAAGGTAATTTAAAGAAACCAAAATTTTGCACAAATTTGTCTTACAACATATTTTTATACAATTAAAACAAATGCATCAAAATTTAGTTCAAATGAAACATGATGAGACTTGTTACAGCACATATGGAAAAGTTGATGGTTTTCTTTGAATTTTCTGTCGTAACTGGAAAAATATCAATTGTAGCTTAATACTGTGTTAAGGTAATTTAAAGCTTACAAAATTTTGCACAAATTTGTCTTACAACATAATTTTATACAATAATCACACATGCTTTAAAAATTACTTCGAATGAAACTCATTCATTCATTGCAAATGCATTAAAATTTAGTTCAAATGAAACACGAAGAGTCGTACTACTGATTACATGGAAAAGTTGATGCGTTTTTTTGGATTTCGAGTCGCTACTGGAAAAATATTAATTGTGGCTTAATACTGTGTTAGATTATAAAATTTTGCACAAATTTGTCTTATAACATAATTCTATACAATTCTATACAGAAAAAAATTGAGCCAAATTGTACTCACATAACTATCACAGGTTTAACTCAGCAAAGTTGATTTTTAAACGCGATTTTACAATAAAACTAAAATTCGCACAAATTTTTTGTATGAACAAACTTTGTAGATAATTTTATCATCTACAAATTTCCCATATACAAAAATAAGCTCATAATAATACTTATCTCACTATGATATATGAAAAAATATCGTTATCCAACTGTGCGCAGACTTTAGTATAATAGATTTTACAGTACCATTTTCTAATAAAAGTACTATTAGTGTAAATATTTTGAATATATACACTATATAGAGAATTTTATCAACTATAATTTTGCAAAACATTGTAATTAGTTAAAATCAATTATTTCTTGTAAGGCAAAATGTAGAAAAATGTAACTTCGAATTTTGTGCTTAAACTTTTGATTTTAGTTAAACAGGTTAATTTTTATAATTCAGCAGAAACTATAGATATAAATTGTTATATATATATATATATATATATATATATTTATATATATATATATATATATATTTATATTGATTGTTTCTTTTCCGAACAGTAAATCCAATAATAAAAAACAATTTGTTTTTTGAAGATGTTTAATACGACGTTTCGGAACTAGGTACGTTCCATCATCAGGTTTATTCTGTCAAATACAATGTTTTTTAAAATACTGATTAACATTAATTAACAATGGTCAATACAGATTAATTAGAAAAAAATTTTGTTATAAAGGAATGGATTATGTACCGGATAGATAGTAATAAGACTTAACTAAAAAAGGTTTTATATAAAATTGAGAAGCGAAAATTATTTACCTGTAATAATTTATATATCCATATCACTAATATTTTTTTTTTTTTTTGTTAAAAACACTCGATTTTTTTGGAAGATATTTGTAGATGTTACGACTACACAAGACTTAAACACACTGATATGGATTTCTGTCTGCCAGATGTAAAGGACAAAGCACGGAACTCTTGGCAAAAATGATTTTTTATGGCTCTTGTTTGGTAATTTACGAAAAAAGGAAAAATATTGCTTTAGTAAATGTTGAGAAATATTATGTATATATATATATATATATACATACATACATGAACATGTATATGCACACCTACATACTCATACATACATATGCACATATCTATATATTAATGTATCCACAATTATACACATGAACACATATGCAAGTGTATGTGTATAGTGTATACCCAAAAAACATACATATAAGCATATATATGGATGTACATATATTATAACATATATACATGTATATATATACACATATTCAAAAACTATTAGGATTAATTATTTTTAATCAGGTTTAAAAAATTTAAATATGAGTCATGAATGATATTGTGATCTGATCTTTTATTAACACTTTTTGACGAATTCAAAAAGATTAAACTGCTTTCAGAAAAAAGTCTTTTAAAAGTACAATCCTCTCTATATAAAATATTGGGTTCAAAGGTGAAATTATGTGAGTTTTCGATGGAATGCTGAACAAGAGTACTTTGGAAAAGAAACAATCAATATATTGAAAAAATCCAGGACTTATCTATTGAATATATTTATATATATATATATATATATTTATATATATATATATATATATATTTATATATATATATATATATATATATATATTCGTAAATGTTTAAGAATATCATAATGTATATAATATTTTAAGTGCGGCATAAATTTACGTGCTGATTTTTTAAAAACTCATAAAAATATTAACGACCATGCAAAAGTCTGTTTGTTTTTTCAGCCTAAATTATACATATATACATAAATACATTCATAAATATAAAAAATATATATACATATGTGTATATGTATAAGCAAAAACCAAACATAAAATCCGACGACCATAAAAATCTAGACTTGTATAATATTTTACGACTTGTTTTAACAGTTCAACCCTGTATTTAGTCTAACCCTGAGGGTCTCTTATAAATATATATATATATATATATATATATATATATATATATGACCTTACAACCACTAGAAATTAGTTTATTATACAAAATGATTTTATAAACAATTTTGATGCTCTGGTTACATTTTTTTACACTTGGCTTCATAATTACCAAACTATTATTTACAGCATACCAAACATTATTTCCAAATAAAATATTCTACAACTTTATAGCTGATGAAATTATCTATAAAATTTGTTTATACAAAAATTTTGTACGATTTTTAGTTTTATCACAAAATCGCATTTAAAACTACACTTTGCTAAATTGAACTTTGTGTTTGTTTTGTTTGGAATCAAAAGTGGTACATTTTTTATATTTTTAGTCATAATTAATAAACTATAACTATAGCTAAAAATTGCCTTCAGGAAAGTTGTAGTTAATTAAATTCTTTACAAAACATATGTATGTAACAAAAATTCGTACAAATTTTGCTTCTGGCACTAAAATTCAATTTAATATCAAATTTTGTCAAACTAAACCAAGTGTATAGATTCATGCTTACCTTACGTTGGTGTAGTTACAATTTTTACAAATCGTATTAAGCATATCGTCTTAACGGGGTTCTATTGTGTTCTTTGTTGCTCCTTTAGTTTTTTTTTTCATTTTTTGTTTCTTTATTTTATGATTTTATTCTACGGGCGCTTTCTTAAACAACTAAACCGATATTTCATCATTTAAGAGCCACGGCGTCCCGATCGTAAATCTAGAGGCGAAAGGATTCTTTAAAATTTATGTGTATATATACACATGTATGTATAAATATAAATATACATATAAAGAGAATATGTATACACATATATAAATATTTGCAATGGTATAAAAGTGGTTCCAAACGCGCCAACGCTAAATACTAATGTCAAGGTGTATTTTTTTATTGTACCTCTTGTAACTTTCAAACCATTCGATTAATATGAATGATGCGTTAAATGATTTTTTAGAAAATTTAATAACGTACAATTCTGTCTAATATTACATTTCCTTAAAGCAATTCGGTATGCTCTAAAATCACGATTGAAAATATGTCATTTTAACGCTATTTTGCTTGCAACATGTATTATTACATATATTACATTATAATATAGAAGATACCTAGATTTTATCTATAGACAGGTTTGAGATAATAAAATCATCTACAACTTTTTCATACACAACATTATTGTTCAATGTTTCCTTAGATCAATAAATTATATCCAAATTTAGTTACACGTAACAAATACGTAACACAAAACATACACTTTTTCATATTTTAACATATAACTTTAAAACTGTACGACGGAAATACGAAAAATTTGATAAAATCTTTTAATAATTTGTAGCTACTAAAATTATTTACAACTTTTTAATACAAAAGATCTTTGTCACATGTTTCCTTATATCAATAATATGAGATCCAAATCTAGCTATACGTAACAAATACGTAACCGGAAGGGTACACTTTTTAATATTTTTTTTATAAAACTGTACGAAAAATTCAATAAAATCTTCTAACAATTTATAGATAATAAAATTATCTGCAAGTTTTTCATACACAACATTATTGTCCCATGTTTCCCTGTATCAATAAATTAGATCCAAATTTAGGTGCACGTAACAAATACGTAACATAAAGGGTACATTTTTTCATATTTTTACATATAACGACAAAAAAAGTGCACTTTTTTATATTTTCGTGTCTAACTTCAAAACTACAAAATATTTAGCAAAAAAGTCTTCTAACAATTTCTCATACACCAAGTCTTCTAACTTTCTCATACACCAAAAAAATGACAAAATCGTTTTATAATTTAAAATTAATTTTAAAACCAGCACTTCATAATTTTACTCGGAACCCAATTACTTAGCCTTAATACTCGACACAAAAAGAGTATTTTTTTTTTAGATTTTCGTGTATAACTTCAAAACTACAAAAAATTTAGCAAAAATGTCTTTTACCAATTTGTAGCCAATAAAATTATCTACGACCACAAAAATCTCCAAATCTCATACACCACAAAAATGTCCAAAATCGTTTTATAACCCAAAATCCATTTCAAAACCATCGTTGTTTCTTACAGTTTGAGAATCTTTGATCTAGTGTTACCCGATTGTTTCGCCTTGCAGTGTTGCCAGAGTGAGACAAAAGCGCACGTTGTTCGTGTTTTTGTTTACGAGCGCGAAATTTAAATAGAACCGCGCAAAATAAATTGAAACTCCATAAAGCATTTCGGTTTTGCTGTAGGTACAAGGAATTTATTACGACAAAACAAATATATAGGAATTAGTCCGAGAGGCAAAGACAAGGATAGTGGAAAATATTTTTTTAATATGGAAGGACATGTTTGATGTAAATGTGTTATATGGGGGATTTGTAGACACATTAGGAGGTTATATTTTGCTTGAATATTATTTGAAGCTATTGTTTATAGTTTTGAAAATATTCAGGCTTTAATTAAAAATGTCTTGCAAAGTCTTTTGTACGCATTTCATGGAGTAAAAAGTACTTTTTCAAGAAGTTTGTTAATATTTCAAAATTTTGTGAGAACACACATCGATTTTAGTATTTATTATCTTAGTAGACATATTAAAGTATAATATATTAAATTTACAGCATCCTAGAACAAACCTTGTGCACTGAGGGTAATATTTATCTCGTCCTTACAATTTAGATAAAAATCGAGTTACTTTTTCTAGAAATTTTGTATTTTTAAAAAAAATTGTGGGAACACACATCGATTTTAGTATTTGTTGTCATAGTAGACATATTGATATATAATATATTGGAATTACAACATCCTAGAACAAACGTTGTGCACTGAGGGTAATATTTATCTCGTCCTTACAATTTAGATAAAAATTGAGGTACTTTTTCGAGAAATTTGTTATTATTTCAAGATTTTGTGAGAAGACACATCGATATTAGTATTTGTTGTCATAGTTGACATATTAAAGTAGGTATAACATATTAAAATTACAGCATCTTAGAATAAACCGCAAAATATTTATCTTATGCTTACAATTTAGATATGTTGAGTATGAAAATCGGAGTACTTTTTCAGGAAATTTGTCAATATTTTGTGAGAAGACATATTAATTTTAGTATTTGTTGTCATAGTAGACATATTAAAGTATAACATATTAAAATTACAGTATTAGAAGCTTATTTTTAGAAATAAGCAAAAAAATATTTATCTTGTATTTACAATTTAGATATGTTGAATTTAAAAATCGAGGTACTTTTTCAACAAATTTGTAAATACATAAAATTTGTATAAATGATGTGCTAGAGAAATTTGTTTAAAATTAAATTATCTATAATTTTTTCTAATAGTGTAGGACTCTACAGTAACTCGGTGTACTTTAAAATTGCATTTGAAAATAGGTGCTCCAAGTTGGTTAGTGTCTTTCACGTGCATTTATTTGTTACATCTTTTGTATCTTCCAAACCATTCGATTAGTATGAACGATGTATTTAGAGAATTAATTCAAAATTAAATAATCTTTCATACTGCCCGACAACATAAAACTCTACAATAACGGTATACTCATATAGTGTTATTTAAGTCTTTTTCTAAATCCTCTTTCCTTCGGGTGTGTCGTGGCCTCTCGGACTAATTTTATTCGTGTGTGTATATAAATTTGATTTGTGCCAATGTTGTAATAAATAAAATGCCTGTTTGTATTTTTTCAATTACTATAAAGCTGTCCGCACATAAACTTTTCATATATGAAAGTGTTATGATATATTTGATACGACAATGTTTTTCGAATTGTTATTTACAATTCGGAATAATTGTTAATTTAAAATAACACATATTGGAAATAATCGAGAAACACCTTTAGGGTTCCGTACAAAGATTTAATGAAACTTAAAAATCATTTATTATATAGACTTTGAATAAATAAAACTAATAAAATTTTCTAGAATTTGTTTATAAATGTTATTCTTGGCAAGGACATTTTCTGCTGTTTTTTTTTTAAACTTGAAAATTATAAGTTGTATCTGAATAATGTCTTTGGGTTATTTAAAGTACATAAAATGATCCATAATTTGTTCATATAACACACTTTTGTTCGAAATATGCTTATTTTAAAATTGCAACTGAATATACAACAATAAAACGTCTATAAATATTATTTAAATTTTCAAACTAGACAATATAGCTTAATACTGTTTTTGGATCTATTATATAAAAATAAGTCGGGCTTTCCTTCCTGACGATATAACTCCAGAACGCACAAACCGATTTCGACGATTTTGCAATCGTTGGAAAGGCCTCGGACTCCGCGAGGTTTATAGCAAAGAAAATTGAAGAAAGATTTCAACAGAAAAGCGAAAAACACTTTTTCTTTTTTCACATACAGCGTCATCTCTGATACTTAGCTCTGATACAAACTAATATTTTTTGTTCGACAGCTACTCATTGTTGTCTGCTCAGTTAATTTCATGTGACAAACCGACATTGTGTTCACTGTGAAATTGTGCAAAAAAGTATAAAAAATAAGTTATTCGTTTCTTAACATTTCAATTGGAAACCATCATATCAATCACGTGTATTGTGCAAATTTTTATTCAATTTCAACAGCAGGCAATTTTTTTCTTCATCTTTTAATCACCAAACAAAATGTTACATAAAATGAAACCATAGATAAGGAAACCATAGATAAGGAATGAAACCATCTGGTGGTGAAACGGAGTTTGCCCGGTTTGCTAGTATATATATATATATATATATATATATATATAAATTCATATCGAACATAGAATCTTAACTATGTCCTATTGATGGATTGCAAGACGAAGTTCTATTTAGAATCCAATAAGAATAAATATTTTCCATATGTATATGTATATATATATACATATATATATATATATATATATATATATATATATATATATATATAATATATGAAAGATCTAAACCCAATGATAACTAAAGAATTCTACTACCATGCTACGCTTTTTAGCCTCGCTTAATTTTTTATTGTTATATATACACATTTATACATTTATATATTTATATATAAATGTATATATGTATATATAATATAAATAATGTGTATAGATTCGTTAAAGCTTGTAGAACCATTAATCAAACCTTGGTATGTGTTCAGAAGCTCTGCTGAAGAATTCGAATTGTTATTTATTTATACAAGTCTATAAAAAAAACTGTTTTCAGATGCTATTTTGTTATATAAGTTATAGTTTTATAAATATATAATAATATTAGAAGAAACTGAGAAAATTTTATGTACATGTAAAAATGAAGAAGATGAAGAAAAAAATTGCCTGCTGTAGAAATTGAATAAAAATTTGCACAATACACGTGATTGATTTGATGGTTTCCAATTGAAATGCTAGGAAACGAATAACTTATTCTTTTGCATTTTTTGCACAATTTCACAGTGAACACAATGCCGGTTTGTCACATTAAATAAACTGAGCAGAGAACAATGAGTAGCTGTCAAACAAATAAGTAGCAGTTAAACAAAAAATATTAGTTTGTAGTACATGCTAAGTAACAGATATGACGCTGTATGTGAAAAAAAAAAGTGTTTTCCGCTTTTCTGTTGAAATCTTTCTTCAATTTTTTTTTGCTATGAACATCGCGGAGTCCGAGACCTTTCCAACGAATGCAAAATCGTCGAAATCGGTTCATGCGTTCTGGAGTTATATCGTCAGGAAGGAAAACCCGACTTATTTTTATATAATAGATATTAAAATTTGAAAAAATGTCCCATACGTACGGGATGGAATCTCCCTGACACGCTCACATATTTATACTTGAGGATATAATTAGGAATTTAGTATTTGTAGCTTAATATACTCTTAAGCTAAGTTATAGCTAAAAAAAAATTCTATATATTTTTGTAAGTTACCCAGAACTGCCTTAAAAATTTATTTAAATCTTATGAATTTTTACGTATGGAATATTTAAAGATAATAATAATAATAGTAGTAGTCTGCCCGAAGGCAGGTTCATGGTATGGGAGCACCACAAAATGAATGATTTGCCTTTCCTCCCTTATTTATTATTCTAATTTTTTAATTAACAAAAATTAATCACTTTTTTTTAAGATTTTTGTTTTATACGCTCTATATTTATATAAGTTTTGGTTATATAAATATATATTGTTACAAAAAATTGTAGATAATTTTATAAACTTTAATTTTTCCAAAGGCTGTATTTTAATATATTTTTTTTATGTAATATATTAAAATTTGAAAAAATGTCCATGCGGAAATGCATATAAGGTCTATCAAGTACAAGTTCTAGCTACAAATTTCCAAAATTTGACTGAATCTTTAAAATACTTCTAGTTATTTTACAAGAAAGTGTTATAATACAAAACTAGTTGGTTTGGTATTTAGCCTTGAGGCAAGTTACATGAACTTCCCGATATATGTAAATAATCGACTCAATCAATAAAAAATAAATTAATTTATGAGTGATTAAAAGTATTTCAAGTGGATTTATTACACATAATTGAAAACCAACAAACACGTTAATTGGAGTATTTTCTAAAAGCAAATTTTCGAAAATCAATATTTTTTTAATTGAACCAGCTTCCGTAGGACTTTAATGATTTATTACGTTTATTAAGACCAAGTACTCTATCGTTATACCAAGTGAATCGTCTAAGTTTAATTTTAACAAACGTCAAAAAACTACTCATCACAAACTTTGATGAATTTTTAAAATTAAACTACTTGTCGTAAGGCCGTAATAATTCAGTAAGTTCTATAAGACCATGGTATATATCGCCAAAAAAAGTTCCATAAACATCGTCTTAACTTTTTTTTTCAACAGTTAATTACAAGAAAACGGCTCGGTAGATTTTCACCTAAAACTAATCAGTATCATTCTCAACCAATATCTTTCGAACAGTTTTTGATTTTTAAAATCGATTCGGTAGAATGAGCTTAAATGTAGACAAAAAGTTTAACACTTTTTTCCAAATTTCAAAGAAACGGCTCGGCCAATTGTCGCACAAAAGTGACGAGCGATAGTCCTCATTGAGACACATCAAATGGTTTTTAAATTTCTGAAATCGGTTCAGGCGTTTTTGAGCAATCGTCGATGAAAGGTCTAATTTTGACAAATGCCAAAAGAACGATACTAACTTTGACGAATTTTTAAAGCTAAACCAATTGTCGTAGGGCCGTAATATTTTGGTATGATCTAGAAGACTATGGTATCTACCGTCAAAAAAATAATCATCAAAATCGTCGAAAAAATTTTTTAACACTTTATTACAAGAAAACGGCCCGGCCGATCTCTACCAACAACTCATCAGCACGATTCCCAATCAATATCTTTCGAACGGTTTTTGAATTTTCAAGATCGATTCACAACTGCGGGCTAAAACGTGGACGAAAAATTTTTCACTTTTCTGCTATTTACAAAGAAACGGCTTGGCTGATCGTCGCGCAAAATTGATAAACGCTAGTCCTCATCGAGATACATCGAATGGCTTTTAAATTTTTAAAATCGGTCCAGTCATTTTTTGAGAAAACGTCGATTTACGGCAAAAAATCTGTTCACATACACACACACACACACATACACACACACACATACTTTTTCCAAATTTGGTCTCATTCGATTCAGAATGGCTTGAAACGTCGAGAAAACATAAAATTAGCGAATCGGATTTTTTTATGAAAACATAAACTTCTCCTTCGGGAAGTTAATTATAGAAAATTTGATTAGCTATAACTTTTCAAAAGAGTTCATTAAGCTATGATAAGTATTTTTTAAGTTATGACACAAAACGTAAAACAGTCACATAAAAGTTAAGAGGATGTTTTTTTTTTATTTCAGAGGCTTCTATACAAATCTTTTACAAATATAAATTATTCCATGTTACATATTTATACATATGATATATATATATACATAAATATATTATTATATGTTATAATTAACCATGTGTATTTATGTTTAAATAATTATATGGAGTTTGGCGCCGGCAGTAAAATGCAAAAGCTAAAATATAAATATTTTATGTGTTCCAATTTCTTTTTAGTAAATAAATACTAACAAAGATATTCTCATGTATTTTTTATATTTTTTGCGAACGTCTCAGACTACCTAATAATCTTTGTATTTTATATTCTTGTGTTTAACAGATTTAATAGTTGGAAAAAAAATCTAAAGTTCATTCTCAGTTTTTATAATACAACTTGCAAAAACTTGGATTTAACTCAAAATAGTTAAAAATCGTCTTAAGGGGGGTTTACTGTGTATGTATATATAAATAAATTCAAGGCAATTTGTTGCTAATAAATTATATTTATTATATATTATACATAATATATACCATCTAACAATTTTTATAATTTAAAACTACAATACAATTGCACTAATATATATTATAAATATGTTTTATTTTGTAAGAATAGGCCATAAACTTTACACATTATTTTTATATTATTTATTATATATACTTAATTTTGATAAATATTTAATATAAAATTAAATAATACATATATACATATACATTTATTACCACATAATACTCTTAAGTATTTTACTTTTATATATTATACTATATTATTATACACATTTTTTGTTTTGACCATATAATTTTTTATATTTAAATTTTTTATTAAAATCAACACTAAATTCATTTTTTGCTCTTCAAGATCTTTCTTTTGATATGTCACATGCAAAATAGTGTCCCATTTGCCTATTGGCAAGTTGCACATTATTCTCCTAATAAGTATACTCTAGTCAATGAAGCGTTTTGGGTCTGAATTTTTTTACTGAGCATGAAATTTTGGTATAAGGTTCATCTTACCCTCAAGTTCAAAAGTGAAAACAATTCGGGTTCTGCCACCACCCTCCAAAAGGGACGACACCCTTTCTCAGTTGTGTAATTTTATTTTTTCAAAATAACGTCAGATATCGATAGAAGAACTAATTATAAAAAAAAGTTTTTTAAAGTTTATCAAAAAAACGAATACTTTTTAAGTTACTGGCTACTAAAAATTTCTAACCATTATAAAATTAATTAAAACATTATAATTAAAAACCAAATTCGTTATCTGCTCTTCAGGCCCTTTCCTTTGATATGTCACATTTAAAATAGTGTCCAATTTGTCTTAAGGCAGGTTGCTGGTCTTCATCATAATTTGGCAACAAAGTCAGTTTTAGTATTTTCTTATAGAATAAATATAGATGAAAATTATTGATAGATTTATACTGCCCTCTTCGAGGGCTTTCAAATGATATGTAACATGCCAAAAGTTGTTGGTGATCTTATTGGCAAGTTGCCAATTTACCACTGGATGTGAAGAACCAGGCCTTATATGGCAAAATAATTTAAAACGAGTACTAAATTTATTTTTAGCTCTTTGAGGTCTATTTTTTTACATGTCACATGCAAAAAACAAGTTAATCTTTTGCTTATTAGCAAGTTGTACTAAAAATTGCTAGTACTGCTTTCTGGCCAGAAGGTTTTTGGTTCAATTTTACGTTTCAAACAACCCGGCAACCACCAATTGGACGTTGACTTTTCTTACATCAAAAATATTTCATTTATAATGTTAGTCTTGTCTAATTCGAGTTGGAGTTGATGATTCAAACTATTTATGGACTTGCCTTCGAGAAAAGGTTGAAACATCATCATTCATTAAAAATATCTCCAAATCCCGTCTCCAGAAGAACAAGATGCAAGTGCAAATCTTCTAAATTAGAGTGAGTCATCACGTGGTGACGACACCAATGAGAGCATGTCTTGTCTTGGATCAAAAATATTTTAATAATAATGCTAGTCTTTACTGATTTGAGTTGGAGTTTAAAATCCAATCTATTTCTGGGCCTGTTTTCAAGCAAATCCTCATTCATTAATATAATATAAATCTCAGAACCACGTCCCCAAAATTTGATGTTAGTGCAAATCTTCTAAACTAGAGAGCCGTCATCACGTGGTGCCGCACACCACTAATGGGACCATGACTTTTCTTGGATCGAAAATATTTCAACGATAATGTTAGTCTTGTTTGATGAGTTGAGGATCCAATCTATCCATGGACCTCCGTTCAAGCCAAGCATTAGTTCTCATCCATTAATATAAATCTCCAAACCCCATTCCCAGAACATGATGCTGATATGTAGTAGCTGGAACCATGACTTTTCTTGCGTCAAAAATCTTTCAATATCAATGTTAGTCTTTCTAACAACTTGGCACTACAAATATTAGTCTTGTTTGATTCTAGTTAGAGTTGAAGATCCAATCTATTCGTGGATCTGCCTTCAATCTATTATAAAGCTCTGAACTTTGTGCCCAAAGCGAGTTGCTGATGCAAATCTTGTAAACTTGAGTAGGTCCTCACGTAGGCCTGCTGACGATCAATGGAAAGCCTGGATATTTTTTTTATTTCTTGGATCAAAAACAGGAAATTGCTTTAGATCGGAATTTTGTGAATCAAGTTAAGGCTAAAGATTCAATTTATCCAACGACCCTCCTTCAAGCAACGCCACCATCTTCATCCACTAATATAAATCTCCGAACCCAGTCCCCAAAACATGATGCTGATGCAAATCTTCTAAGCTCGAATGCGACATCACATGGTGCCTGCTGACGACCAATGGGGACCCCGAGTTGTCTCCACCGACTATGACGTCGGATCCTGATGGCGTCAGGAGTGAAGACGTCGTAACGTCACTCGTGGTCGAACTTCTGTCACTGGAGGCACCACTGGGCACCTGGGTGGGTTGGTTGTTGGAAGGAGCAGAACCTGAGGAAAAAACAGACTTAATAGAGTTTTTTTTTTGTCAAATCCAAAAGTTTTTTAGAAGAGTATCTAAAGTCATTGATGACAAGTTGCTTAAGATGCAATAATTTTATAACCACTCAACCAATTGTTACCAAATTTTTGAGGAAGTAAATCATTTCTCTAAGGGACTATCCCACTTCCATTTTATTTTATAACACTTACCGTGATGGTGCATTGATGTCTGATGATTTGAATTAGACGACGTTTCGTTCCTCATTACGTTCCTTCGCCATTTTGCGCGCGCATTTTGAAACCAAACCTAGAATTGAAAATACATTTATTCACCTAAACCATAAAGCTAAGCACTAACATATAGAATTGGTTCCAATTTGTGATTTTCTGAACCAATTTACCAAGTCTGTGATGGTCGTACCAAAAATTAGTTCGAGACAAAATTGTAGAGAATTTTATAAACTTCAATTTATCTTCAGACCGTTTGAAGCTCTGGTAACTAGTTTTTGAGTTATGACTGAAAATATAAAAAAACATAAACTTCTCCTTCGGGAAGTTAAAAAAAACGTCCGTGTTACGTTTTTGTTGCGTAATCTGCACGTACTGTAGTGACTTTGTCATATATTTTAAATCATAACATGAAAACTATTATTTGTATCTGGATAGTGTCTTTAGATAAATTTAAGTTTATAAAATTATCTAAAATATTTACTAAGATAGTTTTATGCTGCGGCAGCTAGAATTTAGGTTAGGACTACGTTTCTGTCTGTGCTACGTTTTTGTTGCGTAACAACCACGTGCTTTGCGTAACTAAGACCAATGCGAGAATAATTAATAGTACATTTTTTTATATTTTAGATCATAACTCGAAAGTTATAACTAGTATTTAGATGGTGTTTTCAGATAAATTAAAGCTTATAAAATTATCTAAAACATTTGCTAACACTATGTCATTGTATAATTAATATTTCTATATTTAAATATCATCTTATCTTACCTGTAAGACACGTTTCGATAATCCAGTTTTCTGCGCCAACTGTTTCAAATCCTTGGCGTCTGGATTTTGATTTATTGCAAAATAGGATTTCATGGTTCTCAATTGGTGATGTTTGAATGATGTCCTCATCCTTTTTGTTCTGGAAATAAAACCAGACTTTCATGTAAATTAAGCCTAATTCACCCACTGCACTCTAAATATAAACTACTTTGTGTTTTAGCTAATCATGCATTTATGTAATAAATGTTTCATAATTTTTGAAAGGTTTTTGTAATGCAACTCATATTGAATGATAAACAACTTTTTCTACCAATATAAGTCTCTACAACAACTTGGTGTACTTGTAAAATGCACTAAAAACAACAAATATCATCGATGACAATAAAGACATAATAATGGTTAAAATCATCTAGGCATTTTCTGGCTATTTCTCAATCTGTAATTTTTAATATTACCTGGAAGTCCCTGAGACACTCATAACGCTACCCGGCGATTGAGAACCATCATAAGAATCCATGTCCATAGAATGTTCCATATCAGAATGAAGCATATCTAGAAAAATTGGTGAAATCTCGTTTATCAATTGTTTTGTTCACAATTTTTTTTAGTACATACCCATTCTGAGAGATAAATCACTAACGCCTTCATTGCTGGTGATGCTGGGAGTTTTACGTTTCCTGGGCCTGCCTTTTTGAGGTCCCAAACCTGATGGGGTCAGACCGTGTTGGAAGTATTGGGCTTGCACCAGGGCATCACTAAAAGTAGACAGAAATTATAGACGATTTTTTATGTTTTTTGGATTGTAGCACGAAAAGTTGTTATTGAGGATTCTTATGATATATAGATAAATTGAAGTTTGTAAAATTCTCAACAAAATTTGTTTGAAACATATTTAGTGCTTTCTAATAACAAATGCTTCAAAAATGCACCTAAAGTTAATGATCAAAGTCATTATCAAGTAGTCAGTTTGATTAGAATTTTAGTATCTAAGAATTGTTTCTATAAAATTTGTAGACAATTTTATCACCTGCAAATCTTCCAAAAACAGTATTTATCTTGATCAACATGTTTCCCATAAATGCCCAAAAACTAAAACACTGCCCATTCTCCATAATGAGAAATGTGCAAAGCCCCACAGTGTTGAGCTCACAAAACCCCAAGATTTGACTTCACAACAAAACGTTTCAAGCACAATTCCTAGGCAATTTTATAACCTACAAATCCCCCAAAGACAACTTTCTCCTCCTTCAACTACTTTCCCATTATCTTCCAAACACTAAAAACCATCCATCCTCCAACTCACCTTTCTTGAGAAATATGCAAAGCTGCACAGTGTTGGGCACAATAAACGACTCCATCTCGTACTGCAGCAGTATCTCCTTTTGCCAGGGCCCTACTGCAGGCCCTGCAGGCAAAACAACGGACGTGAAAAACTAAAGAGCGGGCCCTGAACACCAATTCGCTCCTGGAAATGCCCATTCCGCACCCGGAGCAACAACGGGTAATAGAAAACGTCCTGGGAAAAGAGGAGGAAATTAGTGATGTGTTTTTGGGTTTTGGGTTGTAAGTCGGAAAATAGATGTCGGAGTGGAAAATTGTGTTAGGACAAATTAAAGTGAATTAAATTTATTTATATACAACATATTTTTGTAAAATTAAAAATTATATTTAAAAATTGCATTTGAAAATCAAGTATGCACTCACAATTTATAGATCATACTAGAATATGACTATCCTACAAGTCGTTTAATTTTAAAAAATTGTCAAAGTTTGCAAAAGTTAGTGTCGTTTTTTTTGGCGTTTATCAAATTTATAACTTTTATCGTCGTTTGCTCAAAAACGCCTGAACCGATTTCAAAAATTTAAAAGTTATCGATGTATTTTGGTGTGGATTATTTGTGCAGCGATCGGCCGAGCCATTTGGAAAAAAGTGTTAAACTTTTCGTCCACATTCAAGCTCATAGTACCGAATTTATAGACAATTTTATCAGCTATAAGTTATCTCAACAAAGTATCTACATACAATTGCCAGTTTTTGAGTTATTATTCAAAATTTTATATATATATATATATATATATACTCGTATATATATATATATATATATATATATATATCTTCTATATATATATATATATATATATATATATATATATAAAAATAAGTAGGGTTTTCCTTCCTGACGATATAACTCCAGAACGCACAAACCGATTTCGACAATTCTGCATTCGTTGGAAAGGTCTCGGGCTCCGCAAGGTTTATAGCTAAGAAAATTAGTTGTGCATGGCATCGTGCCTTAATGCAAGCTGCTGGAACTTCACGCACCGTAATTAAAAATTCGAGTAATGACATTAGTGAGAACTATCAGAATTATGCTTGGTTAAGTCAACGAACAATTTTCGCCGCAAAGAATGATGATGTACACGCACTGAACTTCACCATTCAATCAAAAATTGCTGGCGATTTGGTGACATACCAATGATTCCGACAAGTCTTTCGTTTGACTTCAAACGATTGCAATTTCCAGTTCGCCTTGCGTTCGCAATAACAAGTCGCAAGGCCCATCGCTTAGTGTTTGCGGGATAAATTTCAAATAGATTATTTAGAAAATCATTGTTTTTCACATGGGCAGTTATACGTTGCCTGTTCACGAGTTGGAAAACCATCCGCTTTGTTTGTGTTAACGTCAGACCAAAAAACAAAAAATATGGTTTACCAAAGAGCACTTCAATGAAACGGATAATTGGCGGATTCACTTTCATTTACTTAGAGAAGTTCAACAACAGCTCGATTTTTGTAATCGAAATAAATTCATTACTGTTGTATAATAAAATCAAATTTTTACTTTTCAAATATAAAACAAACAAAAAATTTCTTCATCTTTCTCACGAAACCATCTGGTGGCGAAAAGAAGTTCGTCGGGTTTGCTAGTATATATATATCATCAAAACTATCATCATATATATATATATATATATATATATATATATATATATATATACATATTATTCTTCCTTGGGAATTATTATTAAGCTATCAAAAGGTTTCCTTTAATAAAATTATAACACAGAAGGTGTCTAAATAATATATTTCTCGTTCCCTAAAAATGATTCAGCATTTCTTAATAATGTCCGACTTGTCAGTCAAAAGTCAAATGTAATCGTAAATTGTATAAATACATACATATACATATAAAAATGTATAGAAGAATATATATGTATATATACATACTTATATAAATGTAAAATAAACACCTGAATATGTATAGCTTTTGTTGATTTGTTATTTTCATCTGTTATTTCCGCTTTTTTGACACTTTTTGTTCACCTGTTGGAAAAAATTACTTTCCTATATAAATATACATATATCTATGTACATATCGTATGTATATATATATAATTCATAAAGGCAGGTACATGATTTTGACTTGCTTTTTACGTCATATGTAGTTTTCAAACGTAATTTTAGAAGATAACTTTTAGTTTACACTTTTTTTTTATTTTCATATTATATAACAATCAGAGTTATTTACATACCCTATGAGTTATATGGGTAAATTACACATTATAATAATAATAAAAATAATAATCACAGAAATAAATGAAAAAAACATAACAATAATAATAATAAATAAATAAATAAAAATAGATAAAAAATACAGAAAAAAATAAAGAAAGTGAAAAGAAACAAAAGAGAAAAGTTTTACACTAAAGTACTTTTAGTGAATGTTTTAGATAATTTTTATACTATGCTATAATTTATCTGGAGACAGTATCTAAATATATTTTGATGCAATTATTTAAGAATGTACTTATATATATTATATATATATATATATATATATATATATATATATAATTTTAACAATGCTCATCTATTCAAGCACATAATAACAAGTTTCTCTTCGAAAAAAAACAGTTTCTGTTTTTTTTGGCCTCAACCGAAAATTTTAATGAAGACATTTCACACTCTAAAAAATTATATATACATATATATATATATATACATAAATAATATATATAATATATATATATACAAAGCATTTTCTAGTATTTATTTTATTCAATTTTAAAAACACTTCTGTATTTGTAGTCATCAAATTATCAAAATCTACGTTTTTACTAATTTTTTGGTTGAATTTTTTATATTTGGCTTAATATTGGCAAAATTAATTTTAATATGTATATATTATCTGAAAGCTAATAAAATTATCTATAAATTTGTATATAACAATTTTTAGAGCTTAGAACAAAGTTATATTAAAAAAAATTGTTGAACTTTGAAGTTACAACAATTGATATCTACCTAGTTTACCCGGTGTAATTTTTTTGCACAAAGCTTGATAATTTTAAAATATAATTTTTAGGACATATTTATTATTATATAATTTTGAAAAGCTTATAAAATGTTCTATAAATCTGTATATAACATTTAATACAGTTTCAAAAAAATTTATTTAATAAAAATTCAATAAACTTTGAAATTGCAAATCTATAATTGCTTTCCTTGTGCAAATGCCAGTAATATCTATTTTATAAATTAATATTATTGTACACAATTGTTTATTATTTTTTTAATTTTTTTTTTACATTTACCTAACTGAATAACTAATAAAAAAATCACGTTTACTGATAAACTAAAATAACTAAATATAACTAAATTACTATACATTTTAAAAAAAAATCTTACCTGTAATAATCTTCTTTGCAATAAATATTTCCATCCCTGGAATAACAGGATAATTCTGAATCTAAAGGTTGACTACACCTGCAACATCTAAAAAAGAAAGAAATGACTGTAATTCGCATTGAATTTTGCTTCAATAAATAACTTAAATAAATTTGCATTAAATTTATTTCTTACAAAATCCTGTTTTTTCCAAAACAATTTAAAACCATGCACACAAAAAAGTGAATAGTCATAAATTTTTCAAAATCTATTAAAAAAAACGTCGGATTTATGCACTTTCTTTTTATTAAATTTTAAGCAAAATTATTCATCTATAAGTAAGAAATACTTTTGTGTGCAAATTTTCAAATATTTTGGATCTTCCACACCCAAAAATCTGGAGTTCTAGTAAAACTAGACAGTGACTTTTTTCAGGTTTAGTCAAATAACTTTTTATTTAATCATGATAGAAAATTTTTGTATTAGACCTATAAATTCTACATAAAATTAGCTGAAAAACTATATTTATCAATGTTTGTACTAAGTAAATATTTACCTCAAACAATTAGCATGCCACGCCCTATCCACTGCCAAAAGGTAAAATCTATCCCTGATGATTTCTCCACAGGCAAAACAGAAAGGAACACTTTCATTTTTCAATTCCTCATTTAAATTTGTGAAATTTTCATTAGAGGTCGTATTTGGGTTTTGATTTGGGTTTATATTGGAATTATTGTTATTGCTTTGGGGATTCGAGAGGTCTATGAGGTCTGATGACCCGCGATCAGGGTCTTGTTGGAGGATTAGATCTTTCAGCATGGTGAGGGTGGAAGTTTGGGGATTTTTTGTAAATAATTTGTTCTGGAGGTTGGTAATCGGGAGATGTGGATTGGAGGATGATTGTATCAGCTTTTTATTGATATATAACACTTTGCATTTGTTTAAATAAATTGAAGCACAATTTAGAAAAATGCTACTCGTCCACTAGATGTCTCGATTGGTAGTATCAAAGTTCACCAATTTTTGGTAATTAATTTTGTTCCAAATGTTAGTAATCGGGGGATGTGGATTTTATTAACTTTCTACTGATATATAAAATATTTATATTTATTTATACAATTTGTTACAAACCAAAGCAAATTAAAGAAAATTCAACCAGAAATTTTGGAACATCAAGTATCATTCTTAAATTTGAGCAATTTATACTCAAAATTTTGATATTAACTTTGATAGGCTACAGTGCCAATCGATAGAGAATATTATCAGTTTTCTAATGACATATAAACATTTGCAAATGTTTAAACAAATTACAACAATATAAAGCTTGATATAAAATAAATGCAACCAATCAACTTGAAACAAAGCAGTATTAGGAGTTAGAAAGGAACTTTGAAATGAAATAGGATGAAATAAAATTGTTTATTAATTTTTATTAATCACTTCAGTATAAAACACAATATTTTTAAAGCACATATGCATTTGTTTATAAAATATAAACAATTTTGTTAAAATTGTCTTTCAGCAATTTTCATATTTCCACATATAATTTTATACACAACTTCGTTTTAAGTCTTATTATTGTTTATATATACATTTGTTTATAACTTTATTATTTGTTTATGCAATAAATTAATTTTTACAATCCAAAACCCACACACAAAATTTATCCGACGGTTTTTTTGATAAACAAAAAAGTATTGTTCACGTTTTTTTTTCAAATTTTAAATAATTATTAAAATATTTTATAAAATAACTACAAACAGTTTTTATTTTCAAATCACTGTTATTTCATTTAATTTTTGGTATTTAGTTTAAAAAAAAAAAATTTAATCCGGGCGGCAGCGACCCGGAACAAAATCTCTCGTACTAATAATTTGTTTTAAAAGCTTTTTTTGGTTATTAATAATTTAAGTATTGTCTATCAAATTATAAAAATTAATTGACAAATTTTCAGCAAATTTAGCCATTATAATGGTATATGAAACATATAAATTATTATATTTTTTGCAGTTAAATTTATTTTTTTTAATAATAATTTATAAATTACATAAATTATATCACTTTTGTTTGATATTTTTATATTTAATATTTAATAACAAACACAAATATATAAATATTAATCATTTATTTTAAGTTAATAATTTTGTATTATTCTTTTTTTTTCATTTTTACGCCAATTTTTTCACATTTTGGCAAAGTTTCTGTACCAATTTATTTTATTTTGCTCAAAATAAACACACACACCACACACACTTCAATTTTTTTGTCCAACTTTTTGACACATTTTATTTTAATTTTTTGTATTATAGTTTATAATATTTTGACTCACATGCTATTATATAATATTAAATTAAGTAAATGGACACTTTTCATTAAAGGTTCCGTACCAATTTATTCACTTTAGTGCAATCAAAAAAATTGGTGACATACTAAACACACTCAATTTGTTTAACTAATTTTTTCAAAAATTTTCACTAATTTTACCAAACCAAATTTACACAATATCAATACAGCTATTGAAATATTTTTTGCAACTATTTTCAAAAAAGGTTCCGTACCAATTTTTTTACTTTTACACAATCCAAATTAATGGTAGTAACATACTAAACCCACTTAATTTGTTTAGCAAATTTCAACCAATTTTTACAAATATTTTCTTAACTGTTTTCACCAAACTAAATTCACACAATTTTAATACAACCATCAAAGTATTTTTTGTAACTATTTCCAAAAAGGTTCCGTACCAATTTATAAATTTAAACAGAGATCAAAGATTCCATGAGCATCTTTGATTGTATCAATTGTAGAACTGGACGGATTTTAGATCAGATTTCTGTCCGGGTTACCAATTCATATATAATATTATGTATATATACAAATATACATACATATATGTATATATGTATATACATATATATGTATATGTATATATGTATATGTATACATATATATATATGTATATAACGTTGGAGGGGTAGATTTTGCCTTTAGGGGTTGTACATGCGCTGGAATTTATATGTATATATGTATATATGTATAAATATGAATGTGTGTATGTGTGTATATATGTCTCTCTTTGACTTGCAGGGTTGGTTTAAAAAAGGTTTACACCCTTTGCATCATTAAAAAGGGATACAAAAAAGTAGATCTATATATTTTATATAGGTATATTTCTTCCAATTTATTATCAGACTTTTTGAAATATATTTTTGTCATCTTCAGGTATAATATTTATATATTTGTTTAAATAATTTTGAAAAGAAAACTACAGATGTTTTAGTGTCCAGATTTGCAATATTAAAGTTTAGTGCAATTTTTACATAAAATTTTGTTCTAAACTTTTTTAAACTATAAATGCTAGTTTATAGATAATTTCATCAGCTTTTCAAAAATACATAATATTTATATACTTGTTTAAATAATTGTCAACAAAATTCAGCAAAATTTAAAAAAATGTATCTGTCCTTTGCCCAGTACCCAGGTTTGCAATGTCATAGTATAGTGCAATTTTTACATGAAATTTTGTTCTAAACTTTTTCAAACTATTGATGCCAATTTAATTATAATTTTATCAGCTTTTCAGAGATATATAATAATCATATACTTGTTTTAATAAATCTCAACAAAATTTAGCAAAATTTAAAAAAAAATGTAACTTGCTTTTGTATACCAAATTTTTTAGAGTTCACCAAGTACCCAGATTTGCAATGTCATCGTTTAGTGCAATTTTTATATTAAATTTTGTTATAAACTTTTTTAAACTATTAATGCAAATTTAATGATAATTTTATCAGCTTTTTAAAAATGTATAACATTTATATACTTTGTTTAAATAATGTTCAACAAAATTTAGCAAAATTTGAAAAAAATTAACTAGGCCTCAAAGTATTAATTATAGAAAAAAGTTACTATATATATATATATATATATATATATATATATATATATATATATATATATTGAATGGTAGAGTCTTGGATTTGTGTATATTTTGTAGAGTTTCGAACAAGAATCCAAAAATAATACAAAATAAAAAACAAGAAAAGTTTAAAAAAAAAACAATTTCTTTATTTAATTATTTGTTTATTGTCGACGTTTCGGAACTAGGTACGTTCCATCTTCAGGACATCTGTCAAGAAACATGATCTTGATGAGATTTTAGCAAACAATATGTTTAGGAAAAGAAAATAGATTTTTCTTAAATAATGAATTAAATTGTAAAAAATATAATAATGTACAGAAATATGATAATATGTTCAAAATAAAAATGATAAAAATAAATGAGTGGATTATCAGAACAGGATATTAAACATAATAGAAAATTTTTTGAAAGTTATGGAAATTTTTTAAGAAAAGGTTAATGACAAAGTTGAATTAATTACCTGTATGTTTGAATATTTGTTAGCACTTTTTCACTAAACAAGCTTTTTTAAAAAAGCTTGTTTAGTGAAAAAGTGCTAACAAATATTCAAACATACAGGTAATTAATTCAACTTTGTCATTAACCTTTTCTTAAAAAATTCCATAACTTTGAAAAAAAATTTCTATTATGTTTAATATCCTGTTCTGATAATCCACTCATTTATTTTTATCATTTTTATTTTGAACATATTATCATATTTCTGTACATTATTAATTTTTACAATTTAATTCATTATTTAAGAAAAATCTATTTTCTTTTCCTAAACATATTGTTTGCTAAAATCTCATCAAGATCATGTTCTTGACAGATGTCCTGAAGATGGAACGTACCTAGTTCCGAAACGTCGACAATAAACAAATAATTAAATAAAGAAATTGTTTTTTTAAAAACTTTTCTTGTTTTTTATTTTGTATTATTTTTGGATTCTTGTTCGAAACTCTACAAAATATATATATATGTATGTATGTATGTATTTATGTATGTATGTATAAAGTGGCCCTTAGGTAATTTTATGACTGTTTTAATAATAATATAACGTTTCTTCGTTATTAGCAACGTCTTATATGCAGAAATAATTATTGGGAAAAGTCAGTTGCATATTTATTCATTTATATATATATATATATATATTATATATATATATATATATATAATTATATGAATGCAGTTGGCTGTAAAATCCGGTACTAAATTATTGAGGTTTAAACTTTAACTTTAACAAAACACGATTGTAAAACCATTTTTTATAACGCCAATATACAAAAAAACGTACACAAAACATTTATTTCATTTTCGAAGCCGATTTATGAGTACACCGAGTTGGTGTAGGAACTTTTTATGTGAGACAATATTATAAATTGATCAATTCTAAACAAATTCTTTGAATACATCATTCATATTAATCGAATGGTTTGGGAGTTATAGAAGTTCTTTGGAAGCAATGTATTTCGACGAGCCAGAATTAAAATCCATATTTAAAAGTATACCGAGTTGTCGTAAGATTTCCAAATATATGACAAACTTGTAGACTATTTAATTTTAAACAAATTTGTCATATACATCATTCATGTTAATCGAATGGTTTTGAAGTTATGTAAATTATATAAAAGTGATGCATTCAAGCCTTCTAGACACATACTTTAGAATTCAAAGCGATTTTAAAGTATACGAAGTTGCTTTAGAGTGTTTTGATGTTAGACAAAGTCATAGATTAAACAAATTTGTCTCAAGCATCATTGATATCAATCGAACGGTTTTTGATTTATAAACGCAAGCAAAAAGAGCACTTCAAGCAAGTTGCTTTCAATATTCTCTGTTCAATTATATTTTAGAGTATACCGAGTTGCTCTAAGGACTTATGTTGTTAGAAAAAATTGTTGATGATTCAATTTTAAACAAATTTTTCTAATACACCATTAATACTAATCGAATGGTTTGAAAGTTACAAGAGATGCAATGAAGTGCATGAGCGCCCCGCACTCATTAAATTGATATGTAATGTTTGAATGCTATTTTAGAGTATACCGAGTTGCTCTACGGACTTATAATGTTAGAAAAATTTATACATGAGTTAATTTTAAACAAATTTGTCGAATACCCCATTCATATTAATCGAATGGTTCAAAAGTTACAAAATAAATAACGTACACCTCACCTACATATACACGAGTATATTTTTCCTCCACTGTATGCGTGACCGAAACGAAACGTATCGCCATCCCTTTCCCGGCCCGCGATTGGTCAGAACTAGTGCTAAACGCGCTGTGATTGGTCGAAAGGAATGACATAATTTACAAGTGTTTTGGAACGGGAGTGTTCTCTCTAAAGTGTGTGGGATGCTGGGTACGGGAGAAGATTTGATGGGTTGATTTGGAGAGGGTGTTTTGGGGGTAAATCGGGGTTGTAGGAAATTTGTTGTAAGGGAGGTTTGTAGAGGATTTTATAGGGTTTGTTTGATACGAAGACTGTATTGAGCGGGAATTAATAGTTTTTGAGTTATAGAATAAAATGTGGAAAAGGTACCGGTAATACTTGGGAGTTAAACCGAGCATTTTTTTATATTTTTGTAAAATTAGTAAAAATTTATAAGTAATTTAGCTTAATTCTGTTTTTGGCAAAATTATAGTTTATAAAATTATGCACAATTTAGTGCTAATAAGTATTTTTGAATAAAGTCTAAAAATGTTTCAAAAATTATTTGTATCTAAAGTTCTAAAAATGTATAATTTAACTGTGTTAATTTTGCACTTTTTAATATAATTATTTAAAGTATAATTTATAACTTTAGAAAATTACGTTGTATGACAATATTATGCAGAATTTCATATACTTTATTTTATTTTAAGACTATATAAACCTACAATAAATAGTTTTTAAGTTATAAATTAAAATATAAGTGTCCCACATTTGTTGTATAATCGTACTAACTATTGTGGGATGACAATTAGCTACAGTATTGTTGTGTACATTTTTTTTACTATTTTGGCTATAACTAAAAAACTACTAATTGCAGCTTAATCTTGTATTAAACTAAATTATATCTAATTCTTAACAAGATTGTCGAACATTATATTTTTGTATAGTTATTAGAAACATCACAAAAAGTAGTTCAAACTTAGCAATTATAATAATAAACCTATTATGTTTTTAATGTAATTTTAAAGTATTAATTTAATATAATACTAGTAAAACTACTTTTTTAAATTTGTGAATTACTACATATTTCTTGGTACGGAACCTTCCTAAATGCATTAAAAAAACATTCTCTGCTTTCGATTCGGAACATTAAAAGACGTTTCGGTCATTGCAACTCGTCCCTCTTCAGTGAAAATGTGTTCTTTGGAATTCGAGTAGCCGAAATGGATTTTTTTCGGTTCTTAATTTTTTCTTGTGGCGCCTAAAAGCGCCTTTGATATTTTTATAATTAATACGAAATGTATTTGGAAATCGGACGCTTGACTTGTTGTGACATATAGCTGCAGTTCGGGAGAAATTTTAATTAGAGTT
>NW_020536999.1:92846260-92860386 GCF_003426905.1 Ctenocephalides felis
TACATATAAAAATGTATAGAAGAATATATATGTATATATACATACTTATATAAATGTAAAATAAACACCTGATATGTATAGCTTTTGTTGGATTTGTTATTTTCATCTGTTATTTCCGCTTTTTTGACACTTTTTGTTCACCTGTTGGAAAAAATATTTTCCTATATAAATAACATATCTATGTACATATCGTATGTAATTATATAATTTTCATAAAGGCAGTACATGATTTTGACTTGCTTTTACGTCATATGTAGTTTTCAAACGTAATTTTAGAAGATAACTTTTAGTTTTACACTTTTTTTTTATTTTCATATTATATAACAATCAGAGTTATTTACATACCCTATGAGTTATATGGGTAAATTACACATTATAATAATAATAAAAATAATAATCACAGAAATAAATGAAAAAAACATAACAATAATAATAATAAATAAATAAATAAAAATAGATAAAAAATACAGAAAAAAATAAAGAAAGTGAAAAGAAACAAAAGAGAAAAGTTTTACACTAAAGTACTTTTAGTGAATGTTTTAGATAATTTTTTATATTGCTATAATTTATCTGGAGACAGTATCTAAATATATTTTGATTGCAATTATTAAGAATGTACTTATATATATGTATATATATATATATATAATATAATATATATAATTTTAACAATGCTCATCTATTCAAGCACATAATAACAAGTTTCTCTTCGAAAAAAAACAGTTTGTTTTTTTGGCCTTAACCGAAAATTTTAATGAAGACATTTCACACTCTAAAAAAATTATATATATATATATATATATAATATATATATATATATATATATATATATAATATATATACAAAGCATTTCTAGTATTTATTTTATTCAATTTTAAAAACACTTCTGTATTTGTAGTCATCAAATTATCAAAATCTACGTTTTTACTAATTTTTTGGTTGAATTTTTTATATTTGGCTTAATATTGGCAAAATTAATTTTAATATGTATATATTATCTGAAAGCTAATAAAAATTATCTATAAATCTGTATATAACAATTTTTAGAGTTTAGAACAAAGTTATATTTAAAAAAATTGTTGAACTTTGAAGTTACAACAATTGATATCTACCTAGTTTACCCGGTGTAATTTTTTTGCACAAAGCTTGATAATTTTAAAATATAATTTTTAGGACATATTTATTATTATATAATTTGAAAAGCTTATAAATGTTCTATAAATCTGTATATAACATTTAATACAGTTTCAAAAAAATTTATTTAATAAAAATTCAATAAACTTGAAATTGCAAATCTATAATTGCTTTCCTTGTGCAAATGCCAGTAATATCTATTTTATAAATTAATATTATTGTACACAATTGTTTATTATTTTTTTAATTTTTTTTTACATTTACCTAAATGAATAACTAATAAAAAAATCACGTTACTGATAAACTAAAATAACTAAATATAACTAAATTACTATACAAAATCTTACCTGTATAATCTTCTTTGCAATAAATATTTCCATCCCTGGAATAACAGGATAATTCTGAATCTAAAGGTTGACTACACCTGCAACATCTAAAAAAAAAGAAGAAATAACTGTAATTTGCATTGAATTTTGCTTCAATAAAATAACTTAAATAAATTTGCATTAAATTTATTTCTTACAAAATCCTGTTTTTTCCAAAACAATTTAAAACCATGCACACAAAAAAGTGAATAGTCATAAATTTTTCAAAATCTATTAAAAAAACGTCGGATTTATGCACTTTCTTTTTATTAAATTTTAAGCAAATTATTCATCTATAAGTAAGAAAATACTTGTGTGCAAATTTTCAAATATTTTGGATCTTCCACACCCAAAAATCTGGAGTTCTAGTAAAACTAGACAGTGACTTTTTTCAGGTTTAGTCAAATAACTTTTTATTTAATCATGATAGAAAATTTGTATTAGACCTATAAATTCTACATAAAATTAGCTGAAAAACTATATTTATCAATGTTTTTACTAAGTAATAAATATTTACCTCAAACAATAGCATGCCACGCCCTATCCACTGCCAAAAGGTAAAATCTATCCCTAATGATTTCTCCACAGGCAAAACAGAAAGGAACACTTTCATTTTTCAATTCCTCATTTAAATTGTGAAATTTTCATTAGAGTCGTATTTGGGTTTGATTTGGGTTTATATTGGAATTATTGTTATTGTTTTGGGGATTCGAGAGGTCTATGAGGTCTGATGACCCGCGATCGGGGTGTTGGAGGATTAGATCTTTCAGCATGGTGAGGGTGGAAGTTTGGGGATTTTTTGTAAATAATTTGTTCTGGAGGTTGGTAATCGGGAGATGTGGATTGGAGGATGATTGTATCAGCTTTTATTGATATATAAACACTTGCATTTTGTTTAAAATAAATTGAAGCACAATTTAGAAAAATGCTACTCGTCCACTAGATGTCTCGATTGGTAGTATCAAAGTTCACCAATTTTGGTAATAATTTTGTTCCAAATGTTAGTAATCGGGGGATGTGGATTTTATTAACTTTCTACTGATATATAAAATATTTATATTTATTTAAACAATTTGTTACAAACCAAAGCAAATTTAAAGAAAAATTCAACCAGAAATTTTGGAACATCAAGTATCATTCTTAAATTTGAGCAATTTATACTCAAAATTTTGATATTAACTTTGATAGGCTACAGTTGCCAATCGATAGAGAATATTATCAGTTTTCTAATGACATATAAACATTTGCAAATGTTTAAACAAATTACAACAATATAAAGCTTGATATAAAATAAATGCAACCAATCAACTTGAAACAAAGCAGTATTAGGAGTTAGAAAGGAAACTTTGAAAAAGGATGGAAATAAAAATTGTTTATTGATTTTTATTAATCACTTCAGTATAAAACACAATATTTTTAAAGCACATATGCATTTGTTTATAAAATATAAACAATTTTGTTAAAATTGTCTTTCAGCAATTTTCATATTTCCACATATAATTTTATACACAACTTCGTTTTAAGTCTTATTATTGTTTATATATACATTTGTTTATAACTTTTATTATTTGTTTATGCAATAAATTAATTTTTACCACACACAAAATTTATCCGACGATTTTTTTTTTGATAAACAAAAAAGTATTGTACACGTTTTTTTCTCAAATTTAGAATAATTATTAAAATATTTTATAAAATAACTACAAACAGTTTTTATTTTCAAATCACTTTAATTTCATTTAATTTTTGGTATTTTGTTTAAAAAAAAAAAAAATTAATCCGGGCGGCAGCGACCCGGTACAAAATCTCTCGTACTAATAATTTGTTTTAGAAGCTTTTCTTGTTATTAACAATTTAAGTATTGTCTATAAAATTTTGAAAATTAATTGACAAATTTTCAGTAAATTTAGCCATTATAATGGTATATGAAACATATAATTTATTTATGGGGTTAAATTTGTTTTTTTTTTAAATTAAATTTTTTATAAACTACATAAATAAATCACTTTTGTTTGATATTTTTATATTTATTATTTAATAACAAACACAAATATATAAATGTTAATCATTTATTTTAAGTTAATAATTTTGTATTATTCTTTTTTTTTCATTTTTACGCCAATTTTTTCACATTTTGGCAAAGTTTCTGTACCAATTTATTTTATTTTGCTCAAAATAAACACACACACCACACACACTTCAATTTTGTCCAACTTTTTGACACATTTTATTTTAATTTTTTGTATTATAGTTTATAATATTTTGACTCACTGCTATTATATAATACTATATTAAATAAATGGACACTTTTCACTAAGGGTTCCGTACCAAACTATTCACTTTAGTACAATCAAAAAATTGGTTACATAGTAAACACACTTAATTTGTTTATCCAATTTTTACAAAAATTTTCACTAATTTTACCAAACCAAATTTACACAATATCAATACAGCTATTGAAATATTTTCTGCAACTATTTTCAAAAAAGGTTCCGTACTAATTTTTTTACTTTTACACAATCCAAAAAAATGGTAGTAACATACTAAACACACTTAATTTGTTTAGCCAATTTCAACCAATTTTCACAAATATTTCTTTCACTTTTTTCACCAAACTAATTTCACACAATATTAATACAACTATCAAAGTATTTTTTGTAACTTCTTTCAAAAACGTTCCGTACCAATTTATAAATTTAAACAGAGATCAAAGATTCCATGAGCATCTTTGATTGTATCAATTGTAGAACTGGACGGATTTTAGATCAGATTTCTGTCCGGGTTACCAATTCATATATAATATTATGTATATACAAATATACATACATATATGTATGTATGTATACATATATATGTATATACATATATGTATATGTATACATATATATGTATATAACGTTGGAGGGGTAGATTTTGCCTTTAGGGGTTGTACATGCGCTGGAATTTATATATATATATATATATATATATATATATGTATGTATGTATGTATATATGTATATATATGTATGTATGTATGAATGTATATATGTCTCTCTTTGACTTGCAGGGTTGGTTTAAAAAAGGTTTACACCCTTTGCATCATTAAAAAGGGATGAAAATACATACATATATATATATTTTTTATATAGGTATATTTCTTCCAATTTATTATCAGACTTTTCGGCATTTATTTTTGTCATCTTCAGGTATAATATTTATATATTTGTTTAAATAATTTGCAACAAAATTGTAAAGAAAACTACAGATGTTTTGGTATCCAGATTTGCAATATCAAAGTTTCGTGCAATTTTTACATAAAATTTTGTTCTAAACTTTTTTAATCTGTATATGCTAATTTATAGATAATTTTCTCAGCTTTTTAATGATATATAATATTTATATACTTGTTTAAATAATTTTCAACAAAATTTAGCAAAAATAATGCAACTGATCTTTGCCAAGTAACCAGATTTGCAATGTCATAGTTTAGTGCAATTTTTACATGAAATTTTGTTCTAAACTTTTTTAATCTATTGATGCTAATTTATAGATAATTTCATCAGCTTCTCAAATATATATAATATTTATATACTTGTTCAAACAATTTTCTATAAAACTGAGCAAAATTCAACAAAATATAACTGACTTTTATACCCAGTTCCCAGGTTTGCAATGTCATAGTTTAATGCAATTTTTACATGAAATTTTGTTCTAGATTTTTTTAAACTATTAATGCCAATTTAATTTTTTAAAGATGTATAACATTTATATACTTGTTTAAATAATTTTCAACAAAATTTTGCAAAATTTAAAAAAATGTAACTAGGCCCTAAAGTACTAATTATAGAAAAAAGTCACTATATTTATATATATGTATGTATGTATTTATGTATGTATGTATGTATATGTATGTATAAAGTGGCCCTTAGGTAATTTTATGACTGTTTTAATAATAATATAACGTTTCTTCGTTATTAGCAACGTCTTATATGCAGAAATAATTATTGGGAAAAGTCAGTTGCATATTTATACATATATATATATATATATATATATATATATATATATAATTATATGAATGCAGTTGGCTGTAAAATCCGGTACTAAATTATTGAGGTTTAAACTTTAACTTTAACAAAACACGATTGTAAAACCATTTTTTATAACGCCAATATACAAAAAAACGTACACAAAACATTTATTTCATTTTCGAAGCCGATTTATGGGTATACCGAGTTGCTGTAGGAACTTTTTATGTTAGACAATATTGTAAATTGATCAATTCTGAACAAATTCTTTGAATACATCATTCATACTAATCGAATGGTTTGGGAGTTATAGAAGTTCTTTGGAAGCAATGCATTTCGACGAGTCAGAATTAAAATCCATGTTTGATGGCGATTTTAAAGTATACCGAGTTATCGTAAGGGTTTTAAATATTAGAAAAATTTATAGACTATTAAATTTTAAACAAATTTGTCATATACATCATTCATATTAATCGAATGGTTTAAAAGTTATGAGAGAATTATAGAAGTGATGCATTCAAGCCTTTTATAGACATAATCTAGAATCCAACAAGATTTTACTAAATTGCTTTAGAGTATTTTGATGTTAGACAATGTTGTAGATTATTTAAACAAGTTTGCCTCAAGCGTCATTGATGTCAATCGAACGGTTTACGATTTATAAAAGTTATAAGCGGAAAATGCACTTTAAGCTAGTTCTATCAATATTCTCTGTTCAATGGCTATTTTAAGGTATTTCGAGTTGCTCTAGGTACTTATATTGTTAGAAAAATTTGTTGATGATTTAATTTTAAACAAATTTCTCTAATACACCATTAATACTAATTGAATGGTTTAAAAGTTACAAGAGATGCAATGAAGTGCATGAGCGCCCCATACTCATTAAATTGATATGTAATGTTTGAATGCTATTTTAGAGTATACCGAGTTGCTCTAGAGTCTTATGTTGTTAGAAAAAGTTGTTGCTGATTTAATTTTAAACAAATTTGTCGAATACCCCATTCATATTAATCGAATGGTTCAAAAGTTACAAATAAATAACGTACACCTCACCTACATATACACGAGTATATTTTTCCTCCTGTGTATGCGTGACCGAAACGAAACGTATACCCATCCCTTTCCCGGCACGCGATTGGTCAGAACAAGTGCTAAACGCGCTGTGATTGGTCGAAAGGAATGACATAATTTACAAGTGTTTTGGAACGGGAGTGTTCTCTCTAAAGTATGTGGGATGCTGGGTACTGGTGAAGATGTGATGGGTTGATTTCGAGAGGGTGTTTTGGGGGTAAATCGGGGTTGTAGGGGATTTTGTTGTAAGGGAGGTTTGTGGAGGATTGTATAAGGTTTAGTTGATGCGAAGACTGTATTGAGCGGGAATTAATAGTTTTTGAGTTATAGAATAAAATGTGGAAAAAGGTACCGGTAATACTTGGTAGTTTAATTTTAGTAAAAATTTATAAGTGCTTAATAGAGCTTAATACAGTTTTTGGCAAAATTATAGCTTATAAAATTATGCACAATTTAGAGCTTGTTTAGAAAAATGTTTAAAAAAATGGTTGAATCTTGTGTTTTAAAAATGTATAATTTAATTGTGTTGATTTTGCACTTTTTAGTATAATTTTTTTAAGTATACTTTATAATTTTACAAAAATATGTTATATGACAATATTGTGCAGAATTTTATATACTTTATTTTATTCTAAGACTATATAAAACTACAATAAATAGTTTTTAAGTTATAAATTAAAATATAAGTGTCCCACATTTGTTGTATAATCGTACTAACTATTGTGGGATGACAATTAGCTACAGTATTGTTGTGTACATTTTTTTTACTATTTTGGCTATAACTAAAAAACTACTAATTGCAGCTTAATCTTGTATTAAACTAAATTATATCTAATTCTTAACAAGATTGTTGAACATTATATTTTTGTATAGTTATTAGAAACATCACAAAAAGTAGTTCAAACCTAGCAATTATCTTAATAAAAAACTTATGATGCATTTTAGGTAATTTTAAAGTAATAATTTAATTTTATAAATAATGCAACTTTTTCAAATTTTCGAATTCCTACATATTTCTTGGTACGGAACCTTTAAAAATATATTTAAAAAATATTATTTTCTCCCTTCGTTTCGGAACATTAAAAGACGTTTCGGTCATTGCAACTCGTCCCTCTTCAGTGAAAATGTGTTCTTTGGAATTTTTTCTTGTGGCGCCTAAAAGCGCCTTTGATATTTTTTATAATTATACGAAATGTATTTGGAAATCGGACGCTTGACTTGTTGTGACATATAGCTGCAGTTCGGGAGAAATTTTTAATTAGAGTTAAATATTAATGTGGAGTTTGAATGGATTTTTGTGGCGTTTAGGATTGTTTGTAAGCAAATTTTTAGAGAATTTTATTAGCTAGCATTTTGACAAAGACAGTATTAAGCTGGAATCAATAGTTTTTTAGTTGTGCTACAAATAGTAAGAAAGTGCACCTGCTAATTACTGCGTCTAATTGTCATATATGCATCGTTTTTGGCGAATTCTTCAGGACTTTAGTATTCACTTTTATAGTTTCCAATGAACTATCAGTATTATTCATTCCATATTACACCATGCCATCAGAATCAAGGAAAAATCCAGATTCCTCCTAATTCCTACTCTTGGTCCTCCTCTTCGTGTAAAATACGACTCTATTTAAAAAAAACTCTAGCGAAATCTGTAATTCCCAATGGACCTTTAGTGTTCTCGTCTAATCCACACTACACCAGAACATTAATAGACCACTCCTAGAACCAGACTCCCAACTCCTGCTCTTGGTTCTCCAAGATTAGTAATTCCCAATGGACCTTCAGTGTTCTCATCCATCTTACAATACACCAGAATTTTAGTATACCAGAGAAAAAGAAAAAAATCAGAAGTCCTCCTAACTACTGCTCCTGGTTCTCCAAAATCTGTAATTTCCAATGAACCTTCAGTGTTCTCTACCATCTCATACTACACCAGATCATCAATAGACCAGAAAAAGGGCAAAATCAAAACTCTTCCTAATTTCTGCTCCTGGTTCTCCAAAATCTGTAATTCCTAATGAACCTTTAGTGTTCTCGTTCACTCCACACTATACTAGATTATTAGTAAACCAGAAAAAATGGAAAAACCAGAAGTCCTCCTAACTCCTGCTCCTGGTTCTCCAAAATCTGTAATTCCCAATGAACCTTCAGTGTTTTCATCCATCCCATACTACACCAGATCATTAGTAGACCAGAAAAAAGGAAAAATCAGAAGTCCTCCTCCTACTCCTGATCCTCCTGACCCTCTTCCTCCTCCTGGGATAAAAATACGTCTCAATTGCAAAGGGCACGTGTCGAAAACACAATAGTCCATGTAATAAAAATAGGAACACGTGCCAATAGGCAAAGGGGCATAATGGGGCCTAAAAAGGTCTTTTTGTACGCCTCTTCCCACATCGACTACCGGTGGGATCATTATTTTTGTAAGTTTGTGAGGAATATGGGAGATGGATTTAGAGATGAGGTTGCAGGGTACATTTTTCTAGTTTCTGTTTAATTTTTTCAATATTTTGTTAGATTGTTAGTTGCCAAATATTTTTGCATTATAAAAATGGTAATAAAATTTGGCACATCTTGTAGTACCAATAACTTTTTAAGTCAGATGGTGATGTAGATGGATTTGGAGATAAATTGGAGTTGGATAAAGGATTTGGATGTGGATAACTTAAATAATTTGGTGACAGAAAATAGAGACAAAAATTGAGACAAAGGTTAATTTAAATCATGTCGTAGAGTTAGAGATGGACATGAAAATATTAGCAGAAATATAGAGATGGTTGGAGAACTCAACTAGATTTTAGAAAAAAAAGTGATATTGTTTTGATAGAGATGGTTAGAGAACCCAACTAAGATTTTAGAAAAACAAATTTGTGATACATTGTTTTGATCTTTGTTAGATTAAAAAGGTGGAGATTGAGTTATTCATAGTAGAGAGAGCAAAAACCAGAAAAATGTACACCCGAAGCTCAACGATGCTTAAATTCACAAGTAAATTCCGAATGCAATTTATACAAATTTTTGTTCTGACATAAATTATTTCTGGTACTACAAAAAATGTGAAATTTCATCAATATTTTAATAGCATAAAAATATTTCACACTTTCCTAACAAAATATTGTAAAAAAATCTAAAAAACACGGTCAAAGATGTTTGATGAATAACAGGCTATATATAACAATAACAATTTTATAATTGTAATAAATATAAAAGAGGCATTATAAAATTGCATTTACATATTTTTTTAATTCAAATTTCACAAAAAAATATGAATTATCATCCGTAAAACTAAATTTAACCAATAAATCTAAAAATTTCGAGTACCTACAACCGTAATAAATTGTTTCATTAAAATTAAAACACGACCCATAACCAATTTGAAATAAAAAAAATCCAATAAATCGTCCAAGTACCCTTCAACGTTAAAATTTACATAAAACGCTAATAAATATAATAATTATTTTTTAATGAGTCCAATTCGTGGGTCAGGTAGACCTCGGTAATAATAATTCAAGGGGTGCATCTGGAAGAAAAAACTTGTGAATTAAAAATAATGAAATAAAAATTATATGTGTAATAAAAAAGGTGTTTTATTTTGCATATGGCATGAGAGAGAGTAATGAGGGCTTTAGTTACGCTTAGAAATAATTGAAGAAAAAAAGAAATATGAATTATTGGACGAGTAAATTATGGGGTTACATTGCATTAAATAATATATACATACATGAGAATATTGTTACAAAGGCAGGTCCAGTTTTTACGTTGATCTTCTTCAGTTTCCCGCCCCTATTAATAGCGTTCTTATTACGTCTTTTGACTTTTCCCCAAATGTTGATGCACAATTTTTTGGTTTTTGCTAAATTTCCTTAATATGTTGTTAGAACGTTGAAAATTTTTTTTGCACTGGTGAAAAGTTAATAAAATTTTGCATCTTTTGTAGTCCCAGTAATTTTTTATATCAGAACAAAAATTTTGTATAAATTGCATTCAAAATTTGCATGTAGATTTCGCATGTGTTTGGTCTTCAGGTACATTTTTACAGTTTTTGCTAAATTTACTCATAATATTGCAAAATGTTTTTGCACTGTTGAAAAGTTAATAAAATTTTGCATATTTTGTAGTACTAGGAATTATTTATGTTGGAACAAAAATTTTCATAAATTGCATTTAAAATTTGCAAATTTTTGCTTGTAGCTTAGAACCTTGTTGAGCTACAATTATGCATTTGTTTAGATTTCCCTAAATTTAAAAATTTGCAAAAAGCTTATAAATTTTGCATCATTTTCTATATTTTCTGTACTTTGGTAACAAAATTTATTGCTACTAATATTTTTATTCCATAAAAATTATTTTAACCCAGTGACTCATTAATAGTTAATATTAATCAATTTATTTTTATCTAATTGGTTAATTAGTAAACATTGATCGTTAGTTAGATTTAATCTGAATTTTTTGCCTCGTCAAGTGGCTCCTAATTAGCGTAAATAATTTGACAGGGGGGCTCAACCCGGAGCCTTTTGTTGTTTTCGCCCCTCGAAAAGTTAAAGTTGAGATCTTGCAGAAGGGCTTATGAACCCCCCGAATAGATATATACATTTATATATATAAATACATAAATATACAATCGGTATCTTATATTGTATTTCTGGGAAAATGTGAAAATTCAGGATGTACAATAAAACATGCACATTTTTAGACATTCTAGCTTGTTTTCTTTAAAGTGAAGATAGTTTCCTCCAATTTTATTTTTACATTGCTACCAACATAAATCCGCAGACATCCCTAGTTTGTTTTCTTCAAAGTGAAGTTAGTTTCTTCCAATTTTATTTCTACATTGTTACCAACATAAATCCGCAGACATCCCTAAAAAAAATCCCTGGACTTATCACCCTCAGTGCACGTGTTTAACAACAACCCTGCAATTCATTTACGAGATTACGGCTTCCTGAACAAGGATTAAATTTGCTACCCGAAACGTCGGTCGGCAGGACTTTTAAGCCCTTAGGGGATGAATTTATACATACACGTATACATACATACATACATATATACATACATACATACATACATACATATATACATATCTACATACATACATATATACATATATACATACATACATAATGTACAGACATAAAATTTTATACAAAACCAAATTTCCAAAATCAACCCAAAAAAAATTTTACCACCCTCTGAAATCCAAATTCACCTCAAATCATCCCTCTATTATTTGCCAATAGGTGAATGGGGCACCTTTATTTATTATGCTGACATTCGAAATCACAGGTGTGCAAAATATTGTGTCTAAGGGCTAAGGGGGCCCCAGGGCGATTATATTTAGTCTTTTTATTGTCGAAAATAGAATAAAAAATAGCGTTTCTGCGAGGGCGGTACACTTATTTCTATAACGCGATCATATCGCATTATAACACGCTTGATTTATTTTTATTTTACGAGGGAAGGTATTGATACATATAACAGACAAATTTCGTACTAACAGAGTTACAAGTTTTACAAGTTTGTTAGAACTTAGCAAATATTGCAGTTAACAATGTTAATGATTATCTTATACAAATTGTTTTTATACAGTTTTATAAAAAATTTATCTTATTTCTATTACACTAGAATAAAAAGGTTTCGTACTAACAAAATTTTTAATTATTTTGTAAAAACTAAAAGAAGACCATATTTTCTACCTTGAATTCTAATCGAAACCTGTGTGAAGATATTACTTGTCAAATAGTATGTCTTTTATATAAGTGCGTCTTAAGTGCGTATAAATACACTCAAATATTATTGCTGCATAAGTGTGGGTGTACGTGTATTACGTGTGTGTCAGTGAATGTGTCTTAAGTGTGTGTGTGTATGAACAATACGCATGTGTGTGCCCGTACACTTGACATAAAGTGCCTTTCATGACAAGTAGCGGCAAAAATACAATGGTCCTTGCTTGTTAGCGACTAACAAGAGATTTTCACATCAAACATTTATATATATATATATATACACACTTAAATACATATATATTTTTATATACTATATATAAAATATCGATCCATCGTCAGAGAATGTCTTTCTTCCTTCCCAATTTTTCTTTTGCCGTCGTCATTTGTCTATTTTTTTTTTTGAAAATTTTGTCTTGTAAATAGTTTTCTTTCATTTTTAGTACTAAAACTTGATTTTTTTAAATATATTTACTAAAATCTAATTTTTACTCTGTATTAAGAAGTCAGAAACAAATATTATTCATTTGAATGTAGAAAAATAGTTGAAACTGATATAATTTTATAAAAATCCTGATGAAGGACTGAGACTTAATCAAAACGTTAAATGTTATGTATAGTAACTCTAAATTGGTAGTAATAATAAATAAAAAATATATATTAATATCAAATTCCTTCGGAATGAACTAAATAGCCCTAACAGAGTAATAAAATGGCAATTTCACACGTTTTTTCCATAAAAAACACACTTTGGGGCGTATGGTAATAAAATGCCTCGTGTATATTATATTTATATATATACAGTAAAACCCCCTTAAGACGATTTCCCAGGGATGAGACCAAAAACGCGTTTGAGCTGGAAAGCGTATTATGCGTTATAGGAACAATATGTTAATAAAGTGCGAGAAATCGTATTAGACAAAATTGTTTTAACGGGGTTTTACTGTTAATATACTGCTAAAATTTAAATTTTCTTACTTTCGAGTGTTACTAAATTCATCAAAATCGGTTGAGCGGTTCTTGTTTTAAAAATATTAGTACTTTGTTTAAGAATTTTGACTAAAAATTGCATATACAAAAAACGGCTTGACCGATTTTGATTAAATTGAAATCTGTTAAAGCCATAACTTATACTTATCGAGTGGTATTAAAATTATCAAAATCGGTTCAGTAGTTCTAAAGTTGAAAATATACAAACTTAGTTAATGGATTCCAAGGAACGGTAGGGACATTTTTATACTATTTGTACTACAACCGTCAAAATATTAGTTGTACCACAATACAGTCTTTAGAGGCCAAATAGGCAATAAACTTGTGGATAATATTTTCGACCAACAAATTATTTTACAGAAATTAAAAATGCTTAAAAAACGTGTCCAAATTCGAACACACTTTTTTAAGTATTTTCCAAGGGCATTTTTCAGCGTTTATATTTTTTTCACTGGAACGGCTTGATCGATCTTAATGAAATTAAGATCTATTAAAGCCATTATTTATACTTATCGAATGATATTAGAGTTTTTGAAATAGAATAATTAGTTGAGTAATAAAATTAGGAACTTCAAACGTCGTTCAAAATGATTTTTGAATGTTGTGGATCATTTTGAAGAATGTAGGTAACTTTATATATATACATATATATATATGTGTGTGTGTGTATGTGCGTGTGTGTGAATGTATGCATGTATATTCGGATTCATTAAAAGTCAGGAATCAAATTGTTTGCCACGTGTTAGGTATAGATTTTCTTTTTAGGGAACTTTGCTTTCTATTAGAGAAATTCACATACATTGAATATATATACACACCACACACACACGCAAAACACA
>NW_020536999.1:92861386-92878305 GCF_003426905.1 Ctenocephalides felis
ATAAAACTATAATATATTAGTAATACTATACTCGAATAACAAAGTTGTACTACAAGTTTTAGTATTTTTAAAAATTTATCAAATTTGGAAAGTATCTTGAATCATGTTTTTAGATTCGAACAAAACGTCTGTACTTTGTTTTCAAAAATTTCCACAAACTATAATAATATAATATTTATCTTAGAATGCTGTAATTTTAATATATTATACTCTGATTTATCTAGTTTTGGAGAAAAAAAATGCATTAACTTCTTGCAAAAAAAATTTATATACCTTTATCTGAGAAAAGTAAGTAAGTAGTAATGATATAATTCTTGTAGTATGTTATTGCCTATTTTTAAAAAAATCTACAAACTATAATATTTATATTTGGAGGCTATAATTTGGATATGTTATAATCTAATATATGTAGTTTAATAGAAAAAAAATTATATACACTAAACCCCCAAAAACAAGAGATATTTATAAAAATCTGAACAATGTACCTATGACATCAATATAATTTCATAGTCCAGTAACTCTAGTTAGGATAAGTTTTAATTTTAACAATTATTATTATATTAAATTAATATATACCTATGTATATATACTGTAAAATTCTATTAAGACACTTGGGATTAAAAAAGCGTCTTAAGCGAGGTACCGTATTATGCAGAATACGGATAATATTTTTCAAAATGCACACCTAAATCATATTAATCCTGATCGTATTAACAGGGGTCTACTATCTATATAAATATTAATTTTGATCTATTTCCTTAATTTATAACACGTTTTCGTCCTCCAAAGTGTTACTAGCAGTTTCATGTTTCAAGTTTCGGATTTTCAAAGTTTAATTTATTAGTTTTTTATTCTTTTTTTTTTGAGTTCGGAAGAAATTCACATGGTAGCACTTTCTCATGTTTTCATTTGATTTATTGACTTGAAATTTCTTCTGTAAAATGCCGATATATACATAGAAATACAGTAGTAAAATTATCATCTGTCGTATGTATGTTGCTCAGATAATTGTTCAGATAATCTTTTGTTATCTATGGAGACAGTGTAAATTTTTTTTTTTCTTTAAAAGATATATAAGTTTACAATATATCCAAAAATCAGCTTTTTAAGATAAATATTAGTAATAGTTTGCAACGTTTTTTTCAAAAACAAACAATGATGTACTAGTAAAATTTCGAACCATGTAGAAGGTACTTTGTTCAGATGGCTGTAAATATATTGTTGTTCTTGTTCTTGAAGAATTTAAAATGCAATTTTTTTTTCTACTAAACTACATATATTAGAGTACAACATATCCAAATTACCGAATTCTAGCTAAATCTGTGTAGTTTGTAGAATTTTTCAAAAACCGTATCTCATAAATGAGGCTAGTAATTGATATGCCATAGGTACTTTGTTTAGATTATGGTTAATATCTCTTGTTCTTGAAGGATTTAGTGTACATAATATTTTTTCTACCAAACTACCTATATTAGAGTATAACATATCCCAATTTCAGAGTTTTGGCTAAATTGGTGTAGTTTGTAGAATTTTTCAAAAATCATATCTTATAAATGAGGCTAGTTTTTGATATGTCCTAAGTACTTTGCTCAGAATATGGTTAAAATCTCTTGTTCTTGAAAAATTTATTGTACATAATTTTTTTCTACTAAACTATATATATTAGAGTATATCATATCCAAATTTCAGCATTTTAGCTAAATCGGTTTAGTTTGTAGAATTTTTCAAAAACCATATCTCATAAATGTGGCTAGTTATTGATATGTCAAAGGTACTTTGTTGAGAATATGGTTAATGTCTCTTGTTCTTGAAGGATTTAGTGTGTGTAAATTTTTTCTACTAATCTACTCATATTAGAGTATAACATATCCAAATTTGCAAAAATGTAAGTATGTAGTTTGTATGCAAAATATACGTTGTTTGGACTAATTTTGGAGTTTGTTGAATTTGAAAGTAATTAAGCGTTTTTTGGATACTTTTTGAAGTATACCGAGTTGCTGTAGGGCATTTTTGAAGTTAGAAAAAGTTTTAGATAATTTAATTTTAAATAATTTTGTCGAATACATCATTCATATTAATCGAATGGTTTGAAAGTTACAATGGATAACTCTTGGATATCAAGTTACATCTCTTGTGAAAATAATAAATAAATACACAAACCAATAGGTACGAAACAGTATATTTTCTAATACAATTTTAGAGTATACTGAGTTGCTTTAGGGCATTTTGTTATTAGACAATATTATAGATCATTTAATTTAGCACATTTTTTGAAATACACTATTAGTATTGAACCAAGTAGTTTAAAAATTATAAACAAAATACTAGAAAATAGTCCTGCATGTACATTATGCACTTCATTCACATTCTGGTACAAAAATAAATTTTGTGTGTTTGATTATAATTTATGAGTATACCGAGTTGTTCTAGAGCATTTTCTTATTAGACAATATTGTAGATTATTTAATTTTTCACAAATTTGCTAAAAACTTCATTCATACTAATCGAATGGTTTAAACGTTACAATGATTACAAGAAGTTGGTGCAAAAATATTATATTTTTGAGATATCTTTTTCGAATGCGATTTTAAAGTATACCGAGTTGCTGTAGGGTCTTTTGTTGTTAGACAAAGTTTTAGATTATTTAATTTTACATAATTTTGTCTTTTACATCATTCAAATTAATCGAACGGTTTACGATTTACAGATGTTTAAACAAATAAATCCACTGTAATCAAATGTTTGAACCTAGAGTGTGACCATTGTTTTATGGTTTTTAATTCAACAGCATCACTAGAGATGGTGTAAGGCAATGTGTCTACATCCGTATACATGTATATATGTATATGTGCATATAATTATATTAGATTTCGTGTTAAAAATGAAAATTATGTCAAATGTCGCGCAGTATCAATCATTTTCTATGAAGCGTAAAGTCTCTTCGGGCCACACGCATATTTCTTAGTAGAGCATTGGTGGCCAACATCTTTTTAAATAACTAAATATAAAATAATTACACACACACACATATATATATATATATATATATATAATTTATTATCTTTGTTGATATTTATTTTATATACATTATACATTTTTTTCACTATATCACTGAAGATGACTCAAATTTGGACCCGAAACGTTGTTAAAATTTAATCTAGGCAGAGTTATTATTTTGTACCTTTGAAGAAGTTTGTTTTTTAATTTTTTTAAACTTTTTGTTATCTCTGCCTTTAAGGTCAATCGGAATCCTTTGTCACTCTAATGGGAAAAAGTAAGTGAAACAAAGTTTGTTCTTTTGACGACGTATACTCAAGAACTGCTGAACCGATTTTTGAAAAATTTAAAGACACTAAGAAAAGTAAAAAAATATATTGTTGACAATTTTCCTGGAAATTCCTGAATTTATATTGGAAATTACTTGATCGAGTATTAAAGTACTAGGTATGAGTGGTATTTTTCAAAACGTGAAAGAAAAATATTTCCATCTGTTTTGCTATTTTTAAAGGCCATGTGGCCGAAGGCCTTTATTTTGACCGATCGCCCAGAAAAATAATTATATTTTTAAAAATTGGTTCAGACGTTTTTCGGAAAACGTCGATGAATATTCAAAAATCTTTTTTCTCATTGTGGTCTCAAACGATTCACAATGATTTGAAACTTCGAGAAAAAAAATTAAACTTTTTTTTTACCTTCCTTAAGAAGAAGTTTTTTCTATTTTTCTAATTTTTTTTACACGGTAATGGGAAAAAGTAAGTAAAACAAAGTTTGTTCTTATGACGACGTGTTTTCGAGAACTGCTGTACCGATTTTAAAAATGTTAAAAATACTGAAATAAGGGAAAAAAGTGAGAAATCTTGCAAAAAATTCTGAATTGATTTTCAATATTTGTTTTTATATATTTTGGCAGTTAACTAGGTTTGAGTGGCACCTTGCAAAACGTGAAAGAAAATGATTTCCAATTTTTGATATCTTTAAAGAAATGGCTCGACCAATCGTCGAGAAATTTATATCACATTTTTAAAATCGATGCAGCCGTTGTGGTCCCAAACGATTCAGAATGACTTGGAACATCGAGAAAACATGAATCTACAAATCGACTTTTTTGGCGGAAAGTTTAAGTAATAAATATATTTAAATAATAAATAAATAAAATAATGGGTAGTACTGTCCTAGGTCAGGTCCATGAGCTGAGTTAAACTTTATCTTAATTAAGAAATTTCTCATTGCCATTTCACACCGCAGTGCTCAAATAAAGGCTAATTTCAATTGGAAACATATTTTTGTTTTATATTTTTAAGTGAAAATTGATATCACTGCTTCCTGATATCAGTCAGGTTATTCAGAGCGTGGGTTGGAACTCACAAACCTGTTCACACAAGGCAGTGCGCTTAACTGTTACGCCACCTTTAATTAACACCTTTGATTTAATTTAAATTGATTTGAATTGATTGATTTAAAATAATCAGTTTTAAAATAAAAATAAAATTATTGATTTAAGTGTTATTTTTTTTAAATTAATTAATTTAATTTCTAAAAATATTACCAATTACAGTGAAGTACAGAAAAGTTATATGAACAATTAAAACTGAAAATAAAACATTTTTGTTTTGTGAGGCCCAAGGACCAAACATTGATGTCAAATGCTTTTTGAAAAATTAGAAACTCGAAAAATATAATTAAATGTCTTTGCATTCTTAGAAGACGCCAACAAACTCCAAATGGAGGAAGAAACATGTGTTATTAAAATATTTTACTATATATATATATATATATATATATATATATATACATATATATATATATATATATATATAGCAGAACCCCGTTAATACGACCATGCTATACAAAATTTCCTGCTTATTACGCCACATTACGTCGGTGCCTTGCACCTCAAAACATATTGTACAGATTTATGCATTTATTCATTATATCTCTTGTAACTTCTAAACCATTCGATTAATATGAATGATGCATCAGATGAATTTATAGAAATTAAATATTAATAATAATTAATATTTACAATACTGTTTAATATTATATAGCCTTTAAGCAACTCCGTATACTTCAAAATTGCATTCAAAACTGGAACTATATTAAACATACATTGCAGGTTTGTGCATTCATTTATTATATCTCTTGTAACTTCTAAAGCATTCGATAAATATGAATGGCGTGTATGATAAACTTGTTCACAATAAAATACTTTATGATTTTCCCAAACATCAAAAGTCCCTACGGAAACTCGGTATACTCTAAGATCGCGCTTAAACATAGGCGAGTAATTTGGAGGTGCTAAATGTGCTTTTATTTACTAAAGCGTTTATAAAGTGTAAACCATTCGATTAATGTGAATGATGTAAAAGGAAAATTTATTCAAAATTGTATAATCTACAAAATTGTCTAATATTATAATGCCCTACAGCAACTCGGTATACTTTAAAACGTTCTGCAAAAGTCTCTAAAATAAGCCTTTACGTTATATTAGTTCATTTTAGATGGTACTTTATTCAAGTAATTTTAAATATATTTTATACTAGCCAAAATTTCATCAGTTTTAGTATTTGCTGTCAAAGTAAACATATTAACAAATAACTTATCCAAATTACAAGTCTGTAGTACAAATGGTGCATCCTGAAGAGCTCTTCAAAAACGATTTTACTTCTACACCTTCTCAAATTAATGTGAGAGCTTGTATCAAATTTATTTAAAAAAAACTGTAAAAAAATTAAAACAAATTTTATCAATTAAATTTTTTTATTTAAATAATTTCATATAAATAATAATTTTATTTTAATATTTATAATAATAATTAGGTTTTAAACAGTCTACGACGAATTTATTTCTAACACACTTACGTTTCATTAAGGACATTTTGACCATCATAAGTAAACATTTATTTTACAATTTTTTTTACCATAATTCTAGTTTTCAAAATCTATTCACACCTAAAGATGGACAAAATTCATTTTCGAAACGTGTGTGCAACATTCATACAACCACACGATTCGATTACAGTCTTTGACCATCACTGTTTTCAATTTTTAATATTTTTTTACAACTTTATCCTGATGATGGCCAAAAACTGGTTCTCGAAACGTGTCTATATAATTTTTCAGTAGTACATCTTATTGTTAGTTATATCTAATATATTAGTTATATATTATTTTATCATAAATAACTTATTTCTAATATTAATTTTAAATTTAATGAACAGTTTGTGTAAGCCCTGATGATGCTTAAATTATACACAGAAACGTTTTAGATTTACACTGGGCATGTGATTAAAGAAGTTTCACTTCGTTTAGAGTTAGTTGTTATAGTTTTGCACAAATGGATGTCTACAATTTCAAGTATCGACGTTGTCAATATGTTGACTGCGCATTTTGTTGAGTTAAGAAGTTTTACTTCAAGATTAAAGGTTTATTTTAAGTTGATTGGTGCACTATGATCCCAAACGTCGATTTTGCCAGTTTTTATCTAACAATATCCATTGGAAATTAGGTATATACAGTTTTTTTGTCATCATCCATCGATTTGTTAGATAATATCCTACTATTTTGAGCATTAAGAAGTTTCACGGCACATTTGACATATTTTCTTACGCAGATTAGTGAACCATGATGTCAATTGTTGAATTTCCAAGTTTTTTTGTAAAAATCTCGATTACAATTAAAGTATTTACAGTCACCATCAGTCAATTTGTTAAACAAAATTTTTCTGTTTTGAGCATTAAGAAGTTTCACTTCACATTTGACACATTGTTTTGCGCAGATTAGTGAACCAAGATGTCAAGTACCGACTTTGCCAGTTTTTTTGTAGAAATCTTCATTGCAATTAAAGTATTTACAGTGTTTTTGCCATCAGCCATCAATTTGTTAGACAATATCCTTCTATTTCGAGTATTAGGAAGTTTCACTTCACATTTGACACATTGTTTTACGTAGTTTAGTGAATCATGATGTCAGCAACAGGCAGACGAAAGTATTTATTGCAATAATTCAGCATACGTTACCATGATGTCAAGTGTCGATTTGCCGAGTTTTATTGTAGAAATCTTTATTGCAAATTAGGTATTTACAGTGTTTTTGTCATCATCCATCAATTTAGTAGACAATATCTTCCTGTTCCAAGATTTAAAAAATTTTCTCCAGCTACCATAGTGACATATAAAACCATGATTGATGACTGGGCAAAATTTAGTCACAAATTGCGTTTTTGAAGTTTTACTGAAATCCAGTCAGGTTTTGATACTTAAGAGTCTATTAAAGTTTTACTTCAAAACCATGTTGTTGTTTTTGGAACAACAAGGGAATATTGTAGCAAGAACATGGACAATCAATGTTATCACAAAAATTTTGATGAAATAATCGTAAACTCTATATTGTGCCACAAATAGTTGGTTAACCTGGTCCTGAATTGGTAAATTGTGAAGTTTTACTCTAAAAATTTAAACCAGGAATAGACCAATAGCGTTGATTGATGCATTGGATCATTAGGCATCTTTGTTTAGGCAAAAATTTAGGTCAATAGATTTTTAAATATTGTCCTCGAGCTGAAGGTCTAATTTGTATCTATTATTGATAATCTCCTACAGAATTATCCTTTTTCATCCTATTGCCATCAATCTATCGACTGCGGACTATGCCCGCCCATCATATGATGATGATGATGATACGATGAAGATCCCGTTGGACTATGAGCCGAATAACTATCCAAATCCAAGTCTCCAGCTTCAGAACAATTACCAGATTTATCAACTCCCCCTACGGACGTTGCAACACCTCCAGACTCCTGCTTCAACATCATCCTGCGCCACTTGGCACGAGCATTTTGGAACCAAACCTGCAAAAAAAATCACAAGTCAGGTGATGATGTCTAAGATGGCGATTGTGATTTTGGAGCAGGATTTGTTTTGTCTTTACCTGTAGGACGCGTTTGGGTAATCCTGTTTTCTGGGATAGTTGCTTCAGGTCTTTTGCGTCAGGGTTGTGGTTTATGGCAAAATAGGACTTCATGGTTCGTAATTGGTGGTGTTTGAAGGATGTTCTCATTCTTTTGGTCCTGGATGATCCGGAGCCGCCTGATGGTCCGAATGCTGCTAAGTCTAAGTATTCTGTGTTCAAATCTGCAAGGGAAAAAGAAAAAGCTTTGTTAGTTATTTAGATACATGCATTCTTAAATTTTTGCTCTGGATTTTTAACATAATTTTTAATTGAAAATTTTTACATTTTTCGGCGTTTTGAAGGTTTCTAAACATTTTGGCATACCTCATGGATGTGTGTGTGTGTATGTATGTATGGATACAAATTTTTAGTCACGTTTTCGGGCGCACGGATCAACCGATTTGAATGATTCAAAAAACATTCGATTCCTATTGATAGGGAGAAGAGCTGATTAGTATTTAGCAAAGGCAGGTCCAGCCGTTTCGGAGATACGGGGCAAAGAGTGCAGAAAATAGAAATCGAGTTTTTGAGAGAACGATTTAAATGATCTAAAAAACATTCAATTAGTAATGATTGGGAGAAGTGTTTATTAGTTTTTGGCAAAGGCAGGCTCAGCAGTTTTTGAGAAAACTAAGCGTCCGATTTGAATGATTCAAAGAACTTTCTGGTTGTCTTAACAAAATAATTGATTTTGGAAAAAAAATTTTGTTTCAACTTTTTTTTTTCAAAAAAAATTTTTTTTGTATATCGAAAATAATTCAGATTTTACTTTTAATTCTGACTATAGTTCTAACCTACTTTAAACAAATAATTTCTACTTTGCAATTCAGTTTACATAATTCTTATAAGCATATATATACTCTTCTTTTATCTATTCTTATAAGTATTAGACAATATTACAATATTAATAATAATCTATTTGAAAACATTCAGTATTCCTCGAACATTACGTTACGGTACGGGAAGTTCCAGAAATTTGCCTCAAGGCACGATGCCATACACCCCACTAGTTAAATCTGCATTAGGATTTTTTTTAGATCATTAGATTTAGCTTCAAATGCTTTAATTTCTGGATTATTAGATCTTTAGATTTTTTTAAATATAGATTTTTGTTTTTTTTTTTTTAATCCAATTTTAAGCCAGTATATTTTGATGATTTTTTGATTATCAAAAATCCAAAAATTTTATTAATTTATAAATTTATATCAATTTAAAATTATTCCAAGAACAAATGAAACAACTGACGTAAATCAATAGACGACAGTAGGTTTTGCGGAATAATTTAGAACTTTATTGTTTTATAATCTTTCTCACGAAATATTTTTTTTTATATTTATAAAGATTTTTTTTGGGTAGACCACATTGTAAAGGGTGGAACCTTAAAATAAAAGATATATATATATATATATATATATATATATATATATATATATCCACATAGAGTGTTGTAAAACAATAAAGCAATCTTTTTTCGAAGAATCGAACAAATGACTTTTCCTCGGCTCGTGTTATAAAGTTGTAATTCCTTTTATTTTTTACGACCGCCATTTTATGGCACCATGAAACCCCGCAGGCGGACATTTTGTTCTTTATTTATACCACGGTTAAGATTTTTGCGGTTTGTGATCATAAACATCACGAATTAGAGATGTATATATTACCTAATCCTGCAGTCATGGCTTCCAAGTCCTTAGGCTTCCTTTTCCTAGGCCTGCCTTTCTGCCTGGGCACAGTACCACCTGCAGGTACTCCTCCTGGTCCCATCTGTGGGTTGGTGCCGCCAAAGAATGTACCAGCACCAGCCAGACGTTCGTTGGAGGGCATCATTGGAGGTATTCCTCCAATTCCACTAAGAATTGGTGAGTCTGGTCCTGGATGGGGTGATGGATCACTTGGGTAAGGCAAGGGTACCATTTGGTCGTGGTGATGGTAGTGTCCTGGTTGCATGGTTGAATCCAACATCGAAAGAGAAGCTTCGTAGTGGAGTCTAAGGATAAAAAACTAAATTAGTTACGGTTGCCAGGATTTTTGGGGGTTGTCTTTTATTACCTGCACAAAACCATGGAATCTCTCATCCCGTACTGATCGCCTTTTGTCAAAGGTGTTCTGCAAGTTGCACAAGCAAAACATGCAACATGGAAAACTAGATGGCGTGCTCTCATCACCAGCTCTCGACTGGAAATTGGAGCCATACAACCAGAGCATCTTCTACTAGAACTTAGGCCACCTGGTATGTTATTGTTGTTCAAGCTTGACTGGTGCTGAGACGACGCACTGTTGCAGTAAATTCTGGAAAATTTGAGGAATATTAAGGAAATTGATGGTGACCAATTGTCTATTTTCAAGACCTTGTGCTCAAAAGATTTTGTTTGCGTGTTGTTATCAAATATTATTAGCAAGTTATTTGAATAAATGCATAATTTGCATTGTCTACATAGTTTTGCACGCGAGTGTTACGTAATAGGTTCTTTCAAGGTTCCGTATCATCAATTTTTATTGATATCGACATGCATTGTTACGTAATAGAGTGCATTTTTTTAGTTAATTATAAATAGTTGAAAAAAACAATGATTTTAAACGATATAAATATATATTAATCTAATTATAATTCATCCAATCCAAATTGTTTTAAATTGTGTCTGAAATAGATGATTTCATCTAAATTTAGATACTTTTATCTGTTTCTTTGTATTTAATTCGATGAACTCGTCATATAAAATTAGTATTCATTTTTTTTTCACTGAAGACGTTTAAAATTTAGTTTTGACTGACAAAAACGGTTTCTAAGAATCTCAAAGGAGAAGCTGAGAATTTTATCTCGGATCTTAATTTGTTTTAGTTGCATTCTTTCGTTTCTTAACCGAAAAAAGACATCTTAAATTTAAATACATATACATTTATATTATTCCGTTTATTACACACCTCTATAAATCCACTGTACTATTAATAGTTGCAAAAAAAGAATTAATAATTTATGCACTAAATCTTTTGTGACGTTTGAACCACTTGATTAATGTGGATGGTGTATTCTAGGTGTTTGTACAAAATTCAATAATTTACAATATTTGGTGCCATTTTTAACTCTACAACATCTCGGTATATTTTAAAATAGATTCGGTATACTCTTAACATTGTAGTGAAAGTTGCAACTGATTCGTGTATTTGTTTGCTAAATCTGTTATATCTTGGAAGCCAATCAACTGACAAATTTATATAAAATTGAACAATTTATAACCTAGTTCAATATAAAAACCGTATACAGCAATTGGCATACTCTAAAATTACATTAAAAATTAGTATATCAATTTGATTTCACTAACTTTACAGTGCGTTTATTTACTCTAGCTCTTGTAATTTTTAAACCATTCGAATAATATGAATGATGTTTTTGACAAGTTTGTACAAAATTAAATAATCTGTAATATTTTCTAATATCGAAAAACTCTGCGACAGCTAGGTATACCCATAAAACACTTCCAAAAATCTAATTATGCTTTGATTGTAATTGTTGGTCTTATAGGACATCCTTGTGGTGCACCAATAGCAATCGCGTTCCCAACGTGAAAAATGCAATATGTAAAATTTGAAATATTGAAGTATGCATATGCAAAATTTGTTACAAATTTTGCTTTGGAATAAAAAATATTAATACTATTGTAACCAAAAATGGACCCATAAATTTTATTTTTGTTAATCACTTTAGTAACCTTAGGGACCCCAAACACTTACAACAATTTTGATACAATTTTTTTTATATAAAAAAATATTAATACTGTTGTAACCAAAAATGTGCTAATAAATTTTACTCTGGTGCCCTTAGGGGTCCCACAAGCCCTTAACATTTTGCGCCTACAAGTTCACCCAGATCATGTACAATTTAATTAAATCGTCGAAACCAAAAAAAAGTGTTAATTTTAATTTTTTTCACCATTTTTTTTTATTTTGTTCGTCCGAATGCCAGCACGTTCCCGACAAGAAGGTGTCAAGTTACATGTCGTCTTGTTATCAAAACTTGTCATCCTGAGGTCATAAAGAACAGAATTTTAACATCTCATATTCTTCAGAATAATAACATAACTTAAGATTTTAAAAGAAAAAAAAATGGAAAAAATATAACAAGAATTAAAGCGAGGATGACTCGTGCACTGAAGGTCTTGGGGCCCAATGACTCTAGGGGTCTGTGATATTTTCAAGATATTTAAATTATCTAAAACTTGTTCTAACATTATAATCAAGTAAATGAAAATTTTTACATATCTTTACGTTTCAAGACCTTTTGAACATTTTGCAAAAATGACAATTTATGATTTTTCATATGTATTTATATATGTATATGTATTTACACATGTATATATATAAGTATATGTATATATACATATATATATATATATATATATATATATTTATATACATATATATGTATGTATGTATGTATTATGTATATGTATCCATCTAAAAAAAGTGTGAACATGATTTTCCCACAAGGAAACATTGCATTATAATTGCGGCAGAAGTATCCTGTCAGCATTTAAATCTGTTATTTGTTACAACCCTGCTGTGAATGACAAATACACACCCCTTGTTCAAAATAGAGACCCACATTTTGGCAAATATATATATACAAGTTTTTCTATCTACAAAAAGGGGACCCTCCCGCTGTGCGCCAATGGTATTATGGTGAATAGAATTGTTGGATAACGAGATATGCATTATGGATTTGTTTTTGTAACGTTTCGATATGAGATTTTTGCATCTTCAGGGATTTTGGAAAATTTTGTAACGTTTTGGTTTGAATCTTCGTAGGGTTAACTTTAAGAGGAAAGTTGAAGTTGAAGTAAAATTTTGATGGTGTTTCAGGTTTCGATATTATTTTTTGTGTAAAAATATTGGTTTTAATGATGTAGGATATTAGAAGAAATTTTTGGGAATTTATTTATCTAAAAGTTATCTAATTATACAATTTAGATTAATCCAGTATTTTATGTGCTATAAGTAGTACTTCAAGTCACATTTTGTTACATTTAGTACTATATCTCGTAAATTATTAAATTTATCTAAACAATTTCTTTAGATAATTTTTTAAATTATCTACATCTTTTCGAAATATTATAAACTTGTAGCTTTGTACTTTCATATAAAAAAAAATTTTGAACCATGATTAGAGTTCAAGAAAACATAGAATTGTAGTTATTGGCAAAAATCTATATGCAACATTTCTATCGCAATTTTAGAGTATACGGAGTTGCTGTAGAGCATAATAATGTTGGACAATGTTATAGATAATTGTGTATAAATTTTTCTAATACATCCTTCATATTAATCGAATGGTTGAAGATTTATGTACAATTTTATAACAAAATGCACTTAATAACTCTTTGAAATTAATTTTTACATTTGTGGCTTGTTTAAAGTATATAGAGTTGCTTTAGGGTTTTTTCTACTGTTAGACAAATATTATAAACAATTTAATTTTGTACAAATTTCTCTAATACATTATTCATATTAATCGAATGGTTTAAAAGTTACAAGAGATGTAGTAAATAAATATATTAACTTAAAATACTAACTTAAAATTTTTGTTTCAGGAAAAATGGAGAGCTGAGAAATCTAACAGAAAGGGTAAGTTTTTTATAGATTTATTATATATATATATATATATATATATATATATATATATCACTTTTTACCTCATAGGGTTGGTTTCAAAAAGGTAACACCCTTTGCATCATTAAAAAGGGATGAAAACACATCAATACGTATACAGATTTACATGAACTTGAAGGGATTTTTAAGACATTTCTAGTCATCGTACAATATTACATTATAAGACAATATTTTAGATAAATTTATCATCTACACATTATCCAAAGACAATATTTAGATAAAAATTCTAATTGTCCTAAATCATACTTCGTAATTTAAACGAACTTCTAAGATACATCTGATCAACGTACAAATTTAAGTTATTAGATGACATTATAGATAATTTTATCATCATATTATCTAAAGACAGTATTTATCTAAAATTATTATTTTTTTAGTTATTGCATAAATACACAAAAATTGTCTTGATGGGTAACAATGGCTACTAAATTGCTCCTTTATATATTTATTTATCGAAATTATTATAAGTTAATATTATAGATAATTTTATTATCTATATATTATCTGGAAACAATATTTATCTAAAATTATTATTTTTTTAGTTAAGGCTAAAATTATGTATTAATCGTTTTCAAATGAACTTATAATGCGTTTATCAACATAGTACAAAATTATATTATTAGATCATATCATAGATAAATGAATTATATATATTTTAATTTAAGACAATAATTATCTAAAATTGCTTTTTTTAAGCTATCGCACAAATAGTCAAAAATTGTTCTAATCCATACTGCGTGGTTAAAATGTATCTTTTGTATGAAGTAAATGTGATAAAATTGTTTCTAGTTTCTAGTTTCTTGATTATGAAATTGTTAATTAATTAATGCTATTATTAATGAAGATTGTTGTAACATATACTTGTATCTATATGTGTGTGTATATATATATATATATATATATAAATATGTATATTTATATATAGGTATAAACAAGATTTTTACCTAGAAATAATGGCACGCGCTCTTGGATTTATCTTTCTAGAAATCTCCTTTCATATACACATAAATATAAATATGTATATATATATATATATATATATATATATATATATATATATATATATAAGGCCACGTCCTAAGAAAACGTATCATAAAATGTCATAATTCATATTTCAAAAAACAAGAATAAAAATTTGCACGGAGCTACTTGAAGAGAAGAAATACGTGCTCGACAAGAGTATACACCCACGACATTTTCTCCGATTTTAAGGAAAGATTAAATATTTTAATATATATATATATATATATATATATATATATATATATATATATATATATATATATATATAATAAGTAGTAGCCTGCTCGAAGGCAGGTCCATGGTGCGAGAGCCTCCACAAATAAATGATTCCCATACCCTTCGTCTATCATTCCCATTATCACTACTTCTCTCCTCTTTTTTTATGCATTTTCTTTTCCAAACTTCTGCATCCATGCTTCCTGATCCTGTTTGCGCTTCGGTTTTCAGTTCCCTGTATTTTTTCTTTTCGCGTAAGTCGTCAATAGTCTGCATTCTTCTTTTTCCCATTTCATTAAGTTCTTCTATTTTACCCTCGACGACGTCGTACATAATGCATTTTTGCAGAATGGGTCCGATCCAGTTTCCTTTTCTTTTCAGGATTGTGCTTAGTAGAGTCCTTTCTTCGTCCAGGACTTCTTCATTTGTTATCTTGTCAGTCCACTTTATCTATTATCTATTCCTTGGAGTAGTTATCATATTATATACAATTAGTACTATGATTGGGTGTAACCCCTTACACCTCACCCTTTTCAAAAAAAAAATAAGAAAAAAATGTACGCTAAGTCGGAACTTTTTCTGAACATCTTTATATACATATAAATAATCTTACTTATGACAAAATGCTTGTCAATTACGCAGGGCAGGATGCGAAGACATCCATTAGCCCACAAACTTCTTTTTTCGGCACAAAGCCTATTTACGCTTAAAGTTAGACAAAAACTCTATTTTCAATTGCAATATTAAAGTATATCGAGGATATATAGAGACTTATGTTGTTAGAAAAGTTTGTAGATTATTTAATTTTAAACAAATTTGTTAAATACACCATTTATACTAATCGAATGGTTTAAGATTTATGGGCGATCAAGGAGACCTTTAGAGCACAAGGATACATTTTCTAGGTTTAGACGCGATTTTGAAGTACCCGAGTTATTTTAGATTAGACATTATTGTAGATTATTCAATTCTGAATAATTTTGTGCATATATATATATATATATATGTATATTTGTATATATTCAAAGGCCCAGCTGGACTTTGTATAGTGAAGAGGGTTGCGGTTCGACACCCCGCAGAGACGACATATGTTTCCCGTTTTTTTTTGACAATATGTCAAAATATATCCGTAAATATATATGTATATATATATATATATATATATATATATATATATATATATATATATATATATATATAGTCCAGCAACTCGGTATACTCTGAAATCGTTGTGAAAACTAATAAATTAATCCCAGTTGATAGTTGATGCAATTCAATATTATTAAGGTCATAACTTCTGCATTTACTATCAAAATATGACCTATTTAAGCTTTTTTGATAGATAATTTTATCTACTTTAATCTTTCCTAAGACTAAAAATATCTAAGTGTCTCAGATAAAAAAATATTTTCAAAAATGTGTCCATTACGCAACATCAACCTGGACCGTGGGTAAATCTCACAATTACCCAACAATTAATTAATTAACTAATTTACCAACTACTCCATACAGCATCCTAATTAGGACCCAAAAATTCCTTTTTTCAAATCTCACAATAAAATTTACTCGGTTCTTGGTAAAAGTCGAGCATCTCCATCTAATTAGATCTTCTCGTCAAAATTATGACCCCGAGATTGAAATCTCGAAGAAAAAACTGTTTTTTATTATATAAGTAACATTTAAAATGTCGACACGAACTTTTTTGATGTACTAACACCTGTTTTGACACCTAATTACAAGACGAAAATAATATTACGAAATCCTAGTAAAATATTATGATTAGACTAAAAAGAACAAGGGGTCAGGTGTAAGAAATTTTGGGGTCAATGAGGTAAAAGTTGGTTGAAATAATTATTTTGGGGTCCATGAGAAATTCATCTCAGGCACTAATTATTTTACACGAAAGTTATATAAGATTTAATGAGGATATTAACCCTTTCCACTCGCTAATTCCGAAATTTATATGAATTTTGCATCCGAGTGGGGTTTTCTAAGTATAACGAGTTGTTGTGGAGATTTTTGTTACTAGACAATATTTACAGTATTTAATTTTGTATAAATTTCCCGAAA
>NW_020536999.1:92879305-92899042 GCF_003426905.1 Ctenocephalides felis
CCATCATGACCTTAAAAAACAATTGATGAAATGATGACTTCATAACTTCCATATTAATTATTATATAAATAATTGTAAAGATAATTGTATCTACTTAAATCTTTGTTAACACAAAAAGTATCTATCTCTTCAAGATAAAACAGAATTTTGAAAAATCCTAAGCAAAACCTTCATGCCACTATGATCTCAAAAAACATTTGATGGATTGCTATCTTCATAGCATACGTATTTATTATTACATAAAATTCTGTATTAGCTTATTGTAAAGATGATTGTATCTACTTAAATCTTTTCTAATACAAAAGTATCTATCTGTTAAAGATAAAGCAGAATTTTTGAAAAACAAAGCAAAACCATAGTACCATCATGTCCTCAAAAAACTTTTGATGGATTGCTAACTTCATAACATCCGTATTTATTATTATATGAGATTCTGTATAAGCTTATTTTAAAGATAATTTTATCTATTTAAATCTTTGCCAACACAAAAAGTATCTATCTCTTAAAGATGAAACAAAATTTCAAAAAATCTGGAAAAAACAAGACGCAAAAATAAGGCTTTTGTATAGAAATATTATTAATATTTATAGTTTCTTAGTTTTTATTTATAATTTTATGTTAACAAAATTTACTTTGAAAATAAATTGTGTAGGCAAATTTAATAATGATATATATATATATATATATATATATATATAAAGTATTTAAAATAGAGTTTTTGGCCATAAATCTTTCCTAGAGAAATCTTTTACAGTAATCTTTCACAACGGGAGGCTCTTTTTAAATCTAGAAAAACAATTTATTAATTTATATATATTCATACATATATATATATATATATATATATATATATATATATATAATTTGTGTTTACATATTTTTTGAAATATTAATATGGTATTATGCCATTAGTGTCATCGGTCGTACAAATGCTTATGATTTATATAATTATAAATACAAATTTATATATATATATGTCTGGGAAAAAATCCCACCGAAATTTCATAACCATATTCAGCCCACTGTACGATTTATAGTGCAGAGATTTGAATAGAACAATTTCGTGCATTTGTTTATTATATCTCTTGTAACTTTTAAACCATTCGATTAGTATGAATGATGTATTAGAAAAAATTAGATGAGATTAGAAATAATTAAATGATCTTTAATACTGTCTAATATTATAATGCCCTACAACAACTTGGTATACTTTAAAATCGTCCCTAAACATGAATGAGTATAGTCAAAGAAAGTGCAACAACTGTACTGATATAGAAACCACTTGTATGTTGATTTTTTATAACTTTTGTATCTTTCATCCGATTTAAATGAAATATTAGAGAAATTTGTTCCAAATTCAATAATCTACATTTTTGTCTAATATTATAGTGCCCTACAGCAATTCGGTATACTTCAAAATGAACTTCGAACACAGAATTACATTATATTTATATGTACTGAGTTGGTGTATTTATTATATTTATTATAACTTTTGAACCATTCGATTAATATGAATGATGCAAGAGACAAATTTGTTGTAAATTAAATTATCTATAACATTGTCTAATATTATAAAGTTGTACAACAACTCGGTATACTTTAAAATCGCAATTGAATTTAGAATATTGTTTTAAACATACCCAAAGTATATTCACTCTTCACATCATTTATAACTCGTAAAAGCAATCGATTAATATGAATGATGTATAAGACAAATTTGTTGAAATTTAAATAATCTACAACATTGTCTAATATTATAATGCTCCACAACAAGTCGGTATACTTTAAAATTGAAAATAAATTGTCAATATTGTTCCAGCCATAGGGAAAGTACACTAACACTTCATTAAAAAAAAATCTTCATATTGTTGCTCACTCGTAAACCATTCGATTAATATGAATGATGTAAAAGACAAAATTGTTTAATTATTTATAACATTGTCTAACATCAAAACTTCTATTCTATTTAATGTTAATTTAACTAGTACTATTTTTATTTGAAAAACAACGTTTTTATGCAACTTGTTAACATTTTACAGCGCCAATAAAATTGGCGCGAAATTCAAATGTACATTTTGTTTTACAAATTGTTTTTATTGACACCATAATACAAATATACACTAAACACAATCAAAGATAGTACAAAACCCTTTTATCAATTTTAATATAATAATTTTATTCAAATTTTTATTCATTTTTATTTATTTCTATTAAAAAATGAATCACCTTTTCACTTAACTGTTTTAGGACGTGCCGGAATGTTCCTCAGTTTTTGTTTTTTCTGACCTGTGACCTCAAAAACTTTAATTTCCAAAGGAGTGACCACAAAAATGATTTAAAAATACCAAAACACATATGTCACAAGATAAAAGATAATTTTATTCCATCAGATAATAGATTGTTTTAGTAATAAAAACGGTTTTTTGACAATTTGAGACGTTGTGTTTTTGGTTGGGCAGGATGGTAGGATTATTTATGAGTATACTAAATTGTTTTAGACTGTTTGGTAATAGACAATGTTGTAGATTATTTAATTTTGAATAAATTTATATATTAGTAATTTAAAATTTACCAATAGTTAGTAGTAAATACCCGCTGTACTATTTATAGTGCACATTTTTTTTTAAACGTACAACTTTATAAATGCATTTGTTTAATATATCTCTTGTAACATTCGATTAGTATGAATGGTGTTTTCGAGAAATTTATACAAAATTAAATACTGTACAATATAGTCTAGTAACAAAATGCTCTACAACAACTCGGTACACTTAAAACCCCATGTAAAGCATATTAACCCTTTCCACTCGGAGGCAAAATTCATATAAATTTCGGAATTAGCGAGTAGAAAGGGTTAATATCCTCATTAAATCTTATATAACTTCGTGTAAAATAATTAGTGCCTGAGATGAATTTTCTCATGGACCTCAAAAATAATTATTTCAACCAACTTTTACCTCGTTGACCCCAAAATTTCTTACACCTGACCCCTTGTTCTTTTTGTCTAATCATAATATTTTACTAGGATTTCGTAATATTATTTTCGTCTTGTAATTAGGTGTCAAAACAGGTGTTAGTACATCAAAAAAGTTCGTGTCGACATTTTTAAATGTTTCTTATATAATAAAAAACAGTTTTTTCTTCGAGATTTCAATCTTGGGGTCATAATTTTGACGAGAAGATCTAATTAGATGGAGATGCTCGACTTTTTACCAAGAACCGAGTAAATTTTATTGTGAGATTTGAAAAAAGGAATTTTTTGGGTCCTAATTAGGATGCTGTATGGAGTAGTTGGTAAATTAGTTAATTAATTAATTGTTGGGTAATTGTGAGATTTACCCACGGTACAGGTTGCGTAATGGACACATTTTTGAAAATATTTTTTTATCTGAGACACTTAGATATTTTCAGTCTTAGGAAAGATTAAAGTAGATAAAATTATCTATCAAAAAGCTTAAATAGGTCATATTTTGATAGTAAATGAAGAAGTTATGACCTTAATAATATTGAATTGCATCAACTATCAACTGGGATTAATTTATTAGTTTTCACAACGATTTCAGAGTATACCGAGATGCTGGACTATATATATATATATATATATATATATATATATATATTTATATATATATATATATACATATATATTTACGGATATATTTTGACATATTGTCAAAAAAAAACGGGAAACATATGTCGTCTCTGCGGGGTGTCGAACCGCAACCCTCTTCACTATACAAAGTCCAGCTGGGCCTTTGAATATATACAAATACATATATATATATATATATATATATATATATATATATATATATATATATGCACAAAATTATTCAGAATTGAATAATCTACAATAATGTCTAATCTAAAATAACTCGGGTACTTCAAAATCGCGTCTAAACCTAGAAAATGTATCCTTGTGCTCTAAAGGTCTCCTTGATCGCCCATAAATCTTAAACCATTCGATTAGTATAAATGGTGTATTTAACAAATTTGTTTAAAATTAAATAATCTACAAACTTTTCTAACAACATAAGTCTCTATATATCCTCGATATACTTTAATATTGCAATTGAAAATAGAGTTTTTGTCTAACTTTAAGCGTAAATAGGCTTTGTGCCGAAAAAAGAAGTTTGTGGGCTAATGGATGTCTTCGCATCCTGCCCTGCGTAATTGACAAGCATTTTGTCATAAGTAAGATTATTTATATGTATATAGGGTGTGATTTTTAACTTCCCGTAGGGTAAGTTATTGTAATGGGCCGAAAATCGGAATTGAAAATTTTTACATTTCTCGACGTTTTGAAGGTTTCTGAACATTTTGGCATACTTCAGAAAAAATGGATGTGTGTGTGTGTGTGTGTGTGTGTGTGTGTGTGTGTATGTATGTATGGATACAAATTTTCGTCCACGTTTTCGGGCGTACGGATCAACCGATTTGAATGGTTTAAAAAACATTCGATTCCTATTAATAAGGAGAAGAGCTGATTAGTTTTTGGCAAAGGCAGGTCCAGCAGTTACGGAGATAAGGAGCAAAGAGTGCAGAAAATAGAAATCGAGTTTTTGAGAGAACGAAGCATCCGATTTGAATGATCTAAAAAACATTCAATTAGAAATGATTGGTAGAAGGGGTTATCAGTTTTTCGCAAAGGTAGGCCCAGCCATTTCGGAGATACAGAGCTAAATGTACAAAAAATGGCAGTTTTTGAGAGAACTAAGCGTCCGATTCAATTGATTCAAAGAACTTTCTGCTTGTCTTAACAAAATAATTGATTTTGGAAAAAAAAAATTTGTACCATTTTTTTTTTTTTTTTTTTTTTTTTTTTTTTTTTTTAATTTTTTGTATATCGAAAATAATTCAGATTTCATTTTTAATTCTGACTATAGTTCTAATATACTTTAAACAAATAATTTCAACTCTGCAATTCAGTTTATATAATTCTTATAAATATTAGACAATGTTACAATACTTATAATAATTTATTTGAAAACATTCAATATTCCTCGAACATTTCGTTACGGTACGGGAAGTTCCAGCAATTTGCCTTAAGGCACGATGCCACCCACCCCACTAGTTAAGATCTTGTTTTGACTGAATTTGAATTTACCTTTCGAAGAACCATATGTAAAACACTTAATTGATAACTGTATATATTTATTTTGTATTAATAACAAGTTATAAGTGTATTTACAATAAATTTAATATTGTTTTTGATTACGATCTGATTGATTGATTTATTTGTATAATTTTTTGATAGATGATTTTTTGTTTATATATCAATATAGCCGCATGCTTTGATTGGCGCGAACAGGGTGTTCAAAAATAGTTCCGACTTATCGTACATTTTTTTCTTAATTTTTTTTTGAAAAGGGTGAGGTGTAAGGGGTTACACCCGCCCATAGTACTAATTGTATATAATATGGTAACTACTCCAAGGAATAGATAATAGATAAAGTAGATTGACAAGTTAACAAATGAAGAAGTCCTGGACGAAAAAGGACTCTACTAAGCACAATCCTGAAAAGAAAAGGAAACTAGATCGGACCCGTTCTGCAAAAAGAGTGCCTCCTGCACGACGACGTCGAGGATAAAATAAAAGTACTAAAAAGAATGGAAAGAAGAAGAATGCAGATGATTGACGAATTATGCGAGAAAGAAAATACAGGGATCTGAAAGCGGAAGTGCAGGATCAGGAAGCATGGATGCAGAAGTTTGGAAAGGAAAATGCATAAAAAAGGGGGAGGGAATAGTGATAATGGGAATGATAGACAAAGGGTATGGGAATCATTTATTTGTGGTGGCTCTCACACCATAGACCTGCCTTTGGGCATTCTAGTACTTGTTATATATATATATATATTTATATATATTATATATTTAGATTATATATATATATATCAACTGATATATATATATATATATATATATATATATATATATATATATATATATCAACATCAAAATTAACTACTTTAACATATATATATATATATATATATTTTATTATATATATATATATATATATATATATATTAAAATATTTAATCTTTCCTTAAAATCGGAGAAAATGTCGTGGGTGTATGTTCTTGTCGAGCACGTATTTCTTCTCTTCAAGTAGCTCCGTGCAAATTTTTTTTCTTGTTTTTTGGAATATGAATTATGACATTTTATGATACGTTTTCTTAGGACGTGGCCTTATATATATATATATATATATATATATATATACATACATATTTATATTTATGTGTATATGAAAGGAGATTTCTAGAAAGATAAATCCAAGAGCGCGTGCCATTATTTCTAGGTAAAAATCTTGTTTATACTTATATATACATATTTACATATACACACATATATATATACAAGTATATGTATACAACAATCTTCATTAATAATTGCATTAATTAATTAACAATTTTATAATCAAGAAACTAGAAACAATTTTATCACATTTACTTCATACAAAAGATATATTTTAGCCACCCAGTATGAATCAGGACAATTTTCGACTATTTGTGCAATAGCTTAAAAAAGAGCAATTTTAGATAATTATTGTCTTATGATAATATATAGCTAACTCATTTATCTATAATATTTTCTAACAACATAATTAGATACGATGATTGGAAGTGTCTTAAAAGTTCATTTGAAAACAACCAATACAAATGTTTATTAGCCATGTAGTATAAATTAAGACAGTTTTTGACTCTTAGTGAAATATCTAAAAAAAATAGTAATTTTAGCTAAATACTGATGATAAAATTATCTAAAATATTATCTAAAAGTATAATATTGTATAATGAGCAGAAGTGCCTTAAAAATTTGTTTAAATTCGATAAATATATAAATGAGTAATTCAGGACATTTCTCTACTATTTGTGCAATAATTAAAAAAGTAGTGATTTTAGGTGAACATTCTGTTTGGATAATATATAGATTATAAATAATAATAATAATCATCTATAATATTATCTAACTTTATACGGTGATTAGAAATGTTTATAGCCATGTAGTATTAATTAGGACAATTTTTGACTCTTAGTGAAATATCTAAAAAAATAGTAATTTTATCTAAGTTAATAGTTTTATATAAGTTATCAGATAATATGAAGATGATAGAATTATCTAATAACATAAATTTGTACGGTGATAAGAAGTGCCTTAAAAGTTCATTTAAATACATAATTTTAGCCTACTTGGGACAATTATCCATAACTATAAAAATGGTATTTTAAGCTTAATTGTGTCTTAGCTGATAATATAAAGATAATGAAATTATCTATATTGTTATCTCATAATATAATTAGATACGATGATTAAAACTGCTTAAAAAAATTCCTTCAAAATCGATAAATATATAAATAAGCAAATTAGTAGCCATTGTTACCCACCAAGACCAATTTTTGAGTATTGGTGCAATAACTAAAAAAATAATAACTTTAGATAAATACTGTCTTCAAACAATATGATGATAATAAAACTATCTATAATATTATCTAATCTATAATATTATCTGTACGGTGATCAGATGTATCTTAGAAGTTCGTTTAAATTACGAAGTATGATTTAAGACAATTTTTGACTACTTGTGCCATAACTAAAAAATATAGATGATAAAATTATCTATAATATTATCTCATAATATAATTTGATGCTATGTTGACAAGTGCCTTAAAAATCTATTTAAAATCGTTCAATGCAATATTTTAGCTACAGAATATAAATCAGAACAATTTTCGACTATTTGTGGCATAACTAAAAAATTATGCAATTTTTATCTAAATATTGTCTTTAGATAATATGTAGATGACAAAATTATTTATAATATTGTCTAATAATATAATATTGTACGATGACTAAAAATGTTTTAAAAATACGGTCAAATGCATGTAAATCTGTATACGTATTGATGTGTTTTCATCCCTTTTTAATGATGCAAAGGGTGTGACCTTTTTTAAACCAACCCTACGAGCTAAAAAGTGACATCTATATATATAATATAATAATTTAAAAAAAAACTTACCCTTTCTGTTAGATTTCTCATCTCTCCATTTTTCCTGAAACAAAAATTTTAAGTTAGTATTTTAAGTTAATATATTTATTTACTACATCTCTTGTAACCATTCGATTAATTTGAATTATGTATTAGAGAAATTTGTATAAAATTAAATTGTTTATAATATTTGTCTAACAGTAGAAAACCCTAAAACACATCGATATACTTTAAATAAGCGACTCAAATGAGAAAATTAATTACAAAGAGTTATTAAGTGCATTTTGTTATAAAATTGTACATAAATCTTTAACCATTCGATTAATATGAGGGATGTATTAGAAAAATTTATACACAATTATCTATAACATTGTCCAACATTATTATGCTCTACAGCAACTCCGTATACTCTAAAATTGCGATAGAAATGTTGCATATAGATTTTTGCCAATAACTACAATTCTATGTTTTCTTGAACTCTAATCATGGTTCAAAATATTTTTTATATGAAAGTACAAAGCTACAAGTTTATAATATTTCGAAAAGATGTAGATAATTTAAAAAATTATCTAAAGAAATTGTTTAGATAAATTTAATAATTTACGAGATATAGTACTAAATGTAACAAAATGTGACTTGAAGTACTACTTATAGCACATAAAATACTGGATTAATCTAAATTGTATATTCAGATAATTAAGTTACCAAAAATTTCTTCTAATATTCCTACATCCACATCATTAAAACCAATATTTTACTACACAAAAAATAATATCAAACCTGAAACACCATCATTTTACTTTAACTTCAACTTTCCTCTTAAAGTTAACCTACGAAGGTTCAAACCAAACGTTACAAAAATTTCCAAAATCCCTGAAGATGCAAAAATCTCATATCGAAACGTTACAAAAACAAATCCATATGCATATCTCGTTATCCAACAATTCTATTCACCATAATACCATTGGCGCACAGCGGGAGGGTCCCCCTTTTTGTAGATAGAAAAACTTGTATATATATATTTGCCAAAATGTGGGTCTCTATTTTGAACAAGGGGTGTGTATTTGTCATTCACAGCAGGGTTGTAACAAATAACAGATTTAAAATGCTGACAGGATACTTCTGCTGCCGCAATTATAATGCAATGTTTCCTTGTGGGAAAATCATGTTCACACTTTTTTTAGATGGATACATATACATAAATACAACATACATACATATATATGTATATAATATATATATATATATATATATATATATATATATGTATATATACATATACTTATATATATACATGTGTAAATACAATACATATATAAATACATATGAAAAATCATAAATTGTCATTTTTGCAAAATGTTCAAAAGGTCTTGAAACGTAAGATATGTAAAAATTTTCATTTACTTGATTTAATGTTAGAACAAGTTTTAGATAATTTAAATATCTTGAAAATATCACAGACCCCTAGAGTCATTGGGCCCCAAGACCTTCAGTGCACGAGTCATCCTCGCTTTAATTCTTGTTATATTTTTTTTCCATTTTTTTTTCTTTTAAATCTTAAGTTATGTATTTTCTGAGAATATGAGATGTTAAAATTCTGTTCTTTATGACCTCAGGATGACAAGTTTTGATAACAAGACGACATGTAACTTGACACCTTCTTGTCGGGAACGTGCTGGCATTCGGACGAACAAAATAAAAAAAAAAATGGTGAAAAAAATTAAAATTAACACTTTTTTTTGGTTTCGACGATTTAATTAAATTGTACATGATCTGGGTGAACTTGTAGGCGCAAAATGTTAAGGGCTTGTGGGACCCCTAAGGGCACCAGAGTAAAATTTATGAGCACATTTTTGGTTACAACAGTATTAATATTTTTTTATTTAAAAAAAATTGTAACAAAATGTTTGCAAGGGTTTGGGGTTCCTAAGGTCACTAAAGTGATTAACAAAAATAAAATTTATGGGTCCATTTTTGGTTACAATAGTATTAATATTTTTTATTCCAAAGCAAATTTTGCAACAAATTTTCCACTATGTTTTTCAAAACATATAATTTTCCACGTTGGGAACGCTATCCTATTGGTGTACCACAAGGATGTCCTATAAGACCAACAATTGCAATCAAAGCATAATTAGATTTTTGGAAGTGTTTTATGGGTATACCTAGTTGTCGCAGAGTTTTTTGATATTAGAAAATATTACAGATTATTTAATTTTGTACAAACTTGTCAAATACATCATTCATATTATCCGAATGGTTTAAAAATTACAGGAGTAAACAAACGCAGGGTAAAGTTAGTGATATCAAATTGATATACTAATTTTAAATGTAATTTTAGAGTATGCCAATTGCTGTATACGGTTTTTATATTGAACTAGGTTATAAAGTATTTAATTCTATAAAAATTTGTCAGTTGATTGGCTTCCAAGATATAACAGATTTAGCAAATAAATACAACAAATCAGTTGCAACTTTCACTACAAGTATATACCGAATCTATTTTAAAATATGTTGTGGGGTTTTATAATGGCACCAAATATTGTAAATTATTTAATTTGGTACAAACATCTAGAATACAACATCCATATTAATCAAGTGGTTCAAACGTTACAAGAGATTCAGTGCATAAATTAATAATTCATTTATTTTTTTTGCAACTATTAATAGTACAGTGGATTTATAGAGGTGTGTAATAAACGGAATAATATAAATGTATATGTATTTAAATTTAAGATGTCTTTTTTCGGTTAAGAAACGAAAGAATGCAACTAAAACAAATTAAGATCCGAGATAAAATTCTCAGCTTCTCCTTTGAGATTCTTAGAAACCGTTTTCGTCAGTCAAAACTAAATTTTAAACGTCTTCAGTGAAAAAAAATGAATACTAATTTTATATGACGACTTCATCGAATTAAATACAAAGAAACAGATAAAAGTATCTAAATTTAGATAAAATCATCTATTTCGGACACAATTCAAAACAATTTGGATTAGATGAATTATAATTAGATTAATATATATTTATATCGTTTATCTAAAATCACTGTCTTTTCAACTATTTATAATTAACTAAAAAATGCACTCTATTACGTAACAATGCATGTCGATATCAATAAAAATTGATGATACGGAACCTTGAAAGAACCAATTACGTAACACTCGCGTGCAAAACTATGTAGACAATGCAAATTATGCATTTATTCAAATAACTTGCTAATAATATTTGATAACAACACGCAAACAAAATCTTTTGAGCACAAGGTCTTGAAAATAGACAATTGGTCACCATCAATTTCCTTAATATTTCTCCGATTTTCCAGAATCTACTGCAACAGTGCATCGTCTCAGCACCAGTCAAGCTTGAACAACAATAACATACCAGGTGGTCTAAGTTCTAGTAGAAGATGCTCTGGTTGTATGGCTCCAATTTCCAGTCGAGAGCTGGTGATGAGAGCGCGCCATCTAGTTTTTCATGTTGCATGTTTTGCTTGTGCAACTTGCAGAACACCTTTGACAAAAGGCGATCAGTACGGGATGAGGGACTCCATGGTCTTGTGCAGGTAATAACAAACAACCCCAAAAAATCCTGGCAACAGTAATTAATGTAGTTTTTTTGTTTTCAGGCTTCACTACGAAGCTTCCCTTTCCATGTTGGATTCAACCATGCAACCAGGACACTACCATCACCACGACCAGATGGTACCTCTGCCGTACCCAAGTGATCCATCACCACATCCAGGACCAGACTCACCAATTCTTGGTGGAATTGGAGGAATACCTCCGATGATGCCATCCAATGAACGTCTGGCTGGTGCTGGTACATTCTTTGGAGGCACCAACCCGCAGATGGGACCAGGAGGAGTTCCTGCAGGTGGTACTGTGCCCAGACAGAAAGGCAGGCCTAGGAAAAGGAAGCCTAAGGACTTGGAAGCCATGACTGCAGGATTAGGTAATATATACATCTATAATTCGTGATGTTTATGATCACAAACCGCAAAAATCTTAACCGAGGTATAAATAAAAAATAAGAACAAAATGTCCGCCTGCGGGGTTTCATGGTGCCATAAAATGGCGGTCGTAAAAAATAAAAGGAATTACAACTTTATAACACGAGCCGAGGAAAAGTCATTTGTTCGATTCTTCGAAAAAAGATTGCTTTATTGTTTTACAACACTCTTCATGGATATATATATATATATATATATATATATATATATATATATATATATATATATATATCTTTTATTTTAAGGTTCCACCCTTTACAATGTGGTCTACCCAAAAAAATCTTTACAAATATAAAAAAGTTTTTCGTGAGAAAGATTATAAAACAATAAACTTCTAAATTATTTCACAAAACCTACTGTCGTCTATTGATTTACGTCAGTTAGCATAAATTTAAATTGATATTTTATTTATAAATAAAAATTTTGGATTTTTTGATAGTCTGAAAATTATTAAAAATACTGTCTTGAAATTGGATTAAAAAAAACAAAACAAAAATCTATATTTTAAAAATCTAAAGATCTAATAATCCAGAAATTAAAGCATTTGAAGCAAAATCTAATGATCTAATAAAAAATCCAAATGCAGATTTAACTAGTGGGGTGTATGGCATTGTGCCTTAAGACAAATTGCTGGAACTTCCCGTACCGTAACGAAATGTTCGAGGAATACTGAATGTTTTCAAATAGATTATTATTAATATTGTAACATTGTCTAATATTTATAAGAATTATATAAACTGAATTGCAAAGTAGAAATTATTTGTTTGAAGTAGATTAGAACTATAGTCAGAATTAAAAGTAAAATCTGAATTATTTTCGATATACAAAAAAATTTTTTTTTGAAAAAAAAAAGTTGAAACAAATTTTTTTTTTCCAAAATCAATTATTTTGTTAAGACAACCAGAAAGTTCTTTGAATCATTCAAATCGAACGCTTAGTTTTCTCAAAAACTGCTGAGCCTGCCTTTGCCAAAAACTAATAAACACTTCTCCCAATCATTACTAATTGAATGTTTTTTAGATCATTCAAATCGGATACTCCGTTCTCTCAAAAACTCGATTTCTATTTTCTGCACTCTTTGCCCCGTATCTCCGAAACGGCTGGACCTGCCTTTGCTAAATACTAATCAGCTCTTCTCCCTATCAATAGGAATCGAATGTTTTTTGAATCATTCAAATCGGTTGATCCGTGCGCCCGAAAACGTGACTAAAAATTTGTATCCATACATACATACACACACACACATCCATGAGGTATGCCAAAATGTTCAGAAACCTTCAAAACGTCGAAAAATGTAAAAAATTTCAATTAAAAATTATGTTAAAAATCCAGAGCAAAAATTTAAGAATGCATGTATCTAAATAACTAACAAAGCTATTTCTTTTTCCCTTGCAGATTTGAACACAGAATACTTAGACTTAGCAGCATTCGGACCATCCGGCGGCTCCGGATCATCCAGGACCAAAAGAATGAGAACATCCTTCAAACACCACCAATTACGAACCATGAAGTCCTATTTTGCCATAAACCACAACCCTGACGCAAAAGACCTGAAGCAACTATCCCAGAAAACAGGATTACCCAAACGCGTCTTGCAGGTAAGGATACCACAAATACTGCTCCAAAATCACAGTCATTACCAACGACAACATCTGATTCTTAATTTTTTTCTAGGTTTGGTTCCAAAATGCGCGTGCCAAGTGGCGCAGGATGATGTTGAAACAGGAGTCTGGAGGTGTTGCGTCGTCCGTGGGAGGAGTTGATAAATCTGGTAATTGTTCTGAAGCTGGAGACTTGGATTTGGATAGTTATTCGGCTCATAGTCCTACAGGATCTTCTTCGTATCATCATCATCATCATATGATGGGCGGGCATAGTCCGCAATCGATAGATTGATGGCAATAGGATGAAAAAGGATAATTCTGTAGGAGATTATCAATAATAGATACAAATTAGACCTTCAGCTCGAGGACAATATTTAAAAATCTATTGACCTAAATTTTTGCCTAAACAAAGATGCCTAATGATCCAATGCATCAATCAACGCTATTGGTCTATTCCTGGTTTAAATTTTTAGAGTAAAACTTCACAATTTACCAATTCAGGACCAGGTTAACCAACTATTTGTGGCACAATATAGAGTTTACGATTATTTCATCAAAATTTTTGTGATAACATTGATTGTCCATGTTCTTGCTACAATATTCCCTTGTTGTTCCAAAAACAACAACATGGTTTTGAAGTAAAACTTTAATAGACTCTTAAGTATCAAAACCTGACTGGATTTCAGTAAAACTTCAAAAACGCAATTTGTGACTAAATTTTGCCCAGTCATCAATCATGGTTTTATATGTCACTATGGTAGCTGGAGAAAATTTTTAAATCTTGGAACAGGAAGATATTGTCTACTAAATTGATGGATGATGACAAAAACACTGTAAATACCTAATTTGCAATAAAGATTTCTACAATAAAACTCGGCAAATCGACACTTGACATCATGGTAACGTATGCTGAATTATTGCAATAAATACTTTCGTCTGCCTGTTGCTGACATCATGATTCACTAAACTACGTAAAACAATGTGTCAAATGTGAAGTGAAACTTCCTAATACTCGAAATAGAAGGATATTGTCTAACAAATTGATGGCTGATGGCAAAAACACTGTAAATACTTTAATTGCAATGAAGATTTCTACAAAAAAACTGGCAAAGTCGGTACTTGACATCTTGGTTCACTAATCTGCGCAAAACAATGTGTCAAATGTGAAGTGAAACTTCTTAATGCTCAAAACAGAAAAATTTTGTTTAACAAATTGACTGATGGTGACTGTAAATACTTTAATTGTAATCGAGATTTTTACAAAAAAAACTTGGAAATTCAACAATTGACATCATGGTTCACTAATCTGCGTAAGACAATATGTCAAATGTGCCGTGAAACTTCTTAATGCTCAAAATAGTAGGATATTATCTAACAAATCGATGGATGATGACAAAAAAACTGTATATACCTAATTTCCAATGGATATTGTTAGATAAAAACTGGCAAAATCGACGTTTGGGATCATAGTGCACCAATCAACTTAAAATAAACCTTTAACCTTGAAGTAAAACTTCTTAACTCAACAAAATGCGCAGTCAACATATTGACAACGTCGATACTTGAAATTGTAGACATCCATTTGTGCAAAACTATAACAACTAACTCTAAACGAAGTGAAACTTCTTTAATCACATGCCCAGTGTAAATCTAAAACGTTTCTGTGTATAATTTAAGCATCATCAGGGCTTACACAAACTGTTCATTAAATTTAAATTTAATATTAGAAATAAGTTATTTATGATAAAATAATATATAACTAATATATTAGATATAACTAACACTAAGATGTACTACTGAAAAATTATAGAGACACGTTTCGAAAACCAGTTTTTGGCCATCATCAGGAGAAAGTTATAAAAAAAAATATTAAAAATTTAAAACAGTGTTGGTCAAAGGCTGTAATCGGATCGTAGAGTTGTATGAATGTTGCACACACGTTTTGGAAATGAATTTTGTCCATCTTCAGGTGTAAATAGATTTTGAAAAATATGGTAAAAAAATTTTGTAAAATAAATGTTTACTTATGGATGTCAAAACGTCCTTAACGAAACGTATGTGTGTTAAAAATAAATTCGTCGTAGACTGGTTAAAACCTAATTATTATTATAAATATTAAAATAAAATTATTATTTATATGAAATTATTTAAATAAAAAACTTTAATTGATAAAATTTGTTTAAATTTTTTTTACAGATTTTTTTCTTTTGAATAAATTTGATACTAGCGCTCTCATTAATTTCAGAAGCCGTAGAAGTAATATCATTTTTAACGAGTTGTTCAGGACGCACTGTTTGTACTACAGACTCGAAATTTGGAAAGCTATTCTTTAATATGTTTACTTTGATAGCAAATACCAAAACTGAAAATTTTGGCTAGGACAAAATATATTTAGAATTATTTGAACAAAGTGCCACATGAAATTACATTCTATAAAACGTAAAGGCTTTGCAGGACGTTTTAAAGTATACCGGGTTGCTGTAGGGCATTATAATATTAGACAATATTTCAGATTATACAATTTTAAATAAATTTTTCTTTTACACCATTCACATTAATCGAATGGTTTACGATTTATAAACGCTTTAGTAAATAGATACATATTTAGCGCCTCCAAATTACTCGTCTATGTTTAAGCGCAATTTTAGAGTATACCGAGTTGTTATACGGACCTTTGCTGTTTGAGAAAATCAAAGTATTTTATTGCAAACAAGTTTCTCATACACACCTATCATATTAATCGAATGCTTTAGAAGTTACAAGAGATAATAAATAAATGCACGAACCAAGCAATGTATGTTTAATCTAATGCCAGTTTCAAATGCAATTTTGGAGTATACAGAGTTGCTTGAAGGCTTTATAATATTAGACAGTATTGTAGATTATTTAATTTTCTATAAATTCATCAAACGCGTCATTCATACAAATCGAATGGTTTAGAAGTTACAAGAGATGTAATGAATAAATGCATAAATCTGAACAATGTGTTTTAAAGGGCAAGGGACCGACGTAATATGGCGTATTAAGCAGGAAATTATATAGCATGATCGTATTAACGGGGTTCTACTGTATATTTATATATATATATATATATATATATATATATATATGTTAAAATATTTTAATAACACATGTTTCTTCCTCCATTTGGAGTTTGTTGGCGTCTTCTAAGAATGCAAAGACAATTAATTATATTTTTCGAGTTTCTAATTTTTCAAAAAGCATTGGACACCAAACTTCGGATCCTAGGCCTTACTCTTCATTTGTTTATTGATTAAATATGGTATTTTTTCTATAAATTTCTGCTAGAACCTCAAACTTCTAGTTTTATGTTTTTTCAACGTTTCAAGTCATACTGAATCGCTTGTAACCACAACGAGGAAAGCATTTTTTGGGCTTTTGTCGACCTTTTAAAATGTAATTATTTTTCTTGGCGATCGGTCGAGCCGTTTCTCTAAATATAGCAAAAAAAGTGAGAATATTATTCTTTCACGGTTTTGCAAAGTGCCACTCGTACCTAGTTAACTGTCAAAGTTTTGAAAATCAATTCAGGATTTTTTGCGAAAAATGTGAATAAGAAAATCCACCCATTCTTCTCTTAAATTTTAGTGTTTTTAACATTTTAAAAATCGGTACAGCAGTTCTCGAGAACACGTTGTCAAAAGAACAAACTTTGTTTCACTTTTTCCTGTGCCATTACAGTGTCAAAAAAATTGGAAAAATCAAACTCCTTTAGGAAGGTAAAAAATATGAGTAATCATTTTTTTCTCGAAGTTTCAAGTCATTCTGAATCGTTTGAGACCAAAAGTGGTAAAAGAACTCTTGAGCTGCCGTCCATGTTTTCTCAGAAACGGCTGTACCGATTTTAACAATGTAATTATTTGTCTCAACGATCGGTCAAGCCGTTTCTTTAAAAATAGCAAAAATAAGTGCAAAATTTTTTTTCCACGTTTTGCAAAATGCCACTCCTACCTAGTTTATTTTTAACTGGTAACTCACAATCAAGTAATTTCTAATATAAAATCAAGACTTTTCGCAAAAATTGTCAACGAAATGTTTTACACTTTCCTTAGTGTCTTTAAATTTTTTAAAATCGGTACAGCAGTTCTAAAGCGCACGTCGTCAAAAGAACAAACTTTGTTTCACTTACTTCTTCCCATTACAGTGTCAAAGAATTCAAATTAACCTTAAAGGCTGAGATAACAAAAAATTTAAAAAAATGGAAAAAACAAACTTCTTTAGGAAGATAAAAAATGTAATTAAGGTTTAATAATTTTGCTTAAAAAAATTGCCAACGTTTCAGGTCCTAATTTGAGTCACCTTCAGTGATAATAGTAAAAAATATATAATGTATATGAAATAAATAGCAACAATGTTAAATATATATATATATATATATATATATATATATATATATATATATATATATATATATATATATATAAAATATGTTTATTTATTTACGATGTTAGCCACCACTGCTCTACTAAGAAATATGCGTGTGGCCCGAAGAGACTTTACGCTTCATAGAAAATGATTGATACTGCGCGACATTTGACATAATTTTCATTTTTAACACGAAATCTAATATAATTATATACATCTATACATATATACATGTATACGGATATAGACACATTGCCTTACACCATCTCTAGGGAAATTGACATATTAAAAACGATAAAGCAATCGCAAGTTGCATAGAATTGATTACAGTGCGTTTATTTGTTTGAACATTTGTAAATCGTAAACCATTCGATTAATATGAATGATGTAAAAGACAAAGTTATTTAAAATTGAATTATCTATCTTCTGACATCAAAAGACCCTACAGCAACTCGGTATACTTTGAAATCGCATCCAAAAATATAGTATGACAACTAGTAATTCGTTTTGGCACTAACTTCGTATATCCTCTGTAACTTTTAAACCATTCGATTAATATGGATGATGTATTCGACAAAATTGTTTAAAATTAAATTATCTATTTATTATCTAAATTATTGACTATTAAATAATTACTAAATATTAAAACTACAACTATAGTCTGGTAATGGGTTGGTACTATAAGTAAGAGTGCATTTATTTCAAAAAAATTTGTATATATATATATATACATATATATATATACCCATTTATCGGCATTTTAGAAAAAAAAAATTAAGACAATAAATCAAATGAAAACATGAGAAAGTGCTACCATGTGAATTTCTTCCGAACCCAAAAGAAAAAAAAACTAATAAATTAAATTTTGAAAATTCGAAACTTGAAACATGAAACTACTAGTAACACTTTGGAGAACGAAAACGTGTTATAAATTAAGGAAATAGATCAAAATTAATATTTATATAGATAGTAGACCCCTGTTAATACGATTAGGATAGGATTAATACAATTTAGGTGTGCACTTTGAAAAATATTATCCCTATTCTGCATAATACGCTACCTCGCTTAAGACGCATTTTTGATCCCAAGTGCTAACTTGATCCTCTTAATAAGAATTTACTGTATTTATACATATATGTTAATTTAATATAATAATTGGTATAAATACGTATTGGACTAAGAAATTGTATTGATGTCATAGGTACTTTGTTAAGATAATTATAAATCTCGGAGGACTTAGTATATATAATTATTTTCTACTAAACTAGATATATTACAGTATAACATATCCAAATTATAGCCCCAAAACATAAATAATGTAGTATGCAGAATTTTTAAAAAATGGACAATGAAGTAGAAGAATCATTATCTAAAAACTAGATACTTTTTGTTAAGATAATTGTGTAACTTTTGTTCTGTAAGGAGTTAGAAAAAGTTTTTTTTCTCAAAAAACTAGATAAATCGAAAGTATAATATATCCAAATTTTAGTATCGTGGAATGAATATTGTAGTTTGTGGATTTTTTTGAAAACAAAGTACAGTTAACCTAGAAACATGATTCAAGATACTTTTCAAATTTGATTAATTTTTAAAAATATTAATACTTGCAAAAAAACTTCGTAGTTTGAGTATAGTATTACTAATATATTGTAGATTTGATATTTCGTGCAAAATTTAGCAAACACTATCAGCATTACCTTTACTAATACCAATCTTAGGTGGAATAATTTATTTTCATATAA
>NW_020536999.1:92900042-92913550 GCF_003426905.1 Ctenocephalides felis
AATAATAAATGCATTTGGACTAGTACACTGAAGGTTGAAAATAAATTGAACTAAGAGTTGTATAAATATTTATTTACATGTGTATATATATAAATAAATATGTATAAATATATATATATATATATATATATATATATATATTTAAGGCTGTTGACCTATGAGCTTTTATCACACGAAGATAACATTTTTGATCTTTGATTATTATACATTTATTTTATATATAAATATATATTTGTAATATATTCCTTGAAATTGAATGATTTTTTTTATATAAGTGTATATTTAAATTTTTATAAAATAATTTATAATATATCTCCAAAAGCCTAAACAAAAAATTTCAAAAATTGAATTTGAACTAAAATTTTCAGTACGTTTTCATAGTTTTGTGAATGTAACTTTTTACTAAATTAACTTAGCCAAATTTTGTCCAAAATAAGTTTGCCAATGATTCGTCATTCGCTCTCGATGGTATCATTTCTATATGGGTCGATTGTGATTAGACGTCGTATGTGAATAGAGATCTGTCGTTGTATGCGTACCGGAATCAACGTTGTATGCATGCCGATATCAACAAGGTAATCGACATAGATAAACATTTTAAAGTTACATCGTAGTACAAATCTGGATTCAATGAAAAATGCCTGAATAAGAAGAATATTTTACCCTGTTCCTTGAAAATAAAAAAACAAATTAAACATTTGTGCCGTGTACTAAACGTAAGTTTATTGATCAGAAATTATTTCTATATTATTCGTAGTTTCTATAAATCTTTGAAGTTATTAAAATGGAAAATATTTTTTAGGCAAGACAGATATTACAGCTGTTCAAAGAATGAGATTATATCGCCAGCGAAAAAGTAAAAAAAAAAATACAAGCAGTCAATGAATGTATGTTAATTTTAATTACATGAAGTTCTTCAAACACAATTATAATGATGAGTGACGTAGCTAACACATATTTGTTTAGGCGTTGTTTAATATAATCCACTGTGTGAACGAATATTACAGAATTTATTAATCAGCAATTACTTCATTTCTCTAATGAAAGTTCATTTCTAAATGCTAATTACAATGACAAACCGATCATGCCATATTTGAAGTATGACTTTAATTACATTATTGTTTTAAATATTATACATAAAGATAAAATTAGCTAAAAATGATTGTATAAAATCGTTAAAAACATCTAGAGACCCCCAAACACAGACTTCAATCAAAAATGCACTTTTCTCAAAAACTTTGGTATAAACCCATCTAAAACCTAGATTAATGCATTTTTTGTGTTTATACATATGTATATAAGTATGTATATATATTATATAAGTATGTACATATATATAAATGTATCCAAATATAAATACATTCTCATTTCTGTGACAAGAATTTCGTTCTGTTATTATTTATAGTAATGTTTCTAGCCTGGCGCCGAGGGCATCATAATAATTCCGAGATATTTATCTGTTTCGTGCGCCTTTTATTAAACGATGTATTTAAACTCTTTTAAAAAGGACAAACGACGATTTTTTTTCATGTTTTTTTTTACTCTTAAAACTTTTTTTTACCTCACACAACTCAGCTGGTTACTGAAAAAGGACCCACAAAAAATGAACAGGTATTGGAAACATGGGGATTGAAAACTATGATTTATAGTAGAAAAGTTGTCATTTCTGTTGATTTTTGGGTACACTGAGTTGTTGTAGAGTCTAATGTTGTTAGGCAATATTGTTGATAATTTAATTTTAAACAAATTTGCAGAAAACATCATTCATACTAATCGAATGGTTTAGAAGTTATAAAAGATATGTGAAAGTGATTGATTGATTTCTCACTAAGTTATAATGAAAGAAGATATATTTATTGGTTATTTATTTACTATACATGATGTTTTGCAGACTTAACTTTTTGAAGTGAACTAGTTCAATTAAAACACTCCGCTACCCCCTCTACCAGGGGTAGCAACCATTCCGTGTAAAGCTTATTGCCCTGAAGGTTGTCACCTTCATGGCCAATATAATAAAACGAAAATACGTCCGAACAATACTTCATTGCACTTTTTGAGTATACTGAGTTGTTGTAGAGTTTTATATTGTTAGACAATGTTGTAGATTATTTAATTCTAAACAAATTTGCAGAAGACATCATTCATACTAATCGAATGGTTTGGAAGTTATAAAAGATCAGCGAAATTGAATAGAACTAGAATATAACTAGAATTACCGTAAACCAATGGTTGGTTGGAGTTGCCTATTTCTTTTGCGTTTTTTGTGTATACCGAGTTGATGTAGAGCATTTTGTTATTAGAAAAAGCATTTTGTAGATAATTTGATTTTAAAAAACTTCACCAAATATTTCATTAATATAGCACACATAGTTTAAAAGTTATCTGAAATTTGATAAATAAATGTATTTGTGTTGAATGAGTTTTATAAAGCTTAGTTTTTAATTGCGTTTTTAAAGTATACCGAGTTAAATTTGTCTTTTATACCATTCATATTAATCGAATGCTTCAAAAGTTACAAGACTTTTAATAAACAAATGCACAAAACAAATGTGTTCTTTGCACTAAATTAGTAAGGAGGTGTAATTGTTTCTTTTTGGTGGGCCCAACGTTGGCAATGCCTGTTTTCTTTAAATGTCTCGTGAGTAATTTGATATTCCTGTGAATGGATATTACTTCGATAAAAAATATTTTAAATGTTCCAATACAACACTTAATTATATAATTTTCGGTTTGTTGGCAGGTACTTTACATGATATAAATATAAATACATACATACTTATATATATACATACATATGTATATATGTATATATATACATAATTTATCCACGTATGTATATATACAGTTGTATATAATTTTTTATTTTTTAATTCATTTGCAAGTAATGTATGAAGTATATTTTAAAGCCAAAGTTTTATAATTTTTGAAGCCAAATTTCGAGGTGTAGGAAATTTTGTATAATTTTTTTACCTAAGACAAAACTTTATAAAATTTTCTTGAAAATAATTTTCTCAAATACAATATTTGGCTATTTTGAATAGCAACTTTTTAACAACTATGAAGCAAAATTTAAGAAAAATGTACTAATGTACCGTAAGAAAAGCTATAGATAGTTTAAACGTATTTGAGGAGCTCTACAGGACGCACTGTTTGTACAACAACCTCTAAATTTTAGTAAATTATTCCTCAAGGCAATGATTAAAATTACAAATATTAAAATCAATGAATTTTTATATAAAATTTATTTTAGAATGCAGTTTATGAAAAAAAAAAGTCCACAAACTTTAACCCAATTTTATATTTTCAAGCTCAAATTTTAAAAAAATGTACAAATTGTTTGAAGACCTTAAATTTTTTTTAACAAATTTTTCAAATTGTGTACTACGACAGCAAATACGTAAATCGATGAGTTTTTTACACAACATTTGGTATATATGATTTTTCAATAAAATTGTCATCTACTAAGTACCATGTATTGCATGCCCCCATCTTTGAAAAATTGTAAAAAATACAAAATTTATGCTATGACTTCAAAGTTTTACTCAAGTATACTTCAATGTGTCTACTACGACAGCGAATACTAAAATCGATAAGTTTTCTTACACAACATTTGGTATATAGGATTTTTCAGAAAAATAGCTCTTGATTTTTACTTATATCTTGTATAACATACCCCCACTTTTGAAAAATTGTAAAAAATACAAAATTGATACTATATTTTTAAAATTTTACTCAAGTATACCTTAATATGTCTACTATGAGAACAAATACTAAAACTGTAGTTTTTGCTCCCACAATACAAGTTATCAGGACTTTTATAAAAATAGTACTTCATAATGACAATGATTTGTTCTTCCCTGTTTCTACTTTGACAACAAATACTAAAACTGTTAACTTTTATAAATGTCCCCAAAAATCGTTACACTACATTTACTTATAACAATTTCCTGAAATATAACCCAAAAATTTTAATTAAAAGATCTATTAAGTGTCACACAACATTTCCGTCAAATGTTTAATGAGTGTAACATGATGGACGCATCCTCTTCGTTTTTTATTTTTTAAAATTATTTATTATATTAATAATATAATTATGATGACGTGATAACAATTGGGAAACACTGTACTGATTGTATCTGAAAAAATAATTGGCAGAAAAACGTTTTTAATAAAAAAAATACGTCCTAGAAGTTGTGAAATGAAATCTGTGATGTACTGATACCAATATCGTAATTGTTGTTAAAGGCTTAATTATTATTAAAAAAATATTTTTCTTAATGATAATATTTGTCTTAATGATAATATTTGTTTATTAACAATTTCTCAATTTTCTTCTCAACAATAAATTTCTTGAGCACATTTATTTATTTTATTTATTTATATATATAAGATGATGAATTAATGTTATATTGAACCTGTGAAGGAAGTACAGACCATATACTTTTATAGATACGATTATAAACGATAAAATAAAAAAATATATTCAGATATTTCATACATGCATGTCTACACGTCTCCATATATATGAAATACGAGCAGCGATGCTCAGAGACCTCATAATTTAGAGCCAGATGCAATAAAAACCGAAGTACTACACATTTGTTTATTATATGTCTTGTAACTATTGAATTGTTTGTTTGATGTGATTATAATATTTGGTAAGTTTGTGCAAAATTAATTTGTTTATAATATTGTCTGATGATATAACACTCTACAGCAACTTTGTATACTTCAAAATATAATTTAAACTTAATTGTATATAGTGTGTGTACTAAGCATTGTTATGCATTTATTTCTTGCACCTTGTGTAACTTCAAAACTACTTGATCAATATAAATGATGTATTAGATAAATTTATACAAAATTAAATAATTTACAACTTTTACTACCAACAAAACGCTCTACAGCAACTTGGTATACTCTAAAAAAGATCTATATATGCATGCATAGAAATAGTGTAACTCATACAGTGTCTTTATTTATTATATCTCTTGTATCTTCTAAACCATTCGATTAGTGTGAATGATGTGTAAGGCAAGACTGTGCAAAATTAAATTGTCTTTAAAATTTTCTAACATCATAAAATCCTACAACAACCTAAAATAAGCAATCAAAACCAAGAAAATGTTGACGTAATATTTATATCCTAAATTATTGTTGATCTTAAAGCATTCGATTAATATGAATGAGGTGAATAGAAAACTATGCCTAAACTATTATTTATAACAAAATCTAGTTTTTTTAACACTACTTTTGAAAAAAATTCAAAGGACGTTTTGCTGAAGGTTGTTTCATTCAACTACATGAAAATATATGTATTAACAAAAGCAATGATACACACTATTATGTGTGGTACAAACATTTGGATTTAGGATGATTTTTTTTGGAAAATTTTGGAAAATATTTATTTAAATATAATAATTGTTATTGCTCTTACTACACTAGCATAATACTTCAAAATCATCTTTAATCTTAACCATATTTTTAATGATAGAATAAGCAAATTATCCTATTTTTGTTGGAAACTTTAGTCTTTTAAATTATTTTTTTACTTTTACTGAATAAAAGATAGAACTATATCCAAAATGTATAAATTTATATAAATTTTTTAAAGAAATTTGAATTTTTTATTACTAAGTTCAATTATTAGGCTCTGACAATACAGATGCCAATATTAATTTCAAAATTATACAAAATATTCATGTATATATTTCTGATATGTAATTGTTTTTGGGTTTTGGACCCTCGACTTGGCAACCTTGGCGCCCATCGTGGGGCAATAATAACAGTTTAATCGCGTGTTGTAGTTTTATGGTCGAGTCGATAACGTGCACTAAAACTTCACGCTAAGAAAATTCGAACATGATATGAGAAAAGGGATAGAATTGAAGAAAGAAGAAGAAGAAGAATATAATATTATTATTAAATGTTAAATTTATGTAAAAATAAATTTAATTTTAATATATTTTTTCAATAATTTAACCTCGATGAATCAATCTTCGATAAAATATCGATTTGCCAAAAATTCTGAACTGATTTGAAATATTTTTCTCAGACTAAGATTCAGATTAGTTTTTGATAAAGATCATCCAGGCAGTTTCTTCGTGAATAAATAATAAAATTATTTTAATTATAATAGATATTATATTAATGAAATAATCAAATGAAATGTATATATATAAATTAGGTAAACTGTTTTCATAATCTCTCACACCAGGCACTTCTGTTTGTCTGAGATATGAAAATAATGTATATATATATATATATATATATATATATATATAAAAATAACTATTGATGAAAAGTTGCTAAATCTTAGTTGTCATTGATTATGTCGAGTATTAACATCTTTGTATTTTTAAACTAATTTCTTGGTGTCTTAATGAATTAACATCTCTAAACCTTCAAATTTATATCTTTATATTTTAATAATTTAATATTATTTTAATTATTCAATAGAATATGTCCATTTCAATAACTTTTCTCAATAAAAAAAATCCATCTCAATCTCGATATAAACCATCTCAATATATCAGTATCTCGGTTGAGATTTGAGATGATAAATCTTTATATCAATATATTTATATTTTAATATCATAATATTTTGAACATCACAATATATCATATTTCTAATATTAATAGCTCAATTTCTCAATATTTTAGTGATCTTTACATCCCAATAACTCAATATCTGAAATCTCAATCTCTGAATAATCTCAATAATTCTTTATAACTATCAAAGAATTATTTTAATCAATAATCTCAATGTTCACAATCGTTTGAATCTTGTGATAATCTCAATATCTCAATTTTCTTAATATATCAATTATATCTAGGTCTCAATAATAGAGCACAAATATCTCAATATTCTCATTAATTTAACACCGCAATACCAAAATTATCACAATTTCTCAATATTTCAATGCTCTCAATATGAAGATATTCAGTTGTCGATAGTTCAGTCTTTTAATTATCACAATATACTTTACATCTCAATATCTGAAATCTCAATTTATCAATAATCTCAATAATTTTTATAACTATCTCCAATTATATCTAGGTTTTAATAATAGCGTAAAAATATCTCAATATTATCATAAATCTCAATTATCTCAATTTATCAATGCTCTTAATGAAGATAATTTGGTCACATTAAAAGTAACTGTAAAATATTTTCTAATAAGTAAAAGCTGTTGAGAAAATTGAGATATTGGAATATATTATTAGATATTGAGATGCCGAAATGTTGAGATATAGAGATGCTAATATTTTTATCTAATATAGATATTGTGAACATTGAGATTTAGAAATTGGAAAAAATGGTTTGGGTGTCGTTAAATACTGAAAGTTTATTCAGGGTACAGGGTGGCAAAGATGCATATATTAGAAATTTGTAAAAAAAATATTTTTTAGATATACATATATATATATATATATATATATATATATATATCTTTGCGCTACCTCGCAAAATAATACATCCGAGTCCATTCATCCGGACACTTATTTCTATAGAATCTATACTTATCTCCGAGAAAATAACATATTGTTATTTCTCATTTTGTTTTTCTTATTTTCTTTTATTTTTCAACACCCTTTCATCATCAATTTCAAAGAAGCACTTTTTTCTTTTTCCGAAACGTTTGCGATCATACGATAGAGATAGATATAGAGACGGAGATGGAGCGATTTGTTTGCGTGCGAGTGCGACAAGGACGGAGAAAGGAGAGTAAGAGAGTAAGACAGACACAGATGGAGTATCGGCAGCATTGAAAATGTCAGAGTTAGGACGATTGATTGAGCACAGGTTCTCAATCTGATATTGAGATCAGATTTGTGAGTTTAAAAAATTAAAAAGATTCTGAAATTTTTGTGAGGAAGTGAGTTATTGACAATATTTTTGGATATTGAAGTATTGTGTTGATGAAAATATAGAGATATTGAGGAGATTGAGATTATGAAAATACTGAAGATTTTTTTATCTACATTTTGAGATAATTAAGATAATTGATTTATAGGATTATTAAAGTATTGAGATTTGTGAGGAATACAGATATATTGAGATTAATAAAATATTTAGAGATTGATATAATATTGATAATATAGTATTGAATTATTGAGATGATTGACATATAAGGAATAATGAGAAATATAGAGATAGTTATCGTTGGGAAAATATTGGGAGTAGTATTGAATTGTTGAGGTTATTGAGAAATACAGAGATATTGAGATTATTTTTATATTGATTAGTTGAGATTGTGTGTAATTACACTAGATCATTCAAATGTTGAGAAATTGAGATATAAATCAGAGATTGAGATGATTAAAATGACTCAAATATTGATATTTTTGTAACAATGAGATGATTAACATATTCATAATTGATAAATTGAGACTATTAACATATTGAGACATTCAAATACTCAGATATTGAGATGAAACATTAAATTATTGAGATGATTGGGCTATTGAGATAGTTATTGAGATCATTAAAATATTGAGGATTGGAGATAATATTGATGGTATTAAATCATTGACAATATTAAGTATTGATATTTTGTCATTGAGATATATAATTCAACGAGAGATTGAGATTATTGAGATGACTCATATAATGATATTCTTATAACAATGTGAGCTGATCATAAATTTAGAGAAATTTAGATTATTAGCATATTGAGACATTCAGATATTGAGATATTGAGATAATTAAAACAGTGAATTATTGGGATAATAGAGATATTGAGATTAGTGAGCAATACAGAGATATTGAAATAATTAAAGTATTGAGAAATTGATTTAATGTTTATAGTATGGTTTTAAAATAATGACAATATTGAGATATAGGTTTTTTGTCATTGAGATACAGAATTTAAATTAGTGAAAATTATAGAGATCATGTAAATATTGCGAAATAGAGATAATGTTGTTATTGTGATAGTAAATTAATGACATTGTTTAAATACTGGTATTTTGTTATTAAGATATAGAATTAAATGAAAGATTGAGTCTTGAAATATGGCTCATTGAGATTATTGAGACATTCAGATACTGAGATCTCAGTATCTCTGTTGAGATCATATTGAGATATTTAAATCATTTAATTTTTGAGATGATTGAGGTATTTAGATTAGTGAAAATTATAGAGATATTGAGATTACGTATGCGTACCGGCTTCAACGTTGTATGCGTATTGGCATCAACATTGTATGCGTACCGATATCGACAAGGAAATTGACATGGTTAAATAAACATTTTAAAGTTACATCTTAGTACAAATTTTGACTTAATAAAAAATGCCTGAATCAGAAGAATATTTTACCCTGTTCCTTGAAAATAATAAAACAAATTAAACATTTGTGCCGTGTACTAAACCTAGGTTTATTGATTTAATTATTTCTATATTTTTCGTAGTTTCTATAAATCTTTGAAGTTATTAAAATAGAAAATATTTTTTAGGCAAGACAGATATTACAGCTGTTCAAAGAATGAGATTATATCGCCAGCGAGAAAGCAAAAAAAATCCATCAGTCAATGAGTGTATGTTAATTTTAATTACATGAAGTTTTTCAAACACAATTACATGATGAGTGAAGTTGCGAAAACAATATTTGTTTAGGCGTTGTTTAATATAATCCACTGTGTGAACGAATATTATTGAAGTTATTAATTAGCAACTATTAATTTCTTTAATGAAGGTTTATTTCTAAATGTTAATTACAATGACAAACCGATCATATCATATTTAAAGTGTGACTTTAATTACATTATTGTTTTTAAATATTATACATATTTTTAATGCTATTATAAATATATAATTTGTAATTTATCATCATATAAATGTGTATAATGGTTGACACTAACATGTGCTACCATATTACTAGTAAACATTATTCAAAATTGTTATATGATGTATTTATTTTTACATTAAATGCCTTGGGGAAATTAAGATATTAGAGCCTTAGCAATGAGTTCTCGACATTTAGAGTATTTTAAGGTATTAAAAAAATTGAGATATTTATATATATCTTTTTACTAAATCTTGAGAATCTCAATCCTTGAGAATGATAAGTAAGAACCGATTCGAGAGAAGAGGAATGAAGTTACAAAAGCAAACGCGAACGCGAACTGCATTGTATCCACCTTTGTAAAATCTGTTATTTGACTTTGAATTGCACTAAATTGAGGCAGCAACGTAGCCATAGGTGTGGAATTACACCACAGGTTCTCAAACATAGTCAGAACGAAGGAGAATTCTCAAACTGTGAGGTCAAAAGTAGAATAGAAACATGGGTATAATTATAAAAGAGTTAGGTATTTTTAGGTAGTTGTTTGGGTTTCGTTGCGTTTTATGGGTATACCGAGTTGCTGTAGAGTGATGTGGTGTTAGACAATGTTGTAGAGAATTTAATTTTGCATAAATTTCCCTAATACATCATTTATACTAATCGAATGGTTGGAAAGTTACAAGAGATATGCGAAAGTGATGCATCATTAAAAACATGAAACATCAAGGTAAATATTTTTTGTTTTCTGTTGTCTGTTATGAGTATACAGAGTTGTTGTAGGGCTTTATAGTGTGAGACAATATTGTAGATTATTTAATTTTGTTCAAATTTTCATCATTCATATTAATCGATTGGTTTGAAAGTTAAAGAGATATAATAAATAAAAGCACTAGACAGTTTTAGATTTAGAAAAAAAAGCAAAATGAATCAGCTGATCTGTGAAGAAGATTTTAGAGAGATCAATAATAAATATAAATCTATCAGAATATTATTCATTATATATATATATATATATATATATATATATATATACATCTTAATTTAAAATCTGAAAATGTCTCTCTTAATGGATTAAGCATGTTTCTTCATATCAAAGAAAAAATGTATAACTTCTGTTGAGAATATATATAATATATATATATATATATATGTTGGTGTGTGTGTATATATATACGACAATATTTAGTACCATTTGTACTAACCTAGAAAAATATATATTATATGCCAAAACGATTTTGAAGCACTAATATTAATCCAACAAAAATGTTTTGTGAAGTAAATTTGTAGATAATTTTATAACCTATAATTTATCTTAAGATACTTTAAGCTACAGTAACTAGTTTTTAAATTATTAATTAAAATGTGAAAAAATATCCCTTGTCAAAAGTGCTTTCAAGTTATAAAACCAAAACGAATGTTTTGCAAAACATGCAATTTCGTGACCATTAGTGTCGGTTTCTTAAAAGTTCTGCAATTTCTTTAATTGTTTGTAAAAAAATCTGCAAACTTTCTTGGAAATTCAAAATTGCCAAAAACATATATATCTTTATATTTTTTCTTATTCACACAAAAAGAATTTTAGATAAAACAAGATTCAGCGAATTTCTGTATATACATTTACATATTCCATAAACGTATTAAACGGAATATTGAAATTGATATCATGCTCTTCCTTTACTTTTTTGCATTTTATACGATTATAATGATACATAATTATATTTATTCATGATCTGCATGGGAGGGCTAATTTCTATAACTGTAATTTTGAATAATTCCATATCTCAATATACAACACGAACAAAAACATAGATATCGATATATATGAGATTCAAATGAATTTTTGTAGTATTTTTAATAGTTGTACAAAAATATGGCATTGGGGATAAATTTTAAGAATTTAATTTAATATAAGCTATAAATTATAAGATAGTTAAAGACACTTTTATGCTGGAATTACTAGTTTTTTAGTTGTAGTACAAATAGTACAAAAACGTTCTTACTACCTTCATATGTAGCATGAAGTTAGTTGCAGGACATTTTTTCACTTTTTAGTTCATAACTTGAAAACTATTTATTGTAAGTTAATACTATCTTTGGATGCATCGTAGATACTTTTATGTTAATACAATTTATGCTTCAAACTTACGTTCAAACCCGCACATTATTAAAAATGAGTTGTAGACTTAGATTTCAAATAAATTTTTTAAATTTTATAAATAGTCTACAAGAATTTTATTAGCTATTAGTCATCTGAACACTTCATTTATCTACAATTTTGTATGTTTTTAATTGTTTAATTTTTATTGTTTAATTTAATAAAAATAGTACAAAAGTGTCCTGCACCATGTACCAGTATTTGCTTAGCGCCGGATAAACTACTAAGGCACTTTTGGTTGTGGACATTTTTTCATATTTTATTTGATAACTTGGAAATTAGTTAATCTAGCTATAAATAGTATTCGGGTAAATTCACAACACATTTTTGTAATATTATTGTTTATACCCAAAATTGCGTTCGAAATTTGATATATAAAATGTTTTTATTAACACTCACTCCAGGCGCATTTTATTGCACTTCTAATTTTTTCGCAAAAATATATTATAAGACAATATTGTAGAGAATTTTATTAGCTGCATTTTAGCTAAATACAGTTTTAATTTACGGTATCTAGTTTTTTAGTTATGATGCAAATTTTGAAAAAAGGCGCCGTCGCCTCAGGACATGTCCTATAAATCTCGATTGTAAGGGTACGCACACACTCGTGACTTTTGTCGATTATTACGTTTTTTTTTAAAAAATACGTAGTAAATATTTTTTTAAATTATATATGTATATATATTTAATTATAATTATAAATAAATGTATATATATTTAATTATAATTATAAATGTTGATAAAATCGTTACGCTACATTTGTAATTGGTCTACATTTATTCGTGATAACACTTTATTACATTTTTATCAAAACGATAAAACAATTTTATTACACCTATATAATTTTATATAAATTTAAACACAATCGTTATAATTATGCCACACACAATATAATTAAGCAAAAACTTTATTGAAAATCGGAGTTTAAACTAGGCGTAAGTGGAATATTACCTTTAGAGGCTAATTGCAAGAACTTCCCAGAGAATAAAATTATATTGAGTTTTATAATATTACTTTTAAATTTTTTTAAATCGGAGCTGTAGTTTTTGAGACTACGATTCAGAATGACTTAAAACGTCAAGAAAATTTGCGCATGGCTAAAATATGAAATTTTACTTTGGAAGGTTACAAAAAGATTTTTGTAAAGAAGATTGAACTAAATTTTGTTCAAAATGTCAATAGGACACCAAATAAATAGTTCACACTGTAAGTTTATGGCTTTCACTGTAAATTGATAACTTGCACTGTATGTATTGTATAGCTTACACTGTAATTGTATAGCTTACACTGGATTTTGTAGCTTACACTGTAATTTTATAGCTTGTGCTGTAAGTTAAAAGCTTGCACTGTAAGTTAAAAGCGTACACTGTAAGTTTGTAGCTTGCATTGTAAGTTTGTAGCTTGCTATGTAAGTTTGTAGCTTGCATTGTGAGTTTGTAGCTTGCATTGTAAGTTTGTAGCTTGCATTGTAAGTTTGTAGCTTGCATTGTAAGTGTATAGCTTGCATTGTAAGTTTATAGCTTGCATTGTAAGTTTATAGCTTGCATTGTAAGTTTGTAGCTTGC
>NW_020536999.1:92914550-92942225 GCF_003426905.1 Ctenocephalides felis
AGGGTCATGTCGTACGTAATATCCTAAATATATAAATATTAGACATAGAATAACAAAAGAACCTCTTAATATGTTTTTTTGTTGATCTGGAACCAAATAGAAATAACAAAAATATTTATAACATTTATAAATTATTCAACTGCATAATACGCGTCGAACCACCGAGAAAGTCCAACAACATTATACAATGCACTCGCTGTCAACTCTTTAATCACACCAAAAAATACTGCAATAGACCATTTGCTTGCCTAAAATGCGGTGACAATCATAATACTATAGCTTGTACCAAAGATCCGAATGCTCCGGCTTGTTGTTATTTTTGCGACGGTGCTCATCCAGCTAATTATCGCGGTTGCTCATACTTTCAAAAAATTAAAGAACAAAGAAACAAAACTCCAGTAAATCAATCAGTCATAAATCCAAATCCAAATAACCAAAATTTTAAAAATTCTAATAATAAAATAAACAACATTTCTCCGGCCTTAAATCCAACAATTCAAAATTCATCCTATGCAGACATTGCAAAAAACAATTACTCTGCTTCTAATCATTCACCTTCAAATCCTGATTCTGATTCTCTAGCAACACTTATTTTAGAATTTAAAAATATCTTCAATCAGCTTTTGCAACAGAACACCATAATAATAAATATGTTATCCACGTTAGTCAACAACAAAAGCAATGGCAAAAATAATTAAAATTGCTGAATGGAATGCCAACGGTTTAATACCTCACAAAAATGAAGTAGAATGTTTTTTAAAGTTAAACTTAATAGATATCTTATTAATCTCAGAAACTCACTTCACTGAAAAAAACTACTTCAAAATTTATAACTACACTACTTATAATTCAAATCACCCAAGTGGCAGGGCTCGCGGCGGTTCGGCTATATTAATCAAAAATAATATAAAGCATTTTGTTCTACCAAATATTTCTGATGATTTTCTACAAGCAACTCAAATTTCTGTTGAAACAAATTTATATAATTTTTGTGTTTCTGCTGTTTATTGTCCACCAAGATTCAAAATTTCTTGTGCTCAGTTTTCTTCATTTTTCTCTCAATTAGGTAATAAATTTATCATTGGTGGTGACTTTAATTGTAAACATATTGCCTGGGGTTCTAGACTGACTACAGCCAAAGGAAAGATTCTTCATGCAGCCATAGGGCAAAATAACCTCTCCTTTATTTCAACTTGCAGTCCCACTTATTGGCCTTCTGACCCTACTAAAGTTCCAGACCTTTTAGATTTTTTTATTGTGAAAGGTATTGATCTTTTAAATCTCAATATTGAATCTAGTTACGATCTCTCTTCAGATCATTCTCCAATACTTGTGACGTTTAGCACATTTCCTACTCCAGTTATCAACAATCATATTCTACACAACAATCTTTCTAACTGGATTCAATTCAAATCCATACTTGATTCAAAATTATTTCCAAAATCTAGGCCTACAAGCGTTATTGATATAGAAAATAATATAGATTATTTTTCTGAGATTGTACGTGAAACAACCAAGCAGATCACCCCGAACATTAATCCAAGAAATGATAATCTAATAATTCCGCAAGAGATTAAGAAGCTAATTGCACAGAAACGAAGAGCAAGACGAACCTGGCAACATTCTCATCTACCAACGGATAAGACATCGCTTAATCATCTCAATAACACGCTGAGGAAAAAAATGAAAGAATGGAAGAATTGTACATTCAGGTCGTATATATTGCAGTTAAATAGGTACGATAATTCCATATGGAAACCAATCAGAAACAAAAGTAAACCCCTACAACAAAACCCTCCTCTGAAAATAACCAACCAAAACGGATTCATTTGGGCAAAAAGCAACGAAGAAAAAGCGGAGGCATTTGCTGATCATCTAAGTAGCATTTTTAGCGCTCGAAATATTTCCCAGAATAATTTAATTAACAATTTCGTAAATCAACCCATACATTCTACACCGTTAGGACATTTCTCACCAAATGATGTCTTATGTGAAATAAAAAGGATAAAAAATAGATCTTCGCCAGGTATGGATAAAATTACTCCAAAGATGTTAAAAGAATTGCCTACAAAAGGTATCTTATATATAACAAATATTTTCAACGCCATACTTCAATACAATTATTGGCCCACAGCGTGGAAGACTGCAGAAATTATTATGATCGCTAAACCAAACAAAAACCATCACACTGCTAGTTCATACCGTCCTATCAGTCTTTTATCGATATTATCGAAAATTTTAGAGAGACTTTTGTTGCAGAGATTGTCAGAAGATCATCCGAATGATAGTTGGATTCCTCACCATCAGTTTGGCTTCAGAAAAAATCACTCTACAATTCAACAATGCAACAGAACGGTGTCTCGTATTCTTGAAGCCATGAATAGAAAGGAACACAGCGTAGCCGTATTCTTAGATGTCAGTCAGGCTTTCGATAAGGTTTGGCACTCAGGACTCCTATATAAAATCAAAACAACTTTTCCAAACTACTTCAATATCTTAAGCTCATATTTGCTTAATAGAAAATTTAGAATCAAAATTAAAGATGTGACTTCGAGCATCAGAAATATAGAATGCGGGGTACCACAGGGCAGTGTGCTAAGTCCTGTACTTTATCTTCTTTTCACAAACGATATGCCCACAGATGATCTTCTAACCATATGCACTTACGCCGATGACATAGCAATTATTTCATGCAATTCCGATATTAGAACAGCAACTTGTCAGTTACAAAATTATTTATCTAGTCTCGATAAATGGTTTTTAGATTGGAATATCAAAATCAATATCGAAAAATCTCAGCACATAATTGTTTCTCTAAAACATCACAACAGTCCACCTATCATCATGAACAATTCAATAATTCCATTATGCAATTCTGTCAAATATTTAGGCATGCACATTGATTCGAAATTGACATGGAGAACGCACATTGAATATAAAAAGAAACAAATCCAACTGAAAATAAAAGATTTTTACTGGCTTTTTGGGAGGAAATCTGAAATCTCTCTCGATAACAAGGTACTTTTGTATAAAACTATCATAGTGCCCATTTGGACTTATGGAATCGAACTATGGGGTTGCTCTTGCAAATCTAACATAAACATCATTCAAAGGTGCCAGAATAAAATTCTGCGTATCCTTACTAATGCGCCTTGGTATATTTCGAATTTTTGCCTACATAAGGATTTGAAAATCTCAACAGTCAACGAAATGATCAAGATTAGAAGTTCATCTTTAACAACAAATTAATCCAGCATACAAATCCTACAATTCAAGCGATTCAGAGACCGATAAGAAGATTGAGCAAGAAATGGCCTTCCGATCTACCAAACTCCTAGCCCAATGTCTGCACGCGTCCTGACGTAGTACGCGGCATACATCATCACGTCATCGTTCATTTATGTTATTATTTTTGTATTACTGTTTTAATTTAATTTTTATTTCAACTTTTTTCATTTTATATTCAATGTATTGCATTTTGTGTTTTTTGTATTTTTTTTTTGCTCATATCAATTTTGTAAATAAGACATTAAAGTCTTGATTAACAAAAATAAATTGTAACAAAAAAAAAAAAAAAAAAAAAACTACCTTCATATGTAGCATGAAGTTAGTTGCAACTAAATAATAATAAAAACTAATTATTGTAAGTTAATACAATCTTTGGATGAATATAGCATTAACAGCTACTTTTATGTTAATACGACTTATGCTTCAAAATTACGTTCAATCCTACATTATTAAAATGTGTTGTGGACTTAGATTTCAAATAAATTTTTTAAGCGTTTATGATTAGTCTACATAAATATGTTATGAGAAAACATTGTCGAAATAATTTTATTAGCTATAAGTTATCCGAACACTTCATTAAGCTACAATTTGTATTTTTCTAGTTGTACTAAAAATAGTACAAAAATGTCCTGCACCATGTACCAGTATTTGCTTAGCGCCGGATAAACTACTAAGGCACTTTTGATTATGGACATTTTTTCATATTTTAATTGATAACTGTAATTATTATAGTTAAAAACAGTCTATGGGTAAATTAAAGCTTATAAAATTCTGCACTTGATTTTATTAGAACACATTTTGATACTATTATTATTTATACCCGAAAATTACGTTCGAAAATAGATATATAAAATATTTTTTATTAACACTCACTTCATAAGCATTTTTATTGCATTTCTAATTTTTGCACAAAAATATATTATAAGAAAATATTGTAGAGAATTTTATTAGCTGCATTTTAGCTAAATACAGTTTTAATTTACGGTATCTAGTTTTTTATGCAAATTTTGAAAAACGGCGCTAGTGCCTTAGGACATGTCTTACAAAACTCGATTTTAAGGGTACGCACACACTCGTGACTTTTGTCGATTATTACGTTTTTTTTTTAAAAAAATATATATATATATATTTAATTATAATTATAAATGTTGATAAAATCGTTACGCTACATTTGTAATTGGTCTACATTTTATTTGTGATAACACTTTATTACATTTTTATCAAACCGATAAAACAGTTTTATTACACCTATATAATTTTATATAAATTTAAACACAATCGTTATAATTATGCCACACACAATATAATTAAGCAAAACTTCATAGGAAATCGGGAATAAAACACTAGGTGTGAGTGGCAATTCGCCTTGGAATGCTAATCGCAAGAACATCCCAGGGTATTTTAACATATTGAGTTTTATAAAATAGCTTTTAAGTTTTTTAAGTTGACGAAACAATTCTTTTTGAAAGCAAACGATTCAGAATGACTTCAAATGTCTAGAAAACATAAAAATTAGCGCAACTGGCAAAAATATCAACTTTTACTTTGGAAAGTTACGAAAATATTTTTTCAGAGAAATTTGAACAAAATTTTGATAAAATTTTTAATAGGATAATAAATGAATAGTTTACATTGTAAATTTATGGCTTGCACTGTAAGTTGATAGCTTACACCGCAAGTTAAAAGCTTACACTGTAAGTTAGAAGCTTACACTGTAAGTTAAAAGCTTACACTGTAAGTTAAAAGCTTACACTGTAAGTTAAAAGCTTACACTGTAAGTTAAAAGCTTACACTGTAAGTTAAAAGCTTACACCGTGAGTTAAAAGCTTACACCGTGAGTTAAAAGCTTACACTGTGAGTTAAAAGCTTACACTGTGAGTTAAAAGCTTACACTGTAAGTTAAAAGCTTACGCTGTAAGTTAAAAGCTTACACTGTAAGTTAAAAGCTTACACTGTAAGTTAAAAGCTTACACTGTAAGTTAAAAGCTTACACTCTAAGTTAAAAGCTTACACTCTAAGTTAAAAGCTTACACTCTAAGTTTATAGCTTACACTCTAAGTTTATAGCTGGAATTGTAATTTATAAGCTTGAATTGTAATTCTCAAGCTTACAGTGTAATTCTCAAGCTTACAGTGTAATTCTCAAGCTTACAGTGAAATTCTCAAGCTTACAGTGTAATTCTCAAGCTTACAGTGTAATTCTCAAGCTTACATTGTAATTTTGAAGCTTACAGTGTAATTTATAAGCTTACAGTGTAATTTGTAAGCTTTCAGTGTAATTTGTAAGCTTTCAGTGTAATTTGTAAGCTTTCAGTGTAATTTGTAAGCCTTTAGAGTAATTTATAAGCTTCAAGTGTAATTTTCAAGCTTTCAGCGTAAGTTAATAACTTAGAGCGTAAGCTAATAACTTAGAGCGTAAGTTGATGTCTTACAGTGTAAATTCATGTCTTACAGTGTAAATTCATGTCTTACAGTGTAAATTCATGTCTTACAGTGTAAATTCATGTCTTACAGTGTAATTTAATAACTTGTACTGTAAATTTTTACCTATGCTGTAAATTATTAGTGTACACTGTAAATCAATGGCAAATTCTGTATATTTCTACTTTAAACAGTAAATTAAGGTTTTACACAGTAAATACTTAAAATCTCAAACAAAATTCCCTCGAGACAAAAATTGTTACAAAATAATTTCATAATTCTTTTAAAAATATGCAAGAACTGTTCATTGAAATAAATTATGCTCGCATTGAATTTTGAAATAGAATTTTCGTTACGGGAACTTTTTAAATAAAATTCACACACTATTTAATAATTGTATAGAAATAAAAATCGTAATAAAAAATAGTTTAAATAGTTTCAAAAGACTGTTAGATAGGTATGATGAATTATTTAGAAGTAAATCTTAATTTTTTTAAAATAAATAAAAACAAAAATTGATGAACAATTAGTATTCATCCCTGTGAGCTCTTTACTTTGATATGTTACTTGCAAAAAAGTTAAAGATTTGCCTATCAGCAAGTTGCCACCACGTTCTACCATTTTGCTTTCCAAATATCATGGACCTGCTTTCGATTACATTTATTAATATGTATTTGTGTCCATTATCTCGACGAATGAGCAATTTTAATCGCCATAACTAAATGGCATATTTTACGAGATGTTTTTTCTGCACTAACAATCACTTCACGCGTATTTTGCCATTGTTCAATTCAAATTTAGTTTTATGAGAATCGTAAAAGTTGTTTTATTGCAATTTTATCTTGCAAGGGTAACTGATAAACTAGTAAACTGGTAAATATCCACAGCATATTTTTATACAAGCATTGGATTGAGATTTGTTAACAATTGATTAAATAATGTTTCACCTACCGGTAGTAGTCTGCTTTGCAGTAAATGTTGCCTTCTCGGGCAAAACAAGTGTTGTCCGATTCCAAAATGCGTCCACACATTGAGCAACGCAAACAGCAGGCGTGCCATCTTCTTTCCACAGCTTGCAGGTAGAAACGATCCTGGAAAAACGAAAAACAATAGTTATTACAAGTCTTGCAGCAGTGTGCAACTTCTACAAATTGATCTTAAGCACGTCTGGTCTTAAAATCAATAATAAAATTTACTAATTTTACACCATGGTGCAAGATATTTGCGTCAACATGTGTGCCAGCCTGCAGTGCACCAGCTATCTATTATCATTTACCTGTATGTTCCTCCCGCATCCAGCACAAGCATTCAAGCAACTAGGGTTCTCGCCTCCAAAAAGACAACTAGAGTTCTTTCCCTCGTTTTTGGTATCCTGAAGATACCTATTCTGCTCATCCTCCACTTTAAAATACTTCTCCCTCTCCTGATGTTCACCACTATACTCGCTCCTCTGTTGCTCATGCATCTGCTGCTGATCATGTTTCGACGCTTCAGTTTTGAATTTGCAGTCTTCATCAGTTTTCTGGTCGTTTTTGGGCTGTTTGGTGGTGTCTTGGTTGTTAAATGGTGAGTTGAAGTGGTGGAATTGATGCAGGTTGTGGTGAGAGTGGTGGATGTCGGGGGAATTTGGAGGTTCGGTTTTTAGTTTAAGATTCTTTGGTTCTTGGGAGTCTATTTTGGGGTCTTGGAAGGCTGCTGCTGCTGATTGCTGCTCGCTGCCGAAACTGGAAGAGAAATTGATAATTGGTAATGGACTATGTAATCAGAAATAGACAAATAGTAAATTATGATTGTTGCTGGTTTACTAGTTAATGATATGGTGAATATGAATATAGAAAATTTGAAATGAAACTTCTTGAAATGTTCTGGTGAAAATCATCAAGGGTATGGATTTCATCCAAAATCGCTTTAAGATTGTCTCTTTATTGGAATTGAGGATGTTATGGTGAAAACTATTTTAGACGGCCTAAAAAGATAAAATTACATATGTACCATCCTAAGTCTTGAAGTAAAACTTCTTAGAATCTCTCCTAGAAATCATCAGCATGTACTAAATGGTAACAACAATTATCCAAAATGATTTTATTGATGATTATTTGATGATATTCTCGACGAATTGATCAAAACTGATGAAGATACTTATTAGCAACAAGTTCACAATTGACTCATGATAGTGTTTGAAGTGAAACTTCTTAGAGTCTCTGGTAAAAGTTATCAGCATGTACTTAATGGTAAAAAAATTAATCCAAATGATTCTATTGATGATTTTTTTATTGCATTCAGGGCAAGTTGATCTAAACTGGTAAAGACAATCATTAGCGACATGTTTACAATTGTATCGTGATATTTTTTCAAGTAAAACTTCTTAGAATCTCTGTTAGACATACCAAATGGTAAAAAGATTGTCCAAAATGATTTTAAGGATGATTCTTTAGTAAAATTGTGTATCAGATGCTCAAAACTGGGGAGATAACTATTAAATGCAAGTGTGCATTAGTATTGTTGAATTTTTTTAAGTAAAACTTCTCAGAATCTCTGATAGAAATCGTCAGCATGTACTTAAGGGTAACAAAATCAATCCAAAATGATTTTATTGATGATTATTTGATAATATTCTGGACGAATTGATCAAAACTGATGAAGATACTTATTAGCAATAAGTTCACAATTGTTTCATGATAGTTTTTGAAGTAAAACTTCTTAGAATCTCTGTTAGACATACCGAATGGCAAATAAATTTATCCAAAATGATTTTAAGGATGATTCTTTAATAATATTGTGTATCAGATGATCAAAACTGGGGAAGATGATTATTAAATGCAAGTATTGAATTTTTTTAGGTAAAACTTCTTAGGAAATACAATTTTTAACGATATTTTTTAATATTTACCGCGGATGTCCGTAAGCGCTTTGCATGGAACTTTCTTCTTCCGGAACGTACAAGTGCTCGGGGCTGCCCGCTTCCGTTTCCTGAAAAAAAACAAAGATTATCACATATTGATTATAGATGACGATTTGCCTATCGGCGCGCTTTTCAAATTTTCAAAAATCTATAAAATCTAAACTATTGCTCCAATTTGGATGCAACAAAAAACAAGTATATTCAGCAAACTATGAGCAATATTTTGACAAAATTTTGCAGTAATCCCGAAAACAAGTTATAAGCAATTTCCTAAACAAACACGCTTTTGTTTCATAACTCGTATTTGTATTACGTTTGTGTAAGTAGTCATGTGTACGTATGTATATTGGACTTGTTTTTTTTTATATCTTGTTTTTTTATTCATTTTATCTTCCTGTGAGTGACCATAAATTTCATTAATGATTTCTTCGCTTCTGAACAGAGAATTTTGAATTTTAAATGAATCACCTGCGCGTTCGACACGACTATGTAACTGTTTCAACTCGAAAGACAACTTGGAAATTGATTATTGAGAAAACACTAAATTTTGGGTAATGAAATTTAGTCGTATGGGAAAATGGTCTAAGGTGAAATTTTATAATCTTTAATTTGTATGAAATCTAAATTGAGCTGATACAGCTAGTTTTTTAGTTATAAATCCAAATAGGATACAGTGTCCTGCACCACCTGCTGAATTTTGATAGAATATTCCTGTAATACACGATTCTTATGCATAAATTCTAACCATACAAAATTGTATGAAAAGACAAAATTATAGATAATTTTATAACCTTTCGATTATTTTAAGATTGTTTTAAGCTACTATAATTAGTTTTCAAGTTATGAACTAAAATAGGATAGTGTCTTGCAACACGTACCACAGACATTTTTTACTATTTGCACTATAACTCCAGAATTATTAATTGCAACCGAAAATAATTTTTTAGCAAGTTATTGCTAATACGATTTTGTCTACAATTTTGTCTAATATTGTGCTGTTGCAGAAATTTTATAAGTAATCTAAAAATGCCTTTGAAATTGATGAATCTGCAAAGTACACCTAAACGTGTTAGTTTGTGTGCGATTTTCAAGCAAAAATATAATGTTCACTAATTTCTCTAGTAATACAGATTATAGATAATTTCATAAGCTTTAATTTATCTGAAGATACTTTTTAGTTACAACAACTAGTTTTTTAGTTGACTTAAAATGTAACAAAGTGTCGTAGGTCAAATGTTACGTGAAGTTGCTTCTGAGCAGTTTTGTACGCACTGCCCAGCGTATCCAGGACATTTTTTTTATTGTTTTAAGGATAACTTAACTTTTTATTGTTTTAAGGGTAACTTAACTTTTTATTGTTTTAAGGGTAACTTAAAAACTGTTGATGGTAGCTTAATTATGTCTTAAGATAAATTGTAGATAATAAAATTATCTAAATTATCACAAATAAAAAATTATAAGGCTTTCAAATCTTTTTTTTTTTTTTTATTTATGGCATTTGACCGTGTGGTCATTTAGCCTCATATTACATAAATAATATTTTACAAATTTATAAATACCAGAGAAATATATATCTTTCAAATCTTAAAAATTACTTATTCATATTTATAAAAAGGACATTTTTCTTTTTTTTCAGGAACGAGTTATCTTAGCTTAGTTTGGTCTTCAGCTAACTTGAAGGTAAGAAAATTATCTAAAACACTTTCTCACAACATAATATAGTACAAAGATAAATATAAAAGATATAGGGCTTGAAAAACACATGATGCATAAATTGCCACTGTTGTGTATGTATATATGTATATGTATATATGTATATATGCATATATGTATGTATGTTTGTATGTATATATGTATACATGTATGTATATTTGTCTTTTACGGTTGTTTCTCTTTTACGGAAGTCGGCCTGTTTGACTTTCGGAATTTACAGATTAAAATGGATATTATTCAACAGAACGATCATAAATTATCCACGAAACGTTTGAAACGAACGAATAAAAAATAAAATTCTTAAAAAAAAAACAACGGACAAGTCCGAGACGACGATATTATACTCCAAACACACGACCGGCGATGTTTTATTTAAAAAATTCAATTAATAAGAGAAATATTTGAAATGCTACCGGGTGATGGACTGGATGCGACACCGAAACGTAAGGAAAGAATCTTTAGAGTTAGAAACGAATGAATAGAAATCAAATTCTAAAAAAACAGACGACGATCCAAAAAATTTTTATTTAAAAAATTCAATTAATTATTAGAAAACATTTAAAATGATACAATTACGCACATTTTACACACAATTTTGCACATTTATGCATATTTAAATACACTCATATTTTTATACACACTTACACACATTCATACACACTTTATACATAATTGAATTCACTTTTACACAATTTTCACACTTTTTTGCACATTTCTGCATATAAACACTCATACTTCTTCATACTCACTTACACACATTTATACACACATTTATATACACTTTATACACACATTTATACACACATTTATCACACTTTATACATACTTTATACACATTTATACACACTCAAACGATACTGTAATGCACATTTGCGCATACTGATACACATTTTAAATACATTTTTATACACTTAACATAGTAGATATATCATATTATAACATATTAAAATTACAACATTCTAGATCAATTACAAATATTTTAATAAATTTCCAAAACTTTACTCATTCATCGTATCAATTCAATTTACATACTTAGACTCTAACATGTACTTTTCTCATAAGTGTAAATATATTTAAAATTTCCGGAAAAACTTATCAATTTTAGTATTCATGTAGTAGACATATTGAAGTAAAAGATACTGAAATTTTAACATTGTAGGACAAACATATATTTTAATAAATTTCTAAATCTTTACTTCTAATGCCTATCTCTTCAAAGTTCACAGACTCTTAAGGGTACTATTCTTATAAAAACGTAAAAATCTTGAAAATTTCTAAGAAAACTTATCAATTTTAGTATTTGTAGTTATAGTAGACATATTAAAGTATAACATATTAAAATTTTCTAATTAAATTCTAGAATAAACAAATATTTTAATAAATTTCTGAATCTTTACTTCTATAGTATGTCACTTCAAAATTCACAGACTCTTGAAAGTACTTTTTTCGCAAAACTTGAAAATCTTGAAAACTTCTGAGAAAAGTCATCAATTTTAGTATTTGTAGGTATAGTAAGTATAACATACTAAAATTTTAATATTCTAGAACAAATATAAATATTTTAATAAATTTTTAAAACATTTTCACATCATGCAATTGTAAATATTTCAATTTTAGTAGAAAATTCATCTATTTTAGTATTTGTCGTTATGGTAGAAATATCAAAGAAATTTTCTGTATATATATATATATTATATATATATATATATATATATATATAATATTAATGCATATTTATATAACAGAGTATTTATATATCAAAACTATTTCAAGTCAAAAGAAAAAGATCTTAATCTTATAAACGTGAACTTCTTAATCGTTTCGCTTTGTTGACTTTTTAATTATCAACTTTAATTATTCAGAAAAAACAATATATATATATATATATATATATATATAATTTTATATTTATATGTCATAAGGGTACATATATAATCGAATTAAACCCGATTACAAGTCTTTTACTCAAAAAAGTTATAAATAAATTATTTTTTCAAAAATATAATCCTATAAATAAACCTAAAGATATCTATCGCATTTTATTTTTTCTTCGGGTAGTTTAATAGTTTTTACAAAATTGAGAGAAAAAATTAAGACCCTAAAACAGACCCTCAAAAAATCGTCGATAAGGGTCTTTCTTGTCTTGTCTTCAGTTTTAAATTAAGACATTTGACTTCTTTAATACCTTTTGACAAAAATTCACATTTGTTCGTTTTTTTTATTTCTGAAATGCCATCGAAAGACATCTGCTGAATTTGAAACATACCTGTGTTTATAAAATGTATTGTATTAATTTGTATGTTAGTGTGCATACATTTGTGTGTGTATAAATTCATAAAAATATGTATAAATGTAAGTGTATGTATGAATAAATGTGTGCAAAAATTTTAAAAAATTTCCAAGATATATGCACTTTTGTAAAAAAGATACCTTGGAGAGTCTAACTATCTAATAAATGTGATACTCTGAAAGAGTAAAGTTTTAGAAATATATTAAAATATATATAATTGATCCAGAATGTTATAATTTTAGTATGTTATACTTCAATATGTCTACTATAACGACAAATACTAAAATTGGTATGCATCTTAAGAAATTTTAAAGATACATCCACTTTTGTAAAAAAAACTACCCTTGGGATTCCAAGTATGTGTATTGCGGTACTGTGAAAAAGTAAAGTTTTGATATTTTTTTAAAATATTTGTATTAGCTCTAGAATGCTGTAATTCTAGTATGTTATACTTCAATATGTCTACTATGATAGTAAATACTAAAACTGATAAGTGTTCTCAGTAATTTTCAAGTAATATGGACTTTTGTGAGAAAAGTATCCTTGAGAGTCCAAGTACATATATTGAACTGATACGATGGAGTTTTAGTATTTTTTTATATTATTTATAATTGTTCTAAAATGTTGCAAAGTAGATATATCATACTTTAATATGTCTACTATATTAACAAATACTAAAATTGATAAGTCTTCTCAGAAATTATCAAGATATTTTTTTATGAAAAGTACCTAAAAATATCCTCCAATAGCTCGATTTCAGGATTTTGTTTCTGAGGAGCTCGTAAGGTCGTATTAGTGATACCAGGACGTTGTAATTTTAGTATATTATATTTTATTATATCTATTTTGACAACAAATACTAAAATCGATATGTCTTCTCACAAAATTTCTTAATATAAACAATTTACTGCAGCAAGTACCAAAAAACTTTTCTATATATCGATTGTAGTATAAATACAAATCTTTGTAAAACAAGTCGTACTAACCCTTTCTACTCGGGCATTTGAAAATTTGCATGTATTTGCATGGTGCGGTGGCATCCGAGTGGAAAGGGCTATACCTAATAACTCCTAGAAAATACAATATTTATATATAAAGTTTTTAGTGCAATTTTGTATCTTAATATTCTATTTTCCATTTTATAAATTAAAACAGAAGCATCTTGAATTAATAAATCGTCTTGTTTATTTTTTAATGAAAATCGATAGATAGATTCGGTCTTGTACCAGGTAGCCATTAGTAAAAAACCAGTTAGTATAAATACAAATGTAAATAATATTGATATATATAATATATATATAAATAAGTATATGAGATAGTCTATAAATATATATATATATATATATATATATATAAATGTAAAAATCAGATAAGTTTAAAATCAATGCTCTATAAATCAAGTTGTAGAGACAGGCGACACAAATATTGGTCTCAACTTTATATGGCATTATCAGATATATATTATATATATAATTCACACACCACATATATATATATATATATATATATATATATATATCTTATATATAAAATGGATCGCAAAATGTGTTGGTAAGCGCATACTCAACAACGCCTGGACCAATTTGGCCAATTCTTTTTTAAAATGTTCGTTGAAGTCCAAGGATGGTTGTTACGGCGCGAAAAAAACGAATAGTTGCCGGAAAACCCTAAAAACAGCCCTTTTGTTCTTTAATCGAGTAGGCAACGCAATTTGTAAAAAAAAACAATGATCTATGTCATGACATTTTGTGTAGTTTTTGATAATCTAATTTTGAATATATTTATATAAACATAGAAATATCTTTCTATTAATCAAGCTATATTGGCAGCCAAAAACATTGATGTAAATGAATTAAATTTCAAAATTTCAAGACCAAATTACAGGCGAATCATTTGATTCGGCAATTAACCAAGACGATCCACGGAGTTTTTAAACACGCTGGATTTGCTAGGATTGTCACCTCACAATCTTCAGTTAAAGGTTGGATCGGCAATTATAATGTGCGAAATATCGACCAACTATATTCAAAGGATAGTATAAAGCAGAAGATGTTCTCGCACCATGCATCCCAATGCGTTTCCAGTGCGTTTATGGATCATTAGGAGTTTTGTGGTATTATTTAGATAACCTATGTTTGTTTGTGTATTAATTAGAAAAACCCTACAATGAAAATTGAACTGATTTTTTAATTATGATTACATTATTAAAATTACTTACTTTTAAATGCTATAGTGTTTTATTTAATTATTTTAATTCATACCGAATTATTACCAGGGTGACGGTTCTGTTCAGGATAATTTTTTGCAAAGAATAGAAAAAAGGTAGGCATAAAACACCGCCACATTACAATTTTTTTGACAGGACGAAGTCTGTCGGGCCGGCTAGTATATATATATATATATAATATATATATATATATATATATGCCTATTGGCAGATGTCTTCAAAAATCTACATACAATATTTATCATAATATTTTGCAAAGTTCTTCTAAAACAAACTTTTACAAGTTAGTATATGTTTTGTGCTTGAGTGCATTTTTCTTGAATTTTTGTTGATTTTATAATATTATATTATTAGACAAAATTGTTAAGAATTTTATTAGCTAAAAGTTAGCTTAATATCATTTTGAGCTTTGTAGTTTTTTAGTTATAACTAAAATGACTGAAAAATGTCCTGAACTTACGTCGACAATACTGAACTTAAGTTTGTACAAGTCTTGCGTTTGTGCATTTTTCTTGAATTTCTGTTCATTTTATAATATTATATTATTAGGCAAAATTGCTAAGGATTTTATTAGGTAAAAGTTTGCTTATTATTATTTTAAGCTATTGTAAATAGTTTGTTAGTTATAACTAAAATATTTTTTTTATTTGTATACAACAGCAAGTAATTCTATAAACTACAGTAAAAACATAATTTGAACAAATATATAATGTAAAGTACAGAAAAACTATAATAATAATACTAAATAACTATAATAATAATAATAATTACAAACAAATAGAAATAATAATAATAATAGTAATAATTATGAAAAAACAATAGTTATGAAAAATAAATATTAATAATAAATATAATAATAGGATAGAAAACTATCCCATTTACCAGTTAACTAATTAGTTAATTAAATAAATTAATATAAATTATATGGAAATTTTTTAGTTATAACTGAAGAATGTCCTGAACTTATGTCGACAATACTGAACTTAAGTTTGTACATGTCTTGTGTTAGAATGATTTTTTCTAGAACTTCTGTTTATTTTATAATATTATATTATTAGATAAAATTGTAAAGAATTTTATTAGCCATAAGAGGAATACTATAGAATACTATTTTAAGCTATTGTACATAGTTTTTTAGTTATAACTAAAATTACTAAAAAATGTCCTGAACTTATATACTAAAGTTTAATATTGTCGACATATCTTGTATTTGAGTGTATTTTTCTAGAATTTCTATTCATTTTATAATATTATATTATTAGACAAAATTGTTTAGAATTTAATTGATGTTAATAAGTTTGCTTAATATCACTTTGAGCTATTGTAAATAGTGTTTTAGTTATAATCAAAATAACAAAAAAATGTCCTGAACTTATATCGACAATACTGACAACACGTCCTGGCCGTCGCTTTATGATTAATCATAACTCTATCGCGGGACGCTTTTTTAAATTTGTATTTATAACTCAACTAGCTGTAAGTGGAATTCTGTCTTAAGGCAATTAGGGCATCGTGCCTTAAGGCAAATTGCTGGAACTTCCCGTACCAAAAATTATTATTTTTTTAAAAACGATCAACATTTTTGAAAAAAATTTACTTTGAAAAAATAAGATTTTTGAGAAACTATAAATTGGACAAAAAATTACTTTTTTTGAAAAAAATTTTTTTTAAAAAAAATATTTTTTTTTTATTTTTTTTTTTTTTTTTTTAAAAAAAAAATTTTCTTTATTTTGACATATTGTGGAAGATCTGAACTTTCTTTTCAAAGCAATCGTACTGCTTTAACTGCATAGGGACAAAATATAAAGCGCGTAAGCGCCGCGTCGCTGTCTAACGCATAAGCATTGGTACGGAACCCATAGGAATGTTAACAAAATGTATACTTATTGTTAAAATCTCTATAAAATATCTGATATTTTGATGTGCATATGTCTAATGATCATTTTTGACCGCCAAATGGCTCATTTTTTACTTTTTCTTCCATATCTCCGAAACCGCTAGACCTACCTTCATGAAAATTTTATCGATTCTTCATCTTGTCAATACAAGTGAAATGTTTTTTGAATTATTCAAATCGGACGCTCCGTTCTCTTAAAAACTGAGTTACCGCTTTCGGCACTTTTTGCCCCGTATCTTCGGAACGGCTAGACCTGCCTTCGCCAAAAACTAATCATCACGTCGCCTAATTAATACGAATCGAATGCTTTTTGAATTATTCAAATCGGTTGATCCGTGTTCCCGAAATCGTCGACGAAAATTTGTATCCGCACACACATACACACACATACATACATACATACATACATACACACACACATACATCCATTTTTTCTAAGGTATGTCAAAATGTTCAGAAATCTCTGAAACGTAAAGATATAAAAAAAATTTCATTTTCGATTTTTTTGCGATTACTATAACTTGCCCTACGGGAAGTTAAAAACCGGTATTTGTATCCTAATATAGTATTAGTGCGTATTAAAGCTTATAAAAAATTATATTAAAATATATTATTATAATTATAAAATTCTGCACAAATCTATCTCAGAACATATTTTCATTACCATACAAAATAAAATACAAAAACAACTTGAATAACACATTTTGTTCTTACAATATATTTACATGTTTAAGTACAGTTTTAAAGCATTTGTGATTATTGTACAAAAATATATTGTAAGAATGAAATGTAAAGAATTGTATTAGCTACAATTTACTCTAATACGATTTTAAGCTATATTGAATATATTTTTAGTTATAAGCTAAATTGTAAAAAATTTATGTAAAGAATTTTATTAGCTACAATTTACTTTAATACGATTTTAAGCTATATTGATTATATTTTTAGTTTAATCTAATAATTTCAGTAAAAAAATGCGCAAGTAAATTCTGGTCTAAAAATGGGAAGCGCGTGCACTTTTTTATATTTATTTATATATTTCAACAATTAAATTGTGTATAATAAGGAACAACATATATAATATAGGTATATATATGTATATACATATATATACATGTATATATATGTATATACATATATTTATATATGTGTAAAAATGTAGACCTATAATTTTCCGGTTAGATTCAAGTCGATGGATTTGATATGAATCTAATATGGAGATAGTCATACCTCAAGTAGGTGTTTAATAACATATATAATAATATATACATATATATTCATATACATATATATATATACATATATATATATATATATATATATATATATATATATATATACATGTACCAAATTATTCAGGGCAGTACCTCAAATAAAAATGAGCCCTTGATGGTCTAAGTATGTATTTTGATGTGATACTCTGAAAGAGTAAAGTTTTGGAAATTTATTAAAATATTTGTAGTTGCTCTAGAATGTTGTAATTTTAGTATGTCATACTTTAATATGTCTACCATGACGACAAATACTAAAATTAATAAGTCTATTCAGAAATTTTTAAACTATATAGATTTTAATGAAAAAAATATCCACACGTTGTAGGCAAAACGACGTATTAAATGAGCAATATTCTAAAAATTTATTAAAATATCACTCATAATACTAGAAGGCCAAAAAGTTCTGTAAATAATATTTTATTGTGTTACCTATATTGACAAATACTAAAATTGATAAATTTTTAAAAAAATATGCAAATCATATACATATGAGTGAAGTACTCGAACATTATATATGTAAAACCAAAAAAATGAATAAGCATAGATTCAAAAATTTATTAAAATAATTTTGTTTTTTATAGAATGCTATGATTGAGTAATTTGAGTATACTATTAGCAATCTCATATATTTTAATTACAACTAAGAAAATCTATTAATTTTTATATAATTTTTTATAGTTTTCAAAAGTTATTTTGAAAACTATAAATATTTGCACTCCAAGCCAAAAATGCTTCACAATATTTTATTTTTATTTAATATATTTTTTTAACATTACATTATATATCGAAAACTTTTGTAATATGAGTATGTTATTAACAAAACCATTTGTTTAAATAATTTGAAACAAATTTTACTAAATTTCATGATTTTCTTAAGTTACATTGAAAAGCATGAAACTTTGCACTTAAAGGCTAAAGTGAAAATGCAAAATTACTTTATAAATTTTGGAAATTTTTAAAAATTGCAATACACTAAGTATGCTATTGTAATTTGAGTATATTGTTGATAAAACTATATATTTTACTATCAATTGAAAAAATCTGTATAAAAATATTAAATAAAATAATTATTAACAATTTTTGAAGCATATTCCTTCAATGACCAGTTTTAAAATAGTTTGGTCTGGTTGGTTAAATTAAATAAATGTTTCTAATTTATTTCTAAGTATGGATGAATGTATGTGTATAGTATATATATATATATATATATATATATATATATATATATATAAATTGTGATGGCACACATGTTTTCAGTAGTTCAGAATGATTTGCCTCTTCTTGATTAATTATTCAAGTTCGTACAAGAGATGTTCTAGAAAATTTATCACTCTGAAAAATCATTCCCTTTATACAAATATATATATATATATATATATATATATATATATATATATATATATATATATATAATAGCAGAGACAAGGGCACAAGTCGTTCTGAAGAGCTCATTACATTAAGTCAAATGTTGTTTTCGACTATTGTTATTTTGCACAAGTATGCTTCATTTAGTAAATGTTTTATTAATTATTACAAAATTCATCGATTTTAGTATTTGTTGTATAAATATAAGGTTACAAGAATAACATACTAAAGTTACAAAACTCTATTACAATTTGTAGGATTTTTAAAAAATTCTGATATAAAATATTTTTAAAGAGCATGTGTGGCGAAATAATGGTTTCTACAAAGAGATTGTTATATTTTTCTGTTAAAAATTATCAGTTTTAGTATTTGTTGTAAAAATACATGGTTCAAGATCAACACACTATAATTACAGTTTTCGACTACAGTTAGTAGTATTTTCAAAAAATACTTAAAAACATGCAAATAATTTACGAAATATATTTAGTATGAAAATTTTCTTTGAATTTTTGTTTAATTTGCTTGAAATCATCAATTTTAGTGTTTGTACTAAAAATACAAGGGTCTGAGGAATAATATACATAAATTAAAATATTCTACTACAATTAGTAGTATTTTAAAAAAATATTTTTTAAATCTGTTTATAAACAATCACATTTATTCTTGAAATTAACAAATGTCAATTTATTTATAAAAAACTTCTTATAAACAATTTTATTCATCAATTTTAGTATTTTTAGTAAAAATACAAAGTATTCCTATACTAGAAATATAAATATATAAAGTTCTACTATAATTAGTAGTATTTATGAAAAAATATTTCAAAATCATATTCACAAGTAACAAATAAGTATACATGAATAATAAACAAACATCATTTTGTTTAGAAATAACTTGTTGGATATGATGAAATTGATCAATTTTAGTATTTGTTATGCAAATAATAGGTTTGAGGAATAACATACTAAAATTGCATGATTCTACAACAATTTTTAGTATTTATAAAAATATTTAAACAGATTTTTACAAAAAAAATCTGTCGTACATAGATTGTTTAAATTTCGGATGTTTACATCCGTTTTCCCCTAAATCTATATAAATATATATAACTATATATATATATATATATATATATATATATATATAAATGTTGTCCAATTATTTCAAAGAAAGTAATTATTGTCACGATATTTCTTCGGTAGCTGCGTCTTTGTACATTTCAAGTTTTTTTTTTGCTGCTCTTTTTTCGTTTTTGCTGTTTTTTTCTGTTTTAAAATAAAAATCTTCAAACGTGCAGTTTGTTTTTTAACAAAACAGCGTTAACAAATTTTATTCTCTGACATGAGATGAAAATTTATTTGGAAAAAACATATTACGAGCACTGAGGTCTAAGGTAATAAACATCGTAATAAAAAATTTTATAAAATTTTTAGTACTTTAATATAGTAAATACAAATATTTTAATTATTTAATATAGTTAAATATAAATATTTTAATTATTTTTTATATTTTTTTATAATTTTAGTAAATTATTATTATTGCACTATGCTTTTGTGTGCCCGTACGTCTACCATTAAAGTATTAAAATCCAAAATTAATGGTGCATAATTTATAATTTATTTTGAACTTAAAATGAAGGTTTATAGATTTGTAATTTGAGTATGTTGGAGTTTATTATGTCTACTGTAATGACAAATACTAAAATTGATATATTTTCTTAGAAAATATATGAAAATTTGCTATTTGTTCTGAAACAGTACCCGAAATTTGTCCCGGCTAAAACACTTCAACTCTTTCCAGTATTCATGCCGAACGATTCCTAGTACAATATTGAAATTTTAATACATCATACCTTAGTATGCCTACTATAATGCCAAATACTAAAATTGATGGGTTTTCTCACAAAATTTCGCTATATTTATAAGTTACTGAAGAAAGGACCTTCCAAATACTGAAATTGATATGTTCTCTCAAAAAAATTTGATATATTTAAACAAATGTAAAAAAAAGCTGCAATAAATAATGCGTTTTTAAACGTAACTCTCAGTGCCCAATAGAGATCCTACAAACTCAAAACTTCACTTATTTATACTTCAATATATATATTTACATCACAAGTACCAAAATCAAAAAAATTCCCATCACTACCCGAAATATTCCGAATAATCTACACAAACTCTCACTTTTTCCTAATAAAATTCTACTAAATTCTCAGTGCACAAGTTTTTCTAACAAATTTATTACTGTCTTCGTTTGTCTTCGAATTAAGTCGTCTAATGTCGTCGTTCTTTTTCTGTTTTTTTTTCAAATAAATTTCAAATAAAATTAAACGAGAATCCAAATTGAATTACTCGGGACTGGTTCGTTATGCCACATAAAGTTCTCGGAGACAGAAATAAAATTAAATCACTGATGGACAAGGTGTTTTTATTGAGGTTAGATTCGATTTTAATTGCAATGGTAATAGATTTATACGTATTTATACATGTTTATACTGATTTATACAAATTAATGCGCAATTATACGCACTTATGCACTTTTTATTCACATTTATACTCGTGCATACATATTTATATACTTTTATACATATTTATACATACATATACATATTTATATGCAATTATATTACTAATGCATATACATTTATACACTTGCACAAATATTCATACACATGCACATGCATACATATTCATACATATTTATACATATTTATACACACATATACATATTTATATACAATTACATTGCTAATGCATATACATTTATACACTTGAACAAACATTTATACAAATTTTTACATATTTATACACATTTATACATAGTTATACACATGCATACATATTCAAACATATTTATACATATTTATACACACATATACATATTTATATACAATTGCATTGCTAATGCATATACATTTATGCACATGAATAAACATTTATACAAATTTCTACATATTTATGCATATTTATACATATTTATACACATTTATACACATGCATACATATTCATACAGATTTATACATATTTATACACACATATACATATTTATATACAATTGCATTGCTAATGCATATATATATTTATGCACTTGAACAAACGTTTATACAATTTTTTACATATTTATACACATTTATACATATTTATACATATTTATACACATGCATACATATTCATACATATTTATACACACATATACATATTCATATACAATTATATGAACAATCCATAGACATTTATACACAGGCATAAACTTTTCATTTATACAAATTTCTACATATTTATTCATATTTATACATATTTATACACATTTATACACATGCATACATACTCATACATATTTATACATATTTATACACACATGTACATATTTATATACAATTGCATTGCTAATGCATATACATTTATGCACTTGAACAAACGTTTATACAATTTTTTACATATTTATACACATTTATACATATTTATATACATGCATACATATTCATACATATTTATATAGCAATTACATTGCTAATGCATATACATTTATGCACTTGAACAAACGTTTATACAATTTTTTACATATTTATACACATTTATACATATTTATATACATGCATACATATTCATACATATTTATATAGCAATTACATTGCTAATGCATATACATTTATGCACTTGAACAAACGTTTATACAATTTTTTACATATTTATACACATTTATACATATTTATATACATGCATACATATTCATACATATTTATATAGCAATTACATTGCTAATGCATATACATTTATGCACTTGAACAAACATTTATACATATTTATACACATTTATACATATACATACAAATTCATACATATTCATACATATGCATACATATATATATATATATATATATATATATATTTATACATATTTATAAGCCCTACAACAAGTCGTGCAATTTTACAAATTAATAAAAAATTAGTAGGGTTAATACCAATTTGATTTTTAGAAGAAAATTGCTTTCTAGCTCGCGCTGTGGAATACTGCTCACATTTACTTTGTCAAAGTGTTTTTACGCCTTATATGTAACTTTGTTCCTCACCCTTAGTGGTGTAAAATTTTTGGAAGCCTTGTTTTTATTTAAAGACGAGGCTCAATATTCTTAATTTATATAAAAAAACTAGTTGTAAGTGGTATTTTGCTTTAAGGCAAGTTGCATGGACTCCTCATACCAAGGTAAACAGAAGCTCGTCACTTACAACTAGTTTGAAACATATCGTTTATTACATATTGGCTAAAGTATATCTCGCATAAAACCATTTCCCGCGTAAAACGCTTTTTTAGTCTCGCCTCTGGAAAATCGTCTTAACGAAGTTTCACCAATATATAAGTATGCATGTATATATGTATGTATGTATTTTTATAAGTGTGTATGTATGTATAAGATGTGGCAATGAACTTAAGAGTTATCTTAACTAAAAAACAAAGAAAAACTGATGCTGCTAGACTAATAAATCTTCTCTTATCAAAATTAGTGACAAGTTCGGATTTTTATTATCATTTTGAACCTTATACTTGTCCATACACACATAAACAAATATATACAGCAAAACTCCGTTAACACGATTTCCCAGGGAGTGAACTAAAAGGGCGTATTAAGCGAAAAGGCTTCTTATGTATGGATTTTTAGGAAAATTTAACATATGCGCGTCCCAAATGATGTTTCATAGTTCAAGCATTTTTCATAGGCCTATACTATTTTAGGATATATATTTTTTTATACCTGGTAAATCTGTATACGTTATAAAATGACATACTAGAATTACAGCTTCCTACTATAATTTTTATGTCCTGAAGAGCTCGTTAAAAAAATGTTCATAAAGTGCTTCTATTAAAAAGCGCATGTACAACTAATCATTAATTATTGCAACTAGCATATGAAATTTTTATATATTATTATATATCATGACAAACTATATACTTTAAAGAATGATATACTAAAAATACAACATTCTACTACAATTAGTTTAGCCTGAAGAGCTCGTCAAAATTTAAAATACCTATTGTATATTTTGACCAAAAACTAATCAGTACTGTTCTCACCTAATGAAGTTACATTTTACACTTATATGCTAATTATTGAAGGAACGGCTTGACCGATCGTCTTTTTAATACATTAGGGCAATATAAACACTTTATAGAATGATATACTAAAATTACAATATTGTATTACAATTAGTATAGCCTGACGAGCTCGTCAAAATTGAAAATACATATTCTATATCTTAACCAAAAAATAATCAGTACTGTTGTTCTCAACTATTAATGCTGCATTTTCCACTTATATGCTAATTATTGAAGAAACGGCTTGACCGATCCTCTTTATAATATATCACGACAATCTATACACTTTATATAATAACATACTAAAATTGCAACATTCTACGGAAATTAGTATATCCTGACGAGCTCGTCAAAATTGAAAACACCTATTCTGTATCTTGACCAGAAAACTAATCAGCACGATTCTCAACTACTAAAGTTACATTTTCCGCTTATATGCAGATTATTGAAGAAACTGCTTGACCGATCTTCTTCATATTATATCACGACAATCTATACACTTTATAGAATGATATACTAGAAATACAACATTCTACTACAATTAGTTTAGCCTGACGAGCTCGTCAAAATTGAAAACCCCTATTCTATCTTAACCAAAAACTCATCAGCACGATTCCTAACTGATTGAAGAAACGGCTCGGCCGATCGTCTTTAAAATATATCACAACAATATATATACTTTATAAAATGATATACTAAAATTACAAGATTATACAGTAATTAGTTTACCCTGACGAGCTCGTTGAAGAACATGTTTGAATACATTTACTTTATATCTTTACCAAAACCTAATCAATACTGTTCTCTCCTTGTGGAGTTACATTTTACACTTATATGCAAATTATTAAAGAAACGGCTCTGCTGATCGTCGCACAAAATTAATAACGCTAATTTTTTTATCGAGGTACATCGAATGGTTTTTGAATTTTTAAAATCGGTACAGCCGTTTTTGAGAAAACATCGACGGAAATCAAATTTTGTCTCGCACAACACATACTTTTGTCAATATCGGTGTCAAACGATTCAGAATGACTTGAAACATAAAATTAGCTAATAGGATTTTCCGGGACGTACGTAAATAAATAAATAAATATATAAATGAATATGTAAATATGAATATAGATAAATAAATAGTTTTATTCTTACCCAGTGCATTCCAAGCACTCTGTCTTCGGTTATCACGCCCCATATGGACCCAACACGATTAGGAGTTTGTAATCACTGATTTAACGACGGAAAAAAATTTGGAAAAATATCAAGAACAAATCAACATTCGATTTTTTTAAAATAATACTCATAACTTGTTAAAAATACAGCTGAACATAGTTTACGGGTTAAAAATTGGTATCTGTTTATTTAATTTTTTTGAAATTTTGCAAAAATTGGAAAACGCGCACATTAACACTTCTGCAACACACTTCACAAAAAATGTTCAAAAAAGTTTTCTTATATAATTTTCATGCTACGAGACACAACAGGTTTTTGCACCATTTTTTTTACAAAAAACAGGAAAATTTTGCTTTTTTGAAAAATTTTGATCTTCCACGTGGGTATTGTGTTTTCCAAAAATTGTCTAAGCAAAATGTTATTATTTTTTGTTTTTTTTTGCAGCAGCTTTTGTTTATTTGTTATTGTTTAAACACAATTTGTATAGTAAGTATTGTCTGTGAGGTCAACACACTTCAGCACAATTTTTCAAAAAATGGAACATGCATTTTTTTTTTTTTGAAAATGTTCACACAATATTTATTTAATAAAATTTTGGCGATCCGATATTCAATTACATCACGTAGTAAAAAACATTTTTTTAAATAATATTTTTGAGTTCATACACTATTTTTGATTTGAACACTTTTTTCAAAAAATGTCTAGTTTTTGGCTGGACCTCAAAAAACAAATTTTGGAGTTTCGGAGTCAAGTGTCAGTCTTATCAGCATATCTTGCACAACTCACAAATGTCCAAAAAAACACTCAAAATACTATTTTGGATTTAAACACAAACTTGTTTAGTTTTTTGTTTTCCAAAAAAAAAAAAAAATAGTGTTTTTGGAGTTCAATTACACCACTAATCACCGGTACCGCACACGTGTCCACCAAACTAAAACACTCATAAACCAAATTTATGGAATCTACCACACTTTTTTCGAATTTTCTATTTTTTCCAAGTTTTGGAAAAAAAATTATTTCGGTTTCGGAGTTCTCCGGCCTATCGGCACATGCGCACACCGCGATGACTATGCGCCAAATGTCGTTTCATCGTACGAATTGCGTGAAACTGAAGTATCCCCTCCCGGACTAAACGAGCCTTTTGTGGATTCTAGAACCTCCTTTTATCCGAGAGGCGTCGACCAATCGATCGACGGGTTCTGGATTTTTTGTCCACCAGATGGGCGGAATAGAAGTCAACTCGCGCACTGAGAGTAATAAAAATAATAATAATAATAATAAAAATTGATGACGGATTTATTTACATCAGTAGAATTGTTTTCTACTTACACCTACTACTTACTAGGTGTAAGTGGCATTTTGTCCTAAGTCGAGAGGCACCTTTCGATATGTGTCAATAATTGATCTAGTCAATCAGAAGTGGCATCAATCCAAATTTGTTATATTTTAATGTTTTTTAGTTAAACCGTATTCCCTAGGCCTATAATGTTTTAGGACATCATCATAATAAGTTTCATCAAAATCGTCAATAAAATTCAACAATTGATTACTAAAGGAGGCCCGGGCGTCCAGGCCTCCGGGTTAATTTTAACAGTACTAACACTAAATAGCACTAACAGCATAACCAACTAATATCTATCGAACAGCTACAATATAATTTATTCTATTTTTAAAGGACTTTAATTTTAGTAAATTTGATATTTTTAGGTTGGTAAAACTTTATTTAGTAAATTTGATACTTTTTGGTTGGTAGAACTACTATATTTAGTAAATTTGATATTTTTAGGTTGGTAGAACTTTATTTAGTAAATTTGATATTGTTTACTAAAAAAAAGGTCCGGGCTAATTTTTAACTAACAGTACTAACACTATCAGCATAACCAACTAATACCTATCGAACAGATACAATATAATTAATTCTATTTTTAAAGAACTTTATTTAGTAAATTTAATATTTTTGGGTTGGTAGAACTTTATGAAGTAAATTTTGGTATTCTAGGGTTGGCAAAACTTCATTTAGTTAAATTCATATTTTTGTTT
>NW_020536999.1:92943225-92973757 GCF_003426905.1 Ctenocephalides felis
TGCAGGTCCTTTGGCCATTTCTTCTTGAGTCTTCTTGTTTCAACCATTTTGTTGATAATTTGTATTTCAGAGTTACACACATTTATACACACATTTATCACACTTTATACACACTTTATACACATTTATACACATTTATACACACTTTATACACATTTATACACACTCAAACGATACTGTAATGCACATTTGCACACACTGATACACATTTTACATACATTTTTATACACTTAACATAGTAGATATATCATATTATAACATATTAAAATTACAACATTCTAGAATAAACAAATATTTTAATAAATTTCCAAAACTTTACTCATTCATCGTATCAATTGAATTTACATACTGAGTGTAAATATATTTAAAATTTCCGGAAAAACTTATCAATTTTAATATTTATCGTTTTAGTAGACATATTGAAGTAAAAGATACTGAAATTTTAACATTGTAGGACAAACATTTTAATAAATTTCTAAATCTTTACTTCTAATGCCTATCTCTTCAAAGTTCACAGACTCTTAAGGGTACTATTCTTATAAAAACGTAAAAATCTTGAAAATTTCTAAGAAAACTTATCAATTTTAGTATTTGAAGTTATAGTAGACATATTAAAATATAACATATTAAAATTTTAACATTCTAGAATAAACAAATATTTTAATAAAGTTCTGAATCTTTACTTCTATAGTATGTCACTTCAAAATTCACAGACTCTTGAAAGTACTTTTTTCGCAAAACTTGAAAATCTTGAAAACTTCTGAGAAAAGTCATCAATTTTAGTATTTGTAGGTATAGTAGACATATTAAAGTATAACATACTAAAATTTTAATATTCTAGAACGAATATAAATATTTTAATAAATTTTTAAAACATTTTCACATCATGCAATTAGTATTGTCGTTATGGTAGAAATATCAAAGAAATTTTCTGTATATATATATATATATATATATAATATAAATGCATATTTATATAACAGAGTATTTATATATCAAAACTATTTCAAGTCAAAAGAAAAAGATCTTAATCTTATAAACGTGAACTTCTTAATCGTTTCGCTTTGTTGACTTTTTAATTATCAACTTTAATTATTCAGAAAAAACAATATATATATATATATATATATATATATATATATATATATATATATATATATAATTTTATATTTATATATCATAAGGGTACATATATAATCGAATTAAACCCGATTACAAGTCTTTTACTCAAAAAAGTTATAAATAAATTATTTTTTCAAAAATATAATCCTATAAATAAACCTAAAGATATCTATCGCCTTTTATTTTTTTCTTCAGGTAGTTTAATAGTTTTTACAAAATCGAGAGATAAAATTGAGACCCTAACAGAGACCCTCAAAAAATCGTCGATAAGGGTCTTTCTTGTCTTGTCTTCAGTTTTTAAATTAAGACATTTGACTTCTTTAATACCTTTTGACAAAAATCCACATTTGTTCGTTTTTTTTATTTCTGAAATGCCATCGAAAGACATCTGCTGAATTTGAAACATACCTGTGTTTATAAAATGTGTTTAAAATGTGTGTACAAGTGTGTGTAATTGTGTAAAGTGTGTACAAGTGTACGTAAGTGTGTATAATTGTGCGTATGTGTATAAAAAAAGTGTGTACGAATGTGTATAAATGTGTACTTGTGTAAAAATGTGTACAAGTATACGTAGGTGTGTAAAAATGTGTGCAAGTGTACGTAGGTGTGTAGAAATGTATTTAAGTTCAGGTGTGTATAAATGTGTATGAAAAATGTACAAGTGTGTACAAATGTGTATAAGTGTGTGTAATTGTGTAAAAATGTGTGCAAGTATACGTAAGTGTGTAAAAATGATTTAAGTGCGTACAAATGTGCGTATGTATGTAGAAATGTGTATAAAAAGCATGTAGAAGTGTGTACGAATGTGTATAAATGTGTGTAATCGTGTAAAAATGTGTACAAGTGAACGTAAGTGTCTACAAATATATTCAAGTGTATATAAATGTATGCAAGTCGGTGCAAGTGTGTTGGAATGTATATGTTTGTATGTTTTGTAAGCGTGTATTAATTTGTATGTTAGTGTGCATATATTTGTGTGTGTATAAATTCATAAAAATATGTATAAATGTAAGTGTATGTATAAATGTGTGCAAAAATTTTAAAAAATTTCCAAGATATATGCACTTTTGTAAAAAAGGTACCTTGGAGAGTTTAAGTATCTAATAGATGTCATACTCTGAAAGAGTAAAGTTTTAGAAATATATTAAAATATATATAATTGATCCAGAATATTATAATTTTAGTATGTTTTATTTCAATATGTCTACTATGACGCCAAATACTAAAATTGATAAGACTTCTTAGAAATTTTTGAGATATTTACATTTTTATGAGAAAAGTACATTCAATGGTCTGAGTATGTATATTGAATCCATAAGATGAAGAAGTAAAGTTTTGAAAATTATTAAAATATTTCTAATTGCTCTAGAATGTTGTAATTTTAGTATGTTATACTTAAATATGTCTACTATGTTAGTAAATACTAAAATTGATGAGTTTTCTCAAAAAAAATTATGATAATAAAAAATTATTGATATTTTTATGAGAGAAACACTGTACTTCTAAAGTTTGATTTTAAAGTGTTGTTTCTGAGGAGCTCGTAAGGTCGTATTAGTGATACCAGGACATTGTAATTCAAGCATGCTATATTTTAATATATCTACTTTGACAACAAATACTAAAATCGATATGTCTTCACCCAAAATTTTATAATATAAACAATTTACAATTTTTTAATATAAACATTTACAATTGCAGCAAGTACCTAAAAACTTTTCTATATATCGATTGTAGTATACATACAAATCTTTGTAAAACAAGTACTAACCCTTTCCACTCGGCCATTTCAAATTTTTCATGTATTTGCATGGTGCGGTAGCATCCGAGTAGAAAGGGCTATACCTAATAACTCCTAGAAAATACAATATTTATATATAAAGTTTTCAGTGTAAATTTTTGTCTTAATATTCTATTTTACATTTTATAAATTAAAACAGAAGCATCTTGAATTAATAAATCGCCTTGTTTATTTTTTAATGAAAATCGATAGATAGATTCGGTCTTGTACCAGGTAGCCATTAGTAAAAAACCAGTTAGTATAAATACAAATGTATATATATATATATATATATATATATATATATATACATATATATATATATATATATATATATATATATATATATGTACATATAAATGTAAAAATCAGATAAGTTTAAAATCAATGCTTCTATAAATCAAGTTGTAGAGACAGGCGACACAAATATTTGGTCCCAACTTTATATATATATATATATATATATATATATACATTTATACACACATATATATATATATATATATATATATTTGCCTATTGGCAGATGTCTTCAAAAATCTACATATATTTTTTATCAAAATATTTTGCAAGGTTCTTCTAAAACAAACTTTTACAAGCTAGTATATGGTTTGTGCTTAAGTGCATTTTTCTTGAATTTCTGTTCATTTTATGATAATATATTATTGTTAAGAATTTTATTAGCTATAAGCTAATATTATTTTTTGATAAAATAAATAGTTTTTCAGTTATACCCAAAATGACTGAAAAAAGTCCTGAACTTACGTCGACAATACAAAAGTTTGTATTGCAAATTTCTTGAACTCTGTTTATTTCATAATATTATATTATTAGACAAAATTGTTAACAACTTTATTAGCTATGAGTTTGCTTAATGTAGTTTTTAGCTATTGCAAGTAGTTTTTCAGTTATAACTAAAAGAAATGTTTTTTTTTTTTTTAATTTGTATACAAAAGTAATTAATTCTATAAACTATAGTAAAAACATAAACTGAACAAATCTATAATGTAAAGTACAGAAAAACTATAATAATAATAATAATTACAAACAAATAGAAATAATAATAATAGTAATAATTATGAAAAAAACAAGAGTTCTAAAAATAAATAATAATAATAAAAGAGAAAACTGTCCCATTGACCTGTTAACTAATTAGTTAATTAAATAAATTAATATAAATTATACGGAAATTTTTTAGTTATAACTGAAGAATGTCTTGAACTTATGTCGACAATACTGTACTTAAGTTTGTACATGTCTTGTGTTAGAACGAATTTTTCTAGAACTTCTGTTTATTTTATAATATTATATTATTAGACAAAATTGTTAAGAATTTTATTAGCCAAATGTTGTTTTGAGGCAAAGTAAATAGTTTTTTTAGTTATGCCTAAAATTACTAAAAAATGTCCTGAATTTATATACTAAAGTTTATTATTGTCGACATATCTTGTATTAGAATGAATTTCTAGAACTTCTGTTTATTTTACAATATTATGTTATAAGACAAAATTGTTAAGAATTTTATATAGCTAGCTTAATATTGTTTTCCGATAAAATAAATAGTTTTTTAGTTATAACTAAAATAACTGAAAAATGTCCCGAACTTACGTGGACAATACTGACAACATATCCTGACCGTCGCTTTATGATCAACCATACTTTTATTGCGGTTTAATAGTAGTATTAAAATTATTAATATTATTATTTTAGTATTAAAATATTTTTTATATTTTAGTTAATAACTCAAAAACTAGTTTTTGTATTTTAATATAGTATTAGTACGTATTATAGTTTATAAAATTCTGCACAAATCTCTCTTTGAAAATATTTTTTTTACCAAATGATATAGAAAAACAACTTGAAAAACACATTTTGTTCTTACAATATATTTATCGTGTTCAAGTACAGTTTTAAGGCATTACTGTACAAAAATATGTTGTGAGAATATAATGTGAAGAATTGTATTAGCTACAATTTATTTTAATACGATGTTAAGTTATATGAAATATATTTCTAGTTATAAGCTAAATATTTAAAAAATGCGCTAGTAAATTCTGAAGTAAAAATGGGGCGCGCTCGCACTATTTTATAATTATTTATATATTTCAACAATTCAATTGTGTATAATAAGTAACAACATATATAATATAGGTGTATATATGTATATATATATAAATATATATACATATATTTATATATATGTAAAAATGCAGGCCTATAATTTTCCGGTTAGATTCAAGTCGATGGATTTGATATGAATCTAACAAGGAGATAGTCATACCTCAAGTAGGTGTTTAATAACATATATAATAATATATACATACATATACCTGTATATATATATATATATATATATATATATATATATCAGATTATTCAGGGCAGTACCTCAACTAAAAGAGTGCCCTTGAAGGTCTAAGTATGTATTTTGATCTGATACTCTGAAGGAGTAAAGTTTTGGAAATTTATTAAAATATTTATAATTGTTCTAGAATGTTGTAATTTTAGTATAATATACTTTAATATGTCTACTATGACGACAAATACTAAAATTGATAAGTATTCTAAGAAATTTTCAAGATATATACACTTTTGTGACAGAGTATCCTTGAGAACCTAAGTATGTACATTCATGTGATACTCTGAAAGAGTAAAGTTTTGGATTTTTTTGAAAAATATTTGTAAGTGCTCTAGAATGTTGTAATTCTAGTATAATATACTTTAATATGTCTACTATGTCTATAAATACTAAAATTAATAAGTGTTCTAAGAAATTCTCAAGATATATGCACTTTTCTGGGAAAAGTATCCTTCTGAATCTAAGTATATATATTGAAGGGGTGAAGTTTTAGAATTTTTTTATATTATATATAATTGTTCTAGATTGTTGTAAATTTAGTATGTTATACTTTAATATGTCTATTATAACTACAAATACTAAAATTGATGAGTGTTTTAAGAAATTTCCAAGTGTGGTGATACTTTGAATGAGTAAAGTTTTGGAAATTTGTTAAAATATTTATAATTGATCTAGAATATTGTATTTCTAGTATGTTATACTTGAATATATCTACAATGACGACAAATACTAAAATTGATAAGTCTTCTCAGAAATTTTTAAGCTATATAGATTTTAATGAAAAATTTACCCATACGTTGTAAGCAAAACGACGTATTAAATGAGCAATATTCTAAAAATCTATTAAAATATTACTCATAATACTAGAAGGCTGAAAAGTTCTGCAAATAATATTTTATTGTGTTACCTATATTGACAAATACTGAAATTGATGAATTTTTTAATAAATATGCAAATTATATACTAATGAGGGAAGTACTCGAACGTTATATGTATATGTAAAACCAAAAAAATGAATAAGCATAGATTCAAAAAATTATTAAAATAATTTTGTTTATTATAAAATGCTGAAAATCATGTATGATATATTAAATTTTCTCTACTATAACCACGAATACTAAAATTGTGAGAAAAGTATTCTTAAGTGTGTATAGTATAGTAAATTTTGGATTTATTTAAAAATACTTATGTTTGTTCTAGAACCTTAAAATTTTAATATATTTTACTTTAATGTGTTTACTATGACTATAAATACTAAAATTGATATCTTATCTTCAAAAATATATAATAATTTATCTCTGTTTTGAACATCATAATATACACCATATATTCATTTATACAAATTATTTTTAGAATCATACAAATACTTTTATATTTATACACAATAACTTAATTTGTTTAAAAGTTATTTATAATCATATAAAAATGTTTCAAATATTTTTTATTATAACCCTCAGTCTACAAATAAATCCAACATTATTTATATTTAAATAATTCATTTTAAATTATATGCAATTTAAATAAATTTTTATTTCTGTGAATAAAATTTGCAAACAAAATTATTGAGAATGCAAAGGAAATTGTTGTTAATATGTGTTATTATTATTTTAGCACCTTCAAAATAATGTAAAATTATTAGGAATAAATAAATAAATTTATATATATATATACAATAAAACCCTGCTAAGACGATTACCAGAAATCGCTTTAAAAACGTCTCTTATGCGAGAAAGCGTATTATAAGGGATAAAAAAATTTAAGTAAAGTAGCCTAATATATAGAAAATCGTATTAGGCATGATCGTCTTGGCGGGGTAGTACCACAATGCAGTACAACAATTTATATATTTACAATAAAACTCCGTTAAGACGATTTTCCAGAAACCGTTTTGAAACCAGATATATATATATATATATATATATATATATATATATATATATATATACTAGCAAACCCGACGAACTCCGTTTCGCCACCAGATGGTTTCGTGAGAAAGATGAAGTAATTTTTTGTTCGTTTTATATTTGAAAAGAAAAAAATTGATTTTATTGCACAACAGTAATGAATTTATTTCCATTACAAAAATGAAGTGTTTTTTAGTTGAACTTCTCTAAGTAAATAAAAGTGAATCCGCAAATTATCCGTTTCATTGATGTGCTCTTTGGTAAACCACATTTTTTGTTGTTTGGTCTGACGTTAACACAAAGAAAGCGGATGGTTTTCCAACTCGTGCACAGGGGCAACGTATAACTGCCAATGTGAAAAAAAAAGATTTTCTAAGTAATCTATTTGAGATTTATCCCGTAAACACTAAGCGATTGGCTTTGCGACTTGTTAATCGTCATTGAGAACGCAAGGCGAACTCGACATTGCAATTGTTTGAAGTCGAACGGAAGACCAGTCAGAATCATTGGTATGTATTGATGCCATGCACAACTAATTTTCTTAGCTATATACCTTGCGGAGCCCAAGACCTTTCCAACGAATGCCGAATTGTCGAAATCGGTTCGTGCGTTCTGGAGTTATTTCGTCAGGAAGGAACACCCGACTTATTTTTATATATATAGAAGATAATCTATTTTCAATTATTTAAAACAATTATTGATTATTTTTATTACTCGATTTTTAATTACGGTGCGTGAAGTTCCAGCAATTTGCATTAGGGCACGATGCCATGCACCATTAATTTTCTTAGCTATAACTTGCGGAGCCCGAGACCATTCCAACGAATGCTAAATTGTCGAAATCGGTTCGTGCGTTCTGGAGTTATTTCGTCAGGAAGGAAAACCCGACTTATTTTTATATATATAGAAGATATATATATATATATATATATATATATATATATATATATAATTGTGATGGCACACATGTTTTCAGTAGTTCAGAATGATTTGCCTCTTCTTGATTAATTATTCAAGTTCTTACAAGAGATGTTCTAGAAAATTTATCACTCTGAAAAATCATTCCCTTTATACATTTATATATATATATATATATATATATATATATATAATAGTAGAGACAAGGGCACAAGTCATTCTGAAGAGCTCATTACATTAAGTCAAATCTTGTTTTCGACTGTTGTTATCATGCACAAGTATGCTTCATTTAGTAAATGTTTTATTAATTATTACAAAATTAATCTATTTTAGTATTTGTTGTATAAATATAAGGCTACAAGAATAACATACAAAAGTTACAAAACTCTACTACAATTTGTAGTATTTTTAAGAATTTCTGACATCAAATATTTTTAAAGAACATCTGTGTCGAAATAATGTTTTTTGCAAAGAAATTGTTGTATTTTCTATTGATTATATAAGTTTTAGTATTTGTTATAAAAATTCATGGTTTAAGATCAACATATTTACGTATCAACGTATCAATTACGATCAACGTATTTCTTCAAAATACTTAAAAACATGCAAATAGTTTACAAAAAATATTTAGTATGAGAATTATTTTCAATTTTTTTCAACCTTTGCTTGAAATCATCAATTTTAGTATTTGTACTAAAAACACAAAGTCAAAGGATAATATATTCAAATTACAACATTCTACTACAATTAGTAGTTTTTTTGAAAAATATTTTTAAATCTGTTTATAAACAATCATATTTACTCTTGAAATGCACAAATGCTAATTTGTTTATAAATAACTTCTTATAAATAATAATATTTATTAATTTTAGTATTTGCAGTAAAAATACAAGGTATTAGAATTAATATACTAAAATTATAAAGTTTTACTATAATTAGTAATATTTATAAAAAACATTTCAAAATCATATTCACGATTAACAAATGTAATAAGTATACATGAATAATAAACAAACATCATGTTGTTTATTAAAAACTTGTTACATATAATAAAATTCATTAATTTTAGTATTTGTTATACAAATAATAGGTTTGAGGAATAACATACTAAAATTGCATGATTTTACAACAATTTCTAGTATTTATATAAATTATTTAAACTAATGTCTACAATAAATCTGTCGTACGTAGATTGTTTAAATTTCGGGTGTTTATACCCGTTTTCCCCTAAACCTATATATATATATATATATATATATATATATATATATATACTCGTATATATATATATATATATATATATATATATATATATATATATATATAGATGTTGTCCAATTATTTCAAAGAAAGTAATTATTGTCACGATATTTCTTCGGTAGCTGCGTCTTTGTACATTTCAAGTTTTTTTTCGTTTTTGCTGCTTTTTTCTGTTTTAAAATAAAAATCCTCAAACGTGCGGTTTGTTTTTTAACAAAACAGCGTTAACAAATTTTATTCTCTGACATGAGATGAAAATTTATTTGGAAAAACCCAAACACGAGCACTGAGTACTAAGTTATTAAAAATCGTAATAGGAAATTTTATAATGTTTTTAGTACTTTAATGTAGCTTTAAAAATATATAATTCAAATATAATATAATGTAAATATTCTAGTTATAGTTTTTATAATTTTTATTAATTTTAATATATTATTATTGTTGCACTATGCTTTTGTGTGCCCGTACGTCTACCATTAAAGTATTAAAATCCAAAATTTATGGTGCATAATTTATTATTTATTTGAATTTAAAATGAAGGTTTAGAGATGTGTTAAATATATTATAGTTTAATATGTCTACTATAACGACAAATACTAAAATTGATATATTCTTTCAGAAAATATACGAAATTTGCTGTTTGTTCTGAAAAAGTATCCAACATTTGGCTAGTACTCTTTAACTCAGTATTCATGCTAAACAATTTGTAGCACAATGTTGAAATTTTAATACAGCATACCTTCGTATGTCTACTATAATCCCAATTACTAAAATTGATGGGTTTTTTCACAAAATTTCGGCATATTTGCAAGTTCTTGAAGCAAGTACCTACTACGAAAAATGTATTGACGCAAAGTTATAAAAATGTATAATAGTTTTGTACACTCTATACTACTGAAAGTTTAGTATAATGCACTTTATAATGCCTACTACAAGAACAAATACTAAAATTGATATATTCTCTTAAAACTTGTAATATATTTAAACAAATGTAAAAAGCTGCAATAAAATAATGCGTTTTTAAACGTAACCCTCAGTGCCCAATATGTGTTCTACAAACTTAAAACCTTACTGATTTATATCCTAATATATCTGTTTCTAACACAAATTCTAAAATCACAAAATTTCCTATTACAACCCGAAATATTTCAATAAATCTACACAAACTCCCACATTTTTCCTTATCAAATTCTACTAAACCTTCAGTGCACAAGCAATTCTAACAAATTTATTACTGTCTTCGTTTGTCTTCGAATTAAGTCGTCTAATGCCGTCGTTTTTTACCATTTTTTTCTTCAAATAAATTTCAAATAAAATTAAACGAGAATCCAAATTGAATTACTCGGGACTGGTTCGTTATGCCACATAAAATTCTCGGAGACAGAAATAAAATTAAATCACTGATGGTCAAGGTGTTTTTATTGAGGTTAGATTCGATTTTAATTGCAATGGTAATAGATTTATATGTATTTATACATGTTTATACTGATTTATACAAATTAATGTGCAATTATACGCACTTATGCACTTTTTATTCACATTTATTCGCATGCATACATATTTATATACTTTTATACATATTTATACACACATATACATATTTATATACAATTTATGCACTTGAGCAAACATTTATACAAATTTTCACATAGTAATACACATTTATACATATTTATACACATTCATACATATTTATACACACATATATTTATATACAATTACATCGCTGATACATATACATTTATGCACGTGCACAAACGTTGATACAAATTTTTACATATTTATACACATTTATACATATTTATACGCATGCATACATATTCATACAAATTTATACATATTCATACATTTTTATACATATACATATTTATATACAATTAAATTGCTAGTGCTTAGACATTTATACACTTGAAATAACATTTATTCAAATTTTTAGATATTTATACACATTTATACATATTTATACACGTTTATACATATTTATACACATTTATACATATTTATACACATGCATACATATTCATGCATATTTATACATATTTATACACAAATATACATATTTATATACAATTACATTGCTAATGCATATACATTTACGTAACTTGAACATTTATACAAATTTTCACATATTAATACACATTTATACATATTTATACACATCCATACATATTCATACATGTTTATATACATTAATACATATTTATACACACATACATATTTATATACAATTATTTATAATGCATATACATTTATACACTTGCATAAACATACAAATTTATACATATTTATACACATGCATACATATTTATACACATGCATACATATTTATACACTTGCATACATATTTATACACATGCATACATATTCATACGTATTTATACATATTTATATTTTTGATGCATATTTATAAGCCCCATTAAAAGTCGTGTAGTTTTAAAAATTAATAAAAGGTTTTAAAAAATTAGTATAGTTATTACTAATTTGTCTTCTAGAAGAAAATTGCTTTCTAGCTCGCGCTGTGGAATACTGCTCACATTTACTTTGTCAAAAAGTTTGCACGCCCCATATGTAACTTTGTTCCTCACCCTTAGTGGTGTAAAATTTTTGGAAGCCTTGTTTTTATTTAAGACGAGGCTAATATTCTTAATTTATATAAAAAACTAGTTGTAAGTGGTATTTTGCTTTGAGGCAAGTTGCTTGAACTCCTCATACCGAGGTAAACAGAAATTCGGTGCGCTCATAAATAAATTAAAGGCAAAATACCACTTAAAACTAGTTTAAAACATATTATTTATCACATATTGGCTACATTGTATCTCGCATAATACCATTTCCCGCGTAAGACGCTTTTGTAGCCTCGTCTCTGGAAAATCGTCTTAACGAAGTTTCACCAATATATAAGTATGCATATATATGTATGTATGTATGTATATATGTATGTATTTATGTATATTTGTATGTATGTATGTATAAGATGTGGCAATGAACTTAAGAGTTATCTTAACTAAAAAACAAAGAAAAACTGATGCTGCTAGACTAATAAATCTTCTCTTATCAAAATTAGTGACAAGTTCGGATTTTTATTATCATTTTGAACCTTATACTTGTCCATACACACATAAATAAATATATACAGCAAAACTCCGTTAAGACAATTTCCCAGAGAGTGAACCACAAAGGCGTATTAAGCGGGAAAGCTTCTTATGCAAGGATTTTTAGGAAAATTTAACATATGCGCGGCCTTAATAATGTTTTATAGAACTCAAGCATTTTTCATAGGCCTACAATATTTTAGGATATATATTTTTTATACCTGGTAAATCTATATACATTAAAAAATGTCATACTAGAATTACAGCTTCCTACTATGATGCGCGTATCCTGAAGAGCTCGTTAAAAAAACGTTTTTAAAATGCTCCCATAAAACGCGCATGTAGAGCTAATCATTAATTATTGCAACTAACATATATAAAATTTATATATTATTATATATCATGACAATCTATGTACTTCAAGAACGATATACTAAAATTACAACATCCTACGGAAATTAGTTTAGCCTGACGAGCTCGTCAAAATTTAAAAATACCTTTTCTTTATAATACATCAGGGCAATATAAACACTTTATAGAATGATATACTAAAATTACAATATTGTATTACAATTAGTATAGCCTGACGAGCTCGTCAAAATTGAAATCACCTATTCTATATCTTGACCAAAAACTAATCAGTAATGTTCTCACTTAATGCAGTTACATTTTCCTCTTATATGCTAATATTGAAGAAACGTCTCGACCGATCCTCTTTATAATATATCACGATAATCTTTACACTTCATAGAATGATATACTAAAATTACAACTTTCTACGGTAATTTGTTCAGCCTGACGAGCTTGTTGAAAAACATGTTTAAAAACACATACTTTATATCTTTACCAAAACCTAATCAGCACGATTCTCAACTAATACAGTTACATTTGCATTTATATGTTAATTATTGAAGAAACGGCTCAGCCGATCGTCGCACTATCGAATGGCTTTTAAATTTTCAAAATCGGTACAGCCGTTTTTGAGAAAACGTCGATGGAAGTCAAAGTTTGTCTCGCACACATACTTTTGTCAATATCGGTGTCAAACGATTCAGAATGATTTGTAATAAAATTAACAAATAGAATTTTCTGGGACATACGCAAATAAATAAATAAATATATAAATAAATATGTAAATAAAAATATAGATAAATAAATAAAAAAAATTTTTCTTACCCAGTGCATTCCAAGCACTCTGTCTTCGGTTATCACGCCCATATGGACCCAACACGATTAGGAGTTTGTAATCACTGATTTAACGACGGGAAAATTTGAAAAAATATCAAGAACAAAATTAACATTCGATTTTTTTTAAGATAATATTCATAACTTGTTAAAAATACAGGTAAACATAGTTAACGGATCAAAAATTTGTATATATTTATCTTATTATTTTTTTTTTTTTAATTTCTCAAAATTTTGAAAACGCGCACATTTACACTTCTGCAACACACTTCACCAAAAAATGTTCAAATATGTTTTTTGAATTTAATTTTCAAGCTAGTAGACACAAAAGGTTTTTTACACCATTTTTTTTACAAAAAACTAGAAAATTTTGCTCTTTTGAAAAATTTTGATCCTCCACGTGGTTAAGTATTTTTCAAAAAATGTTCAAACAAGGTTATATCAAATTTTGTTTCTTTTGCACAGTTTTTGTTTATTTATTATTGTTCAAACATAATTTTGTAAGTATTGTCTGTGAGGTCAACACACTTCAGCACATTTTTTCAAAAAATGCAACACATTTTTTTTTTTTTTTTTTGAAAATGTTCACACAATATTTTTTTGATAAAATTTTGGCGATTTGTTATTCAATTACATCACGTAGTAAAAAACATTTTTTTAAATAATATTTTTGAGTTCATACACTATTTTTGATTTGATCACTTTTTTTCAAAAAATGTCTAGTTATTGGCTGGACCTCAAAAAAACAAATTTTGGGGTTGCGGAGTCAAGTGTCAGTCTTATCAGCATATCTTGCACAACCCACAAATGTTCAAAAAACACTCAATATACTATTTTGGATTTAAACACAAACTTGTTTAGTTTTTTGTTTTCCAAAAAAGAAAAAAATAGTGTTTCTGGAGTTCAATTACACCACTAATCACCCGCACCGCACACGTGTCCACCAAAATAAAACACTCAAAAACCAAATTTTCGAATCTACCACACTTTTTTCAAAATTCTTCTTTTACAAAATTTTGAAAAAAAATTTATTTCGGTTTCGGAGTTCTCCGGCCTATCGGCACATGCGCACACCGCGATGACTATGCGCCAAATGTCGTTTCGTCGTACGAATTGCGTGAAACTGAGGTATCCCCTCCCGGACTAAACGAGCCTTTTGTGGATTCTAGAACCTCCTTTTATCCGAGAGGCGTCGACCAATCGATCGACGGGTTCTGGATTTTTTGTCCACCAGATGGGCGGACTAGAAGTCGACTCGCGCACTGAGGGTAATAAAAACAATAATAATAACAAAACTTGGTGACGAATTTATTGCATCAGTGGAATTGTTTTCTACTAGTGACCAGGTATCAGTTTCATTTTTTCATAAGACGAGAGGCATGAACCTAAAACTATGTGTCAATAATTGACCTAATCAATCAGAAGTGGGATTAAACTAAATTTGTTATATTTTAATGTTTTTTTGTGGTTAAACCACATTTCCTAGACCTATAATATTTTAGGACATCGTCATAATAAGTTTCATCAAAATCGTCAACAAAATTTAACAATTGGTTACTAAAGAAGACCCGGGCGTCTGGGCGTCCGGGCTAACAGTACTAACAGTACTAACAGTAACAAACACTAACAGCATAACCAACTAATATCTATCGAATTAAATTAAATTTAAATTTAAGCGTTTAAACGTAAATTTGATATTTTAAGTTGGTAGAAGTTCATTTATTAAATTTTATATCTAGGATTGGCAAAACTTCATTTAGTAAATTTGATAATTTATGGTTGGCAAAAGTTCATTTAGTGAATTTGATATTTTTGTTTTGGTAGAACTTTATTTAGTAAATTTGATATTTATAGTTTGGCAAAACTTTATTTAGTAAATTTAATATTTCTAGGTTAATAGAACTTTATATATAGTAAATTTAATATTTTTGGGTTGGTAAAATTGTATTTAGTAAATTTGAAATTTTTGGGTTGGCAAAACTTCATTTAGTAAATTTGATATTTTCGATTGGTAGAGCTTTATGTAGTAAATTTTATATTTATATGTTGGTAAGAACTTCATTTTGTAAATTTGATATTTTGGGTTGGTAGAACTTTATGTAGTAAATTTTATATTTATATGTTGGTAAGAACTTCATTTGGTAAATTGATATTCTAGAGTTGGTAAAAACTTCATGTAGTAAATTTGATATTTGAAGGTTAGTAGAACTTCATATAGTTAATTTTCATGTTTTTCATAAGGTATATTTGATATTTTTATGTTGGTAACTTTGATATTTTTGGTAGAACTTCAGGTTGGTAGAACTTCACGTAGTAACTTTTAATATATCATAAAACTTCTGTAAAGAAAAATTATGTTTTATTATATTTTTGCCAAAAAAAAATCAATTATGTTTTCAAGTCATTCTGAATCGTTTGACACCGAAATTGGTAAAAAAAATCCACTTGAGGATTCTCAAAATAATAAATTAGATTATATAGTAGTGCAAAGTTATAGAAAAAGGCTTTACAATTGAAAAGGGCTTCAGTATAAAGAAAACTGGGTTGGATCCATGCTCATGAAAATTTGTTAACTACAGGAAACTGTATACGGAAGCACACGAACATAAAACTTGCATCCGGATTCTAGTTTACATCTATATATATTTAAGAAAAAACGAATCTCCTTAAAGGGTGTGTCCTAATACCCCAACCACACCCCAAAAATTTTAGGCCACACCTTCCCCCGCGTACAAAGAAATGGGGCGTGGGTCCCGCGTTAGAATGAGAGGACCGCGTTAAAAAGAGAAGCATCGTGGTGTTTGTTTTGTAATAGATTTGTAGATTCAGGTTATGTAATTTATATGTATATATAGATGTATTTATAAATATATGTTTGGAGGTGAATTTTAATAATGAATTTTGTTCGGATTAAAATGTGTTGTGAGGAAAAGTTGTGCAGGATTTTATAACCTTTAAATTGCCCGAAGATAGTTTTGAGGTGTAGATAGTTTTTAAGTTATAGTTTAAAATGTAAAAAATTACTTCTTGTAAGTGCTTCAGGCGATTGTGATTACATTGCACATGCATTTTTAAAGACATTTTTTTAATGAATTTTGTTTGTATTGAAATGTTATCCCAGAAAAAGTTGTGCAAAATTTTATAACCTACAAATGTCCTAAATATAGTTTCAAGCTATGATAAAAGCTTTTCAAGATATATTTACAAACGTAAAATAAACGTAACGTAAACGTAAACCCCTTGTAATTGTATCTGGTGTTATGATCACATCACAAAAACGATATTTTAAGAATGAATTTTTTTGGATTAAAAAGTGTTATGAGAAAAAGTTGTGTAGAATTTTATAACCTTCAAATAGCCCAAAGACTGCTTTTAGTTATAGTGAGTAGTTTTCAAGTTATAGTTGACAATGCACCTATTGTAACTGCTTCAGGCATTAGTAATTACATTGCACATGCATCTTTGAAATGCAATTTTTAAGAATGAATTTTATTTGTATTAAAAAGTGTTATGAGAAAAAGTTGTGTAGAATTTTATAACCTTCAAATAGCCCAAAGACAGCTTTTAGTTATAATAAGTAGTTTTCAAGTTATAGTTAAAAATGCACATATTGTAACTGCTTCAGACATTAGTAATTACATTGCGCATGCAATTTTAAACGGCAATATTTAAAATGAATTTTATTTGCAATGAAATGTGGTCTGAGAGAAAGTTATGCAGAATTGTATAACCTTTAAATTGCCCAAAGATAGTTTTGAGTTATAAAAAGTAGTTTTCAAGTTATAGTTTAAAATGCACCTATTGTCACTGCTTCAGGCATTTGTACTTACATTGCACTTGCAATTTTCAAGGGCAAATTTTATGAATGAATTTAATTTGTATCAAAATGTGTTGCAAAAAAAAGAGTTGTGCAAAATTTTATAACCTACAAATGTCTTAAACATGGTTTTAAGCTATGATAAAAGGTTTTCAAGTTATAGTTCAAAACATAAAAAAAATACCCCTTGTGATGGTATCTGGTGTTATGATCACATCACTAAAACGATTTTTTAAGAATGAATTTTATTCGATTTAGAAAGTGTTATGAGAAAAAGTTGTGCAGGATTTTATAACCTTTAAATTGTCCAAAGATAGTTTTGAGTTATAATAAGTAGTTATCAAGTTATAGTTAAAAATATACCTACTGTAACTGCTTCAGGCATTAGTAATTACATTGCACATGCAATTTTCAAGGGTAAATTTTAGAATGAATTTTATTTGTATTGAAATGTGGTCTGAGAAAAAGTTATGCATGATTTTATAACATTCAAATAGCTCGAAGACAGCTTTTAGTTGTAATAAATAGTTATCAAGTTACAGTTAAAAATGTACCTATTGTAACGATTTCAGGCATTAGTGATTACATAGCACATGCATCTTTGAAATGCAATTTTTGAATGAATTTTATTTGCATTGAAATATGGTCTGAGAGAAAGTTGTGCAGAATTGTATAACCTTCAAATAGCCCGAAGACAGCTTTTTGTTTTAATAAGTAGTTTTCAAGTTAGAGTTAAAATGTACCTATTGTAACTACTTCAGGCGTTTGTGATTACACTGCACATACAATTTTCAAATGCAATTTTTAAAATGAATTGTATTTGTATTGAAATGTGTTTTGAGAGAAACTTATGCAGAATTGTATAACCTTTAAATTGCCCAAAGATAGTTTTGAGTTATAAAAAGTAGTTTTCAAGTTATAGTTTAAAATGCACCTATTGTCACTGCTTCAGGCATTTGTACTTACATTGCACTTGCAATTTTCAAAGGCAAATTTTATGAGTGAATATAGTTTGTCTCAAAATGTGTTGTAAAAAAAAGTTGTGCAGAATTCTATAGAATTTAAATCATAACAGTTTTAAGTTTCAATAACTAGTTTTTAAGTTACAGTTAAAAATGTAAAAAATATACTCTTTTGGTGTTAGTAATTACTTCACAAAAGTACTTTTTGAAGGCAAATTTAATAATGAATTTTGTTCAAATTAAAATGTTTAGTTAGAAGAAAAAGGTATGCAGAATTTTATAACCTTTATATTACCCTAAAACAGTATTAACTTTCAATAACTAATTTTCAAGTTACAGATTAAAATATAAAAAATATACTTCTATGGTGTTACTGATGGTTCCAAAAGTGTACTTTTCAAAGGCGAAATTTAAGAATGAATTTTACTAAAATCAAAATCAAAATCTTGAGTGAGAAGAACTTATGCAGAGTTTTATAACCTTTAAATTACCCAAAGACATATCTTAGCTACTACAACTAATTTTTAAGTTATTGATTAAAATGTAAAAAAAACTCCTCATTAAACTCATTAAACTATAACCTCTAATATCTTATTATTTATGCGGACATTTTTTTACCATTTGAGCTATAACTAAATAAATATAATTTATAACTAAATACTGTCTTTTTTATTATTTTTTTTTTCGTTTTTTCTTTTTTTCTCTTTTTTTTATTTTCTGTTTTTTCTTTTTTTTCTTCAGACAATTTGAAGCTAATAAAATTCTGTACATATTCGTCTTATAACACATTTTTGTGCGATGATGCTAAAGGTCCTAAAAATTTTGTCAAAATAAAACTATATATAATTATGCATATGTATATACATAAATTTTTATATGTATATATTTATATTCCAAAATGCCCGGTGTTACAGTTTTGGATTAAAACCGAAATAAATAACATGGAAAAGAAATAAGAAAAGGCTTAAGTCCTTAAATATTTGCAGAATAATCTCGGATTAAGGGTCTTATGCCCTTTGCCAAAATAGACCCTACTTATTTTGAATTAAATATACAAATATGTACTTTCGGACACAGCTTGACCACTGGACAATTGAAAAATATACATATAAATATATACATATATATATATATATATATATATATATTTATATATAATAAAATAAAACTGGGTCAGGGTCCAGTTTTGCTCATAAGGTGTGAGTATACATTGTATATTTTATATTTATATATTTGTATATTTTATAACTAGTAAACTACTTATTGGAGCTAAATATTGTCTTCAGATAAATTGAAGCTTCCAAATTTTTGCAAAATGTTTCCTTACAACACATTTTTATACGAATAAAATTTATTAATGAAAATCGCCCTTGAAAAGTACTAATGATGATACATATAAAGTATTAAGGTCAGAACGGGTACATTTTTTTTACATTTTGATCTATAACTTAAAAACTAGTTGTTGTAACTCAAAACTGTCTTTGGATGATTTTAAATCTATAAAATTCTGCACAACTCTTTCTTATAAAGCATTTTCAAATGAACAAAATTCATTATTAAAAATGTATTGACTCTTTTTTAATGCCTTGATAGTTATAACACATATTTTGCACGAAACCTTGTTAATGTCAAAAAACAGGTAAAAACCATTTTGATTATTTTTTCCATTGTGTCAAAAACAGACAAAAAGTGTTCCTTCCAGTTTCTATTTTTTTGATACTTAAGTCAGGATGGCGCCTTTAAGAGGATTACGAAGAACTTCTGTGCATTTATTTATATCTCTTGTAACTTTTAAACTATTCGATTATGATGAATGATAAATTTAGCAAACTTATTTAAAATTGAATTATCTACAACATTTTGTACGAATAAAAGTCTCTAAAACTACTCGGTGTACTCCGAAATTGCTCTTAAAAACTTTGAACTTGTTATCTTTTCAAACATGCATTTACTTACAAAAAAAAAAATCATAACTTTGAAACCATTCGATTAATATGAATAAAGTGTTCTACAAATTTATTCACTATTGAATACTTTATGAATCTTTCTAACAACAATAGACCCTACAGCAACTTGGTATACTCTAAAATCGTTATAGAAACTTATCAAATACTGCATTGTAAAATTGTGGATCAAGCACTTACATCTATTACATCTTAAATAACATTTAAACCATTCGATTAATATGAATGATGTATTTGGTGAATTTGTGCAAAATTCAATAATCTATAACATTGTTTAACAACAAAATACCCTAGAACAACTCGGTATACTTTTAAATCGCATTTGAAAATACACTTATTGTTAGACAACTTGCAAGCTTGCTTGTGCATTTATTTATTTTATCGCTTGTAACTTTTGAACCATTCGATTAGTATGGATGATGTATTCATTAAACTTCTTAAATTCATTAAATAATCTACAACATTGTCTAACTCTACAAAATCTCAGTATACTTATAATAGGCAATAGAAAACAAAACATCTAACAATTTCTATATGTATTTTTTTTTGTATGTGCTAAAGTGTGTTGGTACAGAACCCAAGTGTCTTCAATTTTTTCCAGTAGTCTAAAATCGTATTTATTTACCCACTTGAGACAAAATCTCCAAATCTCGAAAAATCTGCAAAAATCTTAGAAATTTGCAAAATCACCTTTTGTACTTTGTGGTCAGAGCAAGGATTATCTGGTCCTTGCCAGGATAATCCCATTTTAATCCCAACAGTCTCTTTTTTATCTCAAGTGGTGTTTTAGGTTTTAAATTTTATTCCAAAATGTTTGTTTTAAGTCTGAACAAGTGAAATAAAATTGTAGATTTTGGTCTGGAACGAATTGAAAAAATTAAAAAAAAAATGAAAATATGAAAAAAAGGGGGAAAACAGTTGTAAATATCGTTTGCCTTTAAAGCAAGGTGCATGAATTTCTCAACTAATCTTGTGTAGAATTTAATAAATTTTAATTTATCTGAAAGACTTATTAACCTACAAAAATCATTTTTAAAAGCACAGATTAAAATATAAATCGTGAACCCAGAAATTCGTTTACATTTTTAGGCGATTTTTAAAGCATAACACTTGCTTTTAATATTATCAACAAATACAAATATTAATTTGAAAATATTATGACATTTATATTTGGCGCTTTTAGTGTAGCACCACTGAATTTATAAATATGTTTAAATAATTGTTTTAAATACAACAGGGCTTGATAAATCATATTTACAAGTTACGGTATACCATAATAATTACTTTTAATATTATTAACAAATTCAAATTTCAAATTTAAAATATTTTGACATTTATATTTGGCGCTTTTGTAAGGTAACACTGAACTTAAATAAATTGCAAATTTTAATGCAACTTGTGCTAAGTTTTAATTTTAATTAAGTAATTTATGAGTGATATAAGTGATAAAATAAATATAGAACAAATATATTATGTATTACTCTTAATATTATTTACAAATTCAAATTTCAAATTTAAAATATTTCAACATTTATATTTGGCGCCCTTAACATGTTAACACTGAAGTTAAGCAAATTGAAAATTGCAAATGGCCGCCTCATCTGTCAACAACTATTTTTATGCAAATTGTGCTTAGTTTTAGATATAATTAATTAATTTGTGAAGGATATAAGTGATAAAACAAATATAGAACTAATATATTATATATTATCATTAATATTATTAACAAATTCAAATTTCAAATTTAAAATATTTTGAAATTCATATTTGGCGCCTTTAGTATGTTACACTGAACTTAAACAAATTGAAAATTGCATATGGCCGCCTCCTTTGTCAAAAAAGTGTTTTAGTGTAACTTGTGCTAAGGATAAGTTTTAATTTTAATTAATTAAATTGTGAAGGATATGAGTGATAAAACAAATAAATAAACAGGTAAATTATAAATTTTTATTATATTTATAAAATTGGTACTTGTACGATGTAAATTAGTGACATATTTATTTGAATTTGGTTTTTGTGCTAACCTCAAATTTATACATATATAAAATTGCGAATAAATTATAATTGTGGTGGCTCTCACACCATGGACCTGCCTTCGGGTAAACTACCATATATATATATATATATATATATATATATATATATATATATATATATATATATACGGTGATAAAATCTTTTCAGGCGCTAACTCTAAAAATCAAATTTGACATGTCGTCCATGTTTTTGTCCTTTCTAGTTTTTTTAAATTCTTTTTTTGTGTTTGTATGCATGGGAGAGCACCTGAGTAATTCACAGGGGAGGAAAACATTTAAGAAATCTGTAAAAAAATTAAAATATGAGATATATACATATATGCCATATATGATAGACATTCTACATAAATTATTTATATGATAGACATTCTACATAAAATTATTTATATGATAGACATTCTACACATTTGTACAAATTTTTACAGTGTTTACAGGTTAGGGAAACCTTTTGCTTATTTTTTTACTTTGAAATATTTCATACATTTTTCTACTTTTATATACAATTTACATGATTTTATGCAATTTTATAATTTGTATGTATATTTATACATATTTGTTAATTTTTTTACATTTCAAACATATTTATCACTTTTAATTTTATCTTTTGTATAGCTTTTTATATACATTTTTATACATTTTCACTCATTCTTATATATTTTTATTCATCACTATACATTTTTTAAACAATTTTATACAATTATACATTTTATACATATACCGTATAGAAATCCACATACCCAACATATACATACCCTCACACACACAACCATTTCTTTCTAAAGTATGCCAAAATGTTCAGAAACCTTGGAAACGTAAATATGCAAACACTTTCATTTTCAATTGTTTGCGATTACTATAACATATCTTACGGAAAGTTTACTAGGTGTGAGTGGCATTTTGCCTCAAGGCAAGTTCCATATATAGACGTTTCTATATATGTAAATAATAGTAATAGTAATGTAAATAGACTTCATCAATAGGACATCAATATATTAAATTATGACTCATTTGTTTTCCATTATATGTCAAATTTTTATCCTTTGTATAACTTTTTTATATAATTTTTATTTATTACTTACATTTTTTAAACAATTTTGTACAATTAATACATTTATACATACATACATTTTTATACACATTTTTTAATTTTTATATATATTTATTCTCTTTATACAACTTTAAAAACACATTACACTTGGCACATAATATTGCAATTTTATAATTTTTTTTACACATTTTTATACATATTTACTCATGTTTATACCTACACATTTATATACCTGAATAAATTTTTACAAAACTAGTTTTTGTAAAATGAGTGTGTAAAGTGTATTTACACTTATTTAAATAAAGATAATAATAATTTGCTTATAATATTTAATTCTTTCATTTTAAACTTCACGTAGTGTAAGTTATTGTAATCGTCCAAAAATCGAAAATGAAAATTTTTGCTTATCTTTATGTTTCAGAGGTTTCTGAACATTTTGGCATACCTTTGAAAAAATGGGTGTGTGTGTATATGTGGATACAATTTTTTCGTCGACGTTTTCGGGAACACTCGTCAACCTATTTGAATTGTTCAAAAAACATTCGATTCCTATTGATAGGGAGACGTGCTGATTAATTTTTGGATAAGGCTGGTTCAGCCATTTCGAAGATAAAAAAAAACAAAATTTTCAACAAAAAATCAAAATAAAAAAAAATCAAATTTTTTAAGTAATTTTGTTTCAAAATTTCAAAATTTCAAAATTTTCAAAAATCTTTTCTTTTCAAAGTTTTCCCAAAAAATTGATAGCTTTTTTTAAAAATTTTTAATTTTTGGTATGAGAAGTTTCAATAATTTGTCTCAAGGCACGATGCCACGCACCATTAGTTTTACTAACTTTTATCTGGTTTTTCAAAATTTACACACTTTTGCACCTTTTTACATTCTTGTTCTTATTTTTTTTACTAATTTTTCGAAATTTTTATCTGCCTAATAATTTTTACTCACTTAATCCATTATTACAATATTTTCTTATGTGTTTTTAAAAATTCATATATATATATATATATATATATATATATATATATATATATATTTATTTATTTATTATATTTCATAATGTCCTGAAAGTTTCTTACCCCTGTCTTGAGACCCGTGTTGGGTCAAGTGACCCTAAATTCGAGTTGTCATCGATACATATCGATCGATTCGTGAATGATGGCGCCAGCGAAAGGACACACAAAAAAAGATGTAGCTGATTGAGACCTTAAGATATTTAATATATATATAAATATATATATATTATATATATATATATATATATATATATATATATATATAATACCGAGAAAATCAATACCCGTCATTCGCGATGACATTTTTTAACTTCCCGAAGGAGACGTTTATATTTTTGCCAGAGAATCCGATTCACTTATTCTATGGTTTCTTCTGTTGACGTCTCAAGTCATTCTGAATCGTTTGAGACCAAATTTGGAAAAAATGTGTATGTGTCAAAATTTCGTTTCTCAAAAACTGCTGAACCGATATCAAAAATTTACAAATGATTTGATGGAACTCGATAAGAGCTCGAGTTGATTTATTTTGCACTATTTGTTAGAACATAAAGATGACTATTAATACCAAATAGTAGATAATTTTATAAGCTTTGATTTATCTAAACAAAGTATCTAATTACGACAACTAGTTTTCAAGTTATAAACAAAATAATAAAAAAGTTCACTACTTATTACCACAATCAGTAACACCCGTTCGCATATGTCTACACACGTTTCGACTATACATTGATTTGTGCCATCATTAGTAAAAATAATATATATATATATATATATATATATATATATATATATATATATATATATGGTCCTATTCTGGTACTTGCGGTTCAAGTGAGGGTCTTTAGCGAATGACCCTAAATGACGTCACGTGTCACGTTCAGGACACGTGTTGTTATAGCAACCGTGCACGTGACTTCGTTATGTCACGTGCCGCTACTTAGAGGAATTATATATATATATATATATATATATATATATATATATATATATATATATATAGGCATACATATATATACATAATCCTGTAAGTAGCCAAATCAACAATCAAAACGTTTTTGATTCAAAACCTTGATCCTCTTACCCATACATACATTCACTCAACAGTCAATGTGTTTTAAATCTACACTAGTGATTTAGATTACACTAGTGGTCGTACCTTAAGGCAAATTGCTGGAACTTTTTGCACCAAAAATTATTTGTATTAAAGAATCTTTTGAAGAAATTTTTTGAAAACTTTGAAAAAATGAGATTTTTGGAAAATTTTGAAATTTTCGAAAAAAATGGTTTTTGAAATATTAGATTTTTGTATATATTTTGAATTTTTTTATAATTTTGAACTGATTTTCAAAGCAATCGTGCTTTTTGGCTGGTTTCAGAGAAGAAATATCAAAGCGCGTAAGCGCCGCGTCGCAGTCTAACGGATAAACTTTGCTATGAAATTCATAGAAATGTAAACAAAATTGATACTTCTGATTAAAAAACTCTATAAAATATCTGATAATTTGATGTGCATATGTCTAATGATCATTTTTGACCTTCAAATGCCTATTTCTTACTTTTTTACTCGATCTCCGAAACCGCGAGACCTGCCTTCCCAAAAATCTAACCGTTTTTCATATTGTCAATACAAGTAAAATGTTTTTTGAATTATTCAAATCGGACGCTCCCTTCTTTCAAAAACTGATTTTTCATTTCTGGCAATTTTTGCCCCGTATCGTCGAAACAGCTAGTCCTGTTTAGTCCAAAAACTAATCAGCACGTCTCCTTATCAATAGGAATAGAATGCTCTTTAAATCATTCAAATCGGTTGAACCGTGTTTCCGAAATCGTCGACGGTAATCTGTATCCGCACATACATACACTCATACAAACACACACATCCAACCATTTTTTTCTAAGGTATGCCAAAATGTTTAGAAACCTTCGAAACGTAAAGATATATAAAATTTTTATTTTCGTTTTTTTTGCTATTGCTATAACTTAACCTACGGGAAGTTAACTAGATGTAAGTGTATTAATTAATAAACTTTATCAATAAGACATCAATATATTAATTTATGAGTTTTTTTTTGTTTTCTAATATCTGTCAAAAATGACGCACCTGCACAGTTCTGTTAACTGCGCCCGCCTAAGACAATATTAAGTTGTATTCAAAAACGCTTGTTACTAGTTACCCTTGTTGCAAATAGCCCCCAATTATTCTTTACTTTTTTCAATTTTGGTCTCAAACAATTCAGAATGACTTGATACGTCGAGAAAACATTTCTGGCGAGAATATTTTAAAGGTGTATGTGCAGTGGCGTCGGAACCAAATTTTTGATGGGTGGGCTCATTTTTTTTTTGTTTTTTTTTAGATAGGCAGCCAGTGGTCTCATTTTTTTTAGAGATATTAGCCCATATAATTTTTTGAAATTGATGGGTGGGCTGAGCCCCCCCATCAAAATTCATGGGTGGGCTCAAGCCCACACAGCCCACACGGTTCCGACCCACTGTGTATGTGGCACTTTGCCTTGAGTCAAATTGCATAGACGTTTCGTAATGTGTAAATAATAGACTTTATCAATATATTAATACATGAGTCAGTTGTTTTCTAGTGTCTGATAAAAGTGACGCACCTGCACACTTCTGTTCATTGCGTCGGCCTATGGGACTATAGCTATGACAATATTATGTAGGACGTAATACAATATTATTAATATATTATATATTAACTTGAGATTCATTTGTTCTTTTATTATATGTTGAAAATGACGCACCTGCACAATTCTGTTTACTGTGTTCATGACAATATAAGTAGGGCGGTTTTATATTTAAGATCCTATTGAAAAACTTCTGTTGCTATAGTTACTTTTATTGTAAATAGCCCTTGGCCCTTCTATCTTTCCAATTTTGATTCCAAACGCTTCAGAATGACTTGAAACGTCGAGAAAACATTAACCAAGTCGGATTTTCTGGCAAAAACATTTCATAGGGGCATTTTGCCTTGAGGTAAGTTGCGTGGAGCGAGATCACTACTCTTTCCAATTTTGGTCTCAAAGGATTCAGAATGACTTGAGACGTCGAGAAAACATGAATTACCTAAATCAGATTTTCAGGTGAAAAGATTTTTAAGTGTAAGTGGCATTTTGCCTTGAGGCAAGTTGCATGGAGATTCCGATATTACAAGTTACCCCCATCAGCCTCCTCTCTACTCATTCCAATTTGGTCTCAAAGGATTCAGAATGACTTGAAACGTGGAGAAAAACATAATTACCCAAGTCGGAATTTCTGGCAACAATATTTCGTAGGTGTAAGTGGCATTCTTTTATGTAGATTTTGATGTTACTAGTTACCCTCAGCCTTCCTACGCTTTCTAATTTTGGTCCCAAACGATTCAAAATGACTCGAGACGTCGAGAAAACATTAACCAAGTCGGAATTTCTGGCAAAACATTTCAAGACATTAGTAGAACAAAAACAAGTTCAAATATTTCTATCATCATCGTTTTTTTTACATCTAAAACTGGTTTCGACTCCCGTTGACAAATTTTCGACATTTATTGCATTTTATCCGAAATAATATTCGAAGTGTTTCTTTTTAAAAGATCTTAATCTGTATTTTATAAAGATATAATACTCAAATGCACATGTCACTATTGGAAGAATATATATACGTGTATATATATTTGTTGAAAGATAGCATTGGTGTCAAGATAGGGCCACATTGGTAAAAGATTCACTAAAAGATGATTTTGGATCAAATTAATACATGGAGCAAAAGGAGTAATTTTTTAAAAATACTTCTGTTTGTTGTAGAATGCTATAATTTTAGTATGTTATACTTACATATGTCTACTATGACAACAAATACTAAAATCGATAAGTTTTTTCAAAAAAAATTGAGATATTAACAATAATCCTAACCAAGTGCAAAAAATATTCGCGAGTAAAATGTTTTTTTTTTCATTGTTTATTATAAATATACTGAGTTGCTGTAGATACTTATATGGTTAGACAACATTGTACATAATTATATATTGTAAAAATTTCTCATACACATCATTCATACTAATCGAATGGTTTTTCAAGTTACAAGTTATATACTAAATACATGTACGAAAATTTGCTAAAGTATTAATAAAGTACAAGTACATACTACAAATAGTACTGCTGTATCAATCCTGTGTGAATAATATGTAGCCCCAAATTATGGTTTACTTTTGACCGCCACTGATTTTCGATCAGGGATATCCCTCCTGCGGCTTTTTTATTCGACTAATAAAATTCGAAGTTTTATTTACATTCGACTTTCAACGAACAAATAATTTCTATATTATTTATTTTACGATTTCGAGACTCCGGAGACAAACAGACGGACAGACTGATTTTATAATTTGTGTACGGAACCTTAAAAAATTAATATCAAAAACTATATTTATATTAATATGTCTGTGCCCCCTGTACTATTTGTAGAGAAGATAATTTATTTTTGGTGCATTCGGTTATTAAAACTCTTGTAACTTGCGAACAGTCGATTAATATGAATGATGTATTTGACAAAATTATTTGAAATTAAATAATCTACATTAACAAAATACTCTACACTAACTCGGTGTACTCTAACCATGTTTTTAATAATAAAGTATAATCCTGACTCGTGCAAATGCAACGCTTTTGTATAACTTCTGAACTATTCGATTAATATGAATTAGTGTTAGACAAATTTATACAAAATTAAATTATCTACAATTTATTTACAATAAAATACTATTTATGCACAGTATTCTCTTAATAAACTTATAAATAATAATAAATAAAGTTGAAAGTGCAGTTTTTGTGTGATCTGTACAAAATTTGTGTTGATCAGAAGTACATTTACTTATCATTTCTTTGATAACTTTTAAATTATTTACATAATCGCAACAAGGTATTTGAAGAAGTTGTTGTAAATTAAATAATCTATAACTTTTACTCACAACAAAAATCCCTAGAGCTACTCAAAATATTCAACAAAATCTGCATATATAATTTTGTGTATATTAACATTTGGAAAAGTACATTCATTTATTTTATCATTTATACTTTTAAACTAATAGTGCAAATTAAATACAGATTTTGGAAAATTTGTTGTAAATTAAATAATCTATAAGATTGTCTTTGAGCTTAAAACTTTACAAGAAATTGGTATTTTCAAAAATCAATATTGAAAATAATATATAGTAAATTTATAAGTGCATTAATACATGTTATGCCCATATAATATACCAGAGAGTGCATTGATGCATTTTGAAGTACATCATGATATGCCCACACAAAATATACCCTATTTTCCATATACATATATATATATATATATATATATATATATATATATATATACAAAAGGGCATATGCTTTTTCTATTGAAAAGTTTTAAGGGTTGGATTAATCCGAGCGAAAAATCAGACACGCGCCTCGTAATCATTTGTGTGTTTGCTAAGCCCTTGTTATGGTAAATTTTTATTATATATATATATATATTATATATATATATGTATTTATGTATATGTACATATATGTTATTATAATAATTCTAATGCTTATTTTTGACGTAATACATCAAGCAAATACAAGTCTGGTTTGGGAGTTATGTTTGTGGACATTTTTTTGGTTTTGTTCTTATAAACTAGTTATTGTAGCTTAATGTTGTAAAGTAGTATCTTGTAGCTAATAAAACTATCTACAATTTTTCTAACAACATATTTGTGCAATTAGAACAAATCTGTCAAAAATAGCTAAGAACTCTATAAATATTTTATTAATAATTTTAGTTTTATAATTTTTCTAAATGTAAATATTGTTTGTGCAAAAATATGTTCTAAAACAATATTGTTTAGAATTTTACCAGCTTTAATATATTTAAAGACAGTACTAAATTACAACAACTAATTGTTAAGTTATTAATGAAATATGAAACAGTGTGTGGCATATAAGTACTAGTCCGAGTGTACTTAAAATAAACCTAAAGCACAAAATACTTCTGCAAATGCATTTTGTTGAAATCAAACTATTAGAAAAACAACATACTACAACCTCAACAACCCACAACAACTACAAA
>NW_020536999.1:92974757-92989278 GCF_003426905.1 Ctenocephalides felis
GGTCTGATTGTCGCGAAGAATAAACTTTTAACACGTCTCGGAGCGATTTTGTAATGAAAGTTTTCAAAACGACCGTAAAAATTGTAGTTTTTCACACAATTAACAAAAACATAATTAAATAATAGACTATGGTGTTATTTTGACACATGTAAAAAATTAATATTTGAAGATAAATCTTAGTGTACAATTTTTAGTACACAAACTATATATTTTACCATTGCGTTTATTTATTATATTTCTTGTAACTTTTAATCCATTCGATTAACATAAATAATGTATTCGGTGAATATGTACAAAATAAATTGCCTATGATATTGTCTAATATTATTATGCTCCACAGCAACTCAGTATACTTTAAAACTGCTTTCAAAACCATTTTTTCACTAGTATTATTACGATATTATTAGATTTATACATTTATTTATAAAAGTTCTTGTAACTTCCAAACCATTTGATTAATATGAATGGTGTATTTGGACAAATTTGAATTTTTACAAAATTGAATAATCTACAATATTGTCTAATATTATAATGACCCACAGCAACTCTGTATACTTTAAAACTGCATTCAAATCAAAACCATAATTTCACTAGTATTATTACTATCTCATTAGATTCATACATTTATTTATAAAAGTTTTTGTAGCTTCCAAACCATTCGATTAATATGAATGATGTATTCGAGAAATTTATACATAATTAAATAATCTTAAATGCTGTCTAACATTGTAATGCTCTGCAGCAAATAGGTATACTTTAAAACTGCATTGGAAACAATAATTTCACTAGTATTATAACTATCACATTAGATTCATACATTTACTTATAAAAGCTCTTGTAACTTACAAGCCATTCGATTAATATGAATGGTGTATTTGGACAATTCGTACAAAATTAAATAATCTACAATATTGTCTAATATTATAATTACCTACAGCAACTCTGTATACTTTAAATATGTATTGAAAACCATAATTTCACATACATTTATTTATAAAAGCTCTTGTAACTTACAAACCATTCTATTAATATGAATGGTGTATTTGAAAAATTTGTACAAAATTGAATAATCTGCAATATTGTCTAATATTATAATGACCTACAGCAACTCGGTATACTTTAAAATCTGCTTTGAAAACAAAAAATATAATACTTTGGCCAAATGCAAATCCCTAATTTTTTTTAACTAACTTAAGTATATCTAATTTCTGAGTATTAATAATAAATAATGGGAAGTACTACACTAAGGCAGGCCCATGAGCTGAGTTAAACTTCAACACGATTCAGGGAAAAATAGTGTGAGAGATTTCATATTGCCATTTAATAACGCAGTGCTTGAAAATGGGCTATTTCTAATTGGAAACATATTTTTGATCTATACTTTCAAGTACAAATGGACATCGTTGCTGCCCGATGTCAGGCTGTCTAGAGCGCGTCGACGACCCCGTCCACACAAGTCTTAATCATTACACCATGGAACACCTCAGTGTTAAAATAACAAAAATTAATTTAAGGTTATTAATGTTAAATAAAAAGTTATCAATTATGAAATAAATAAAATGAAATGGATTCATAAATCTAAAAACATTTGTTATACATAAACATGTTTGCCATCTACAAAAAAAAGCATAAAACAGAAGTTGAACTTTGCTAGATGGCATTACTGTTTAGAATGCAATTCATTCGTTTATTCAATCTCTTATTCACTCCCTCTTTCATTCGTTCTCTTATTCGCTACCTCCTTCATTCGTTCTCCTGTTCACTCGATCATTCGTTCGTTGTCTTATTCACTCTCTCATTCGTTCTTTCTCTTATTCACTCTTTCATTCGTGCGTTCTCTTTGTCTCTCCCTCATTTATTCATTCTCTTTGTCACTCAGTCATTCGTTCACTCACCCCTTCTTTTTCTTACTCACTCACTCATTCAATCATTAATTCATTTATTTATAAAAAAGTGTAAACTCAATCATTTCTATCATTCATTTTTTCGATTATTATTTATTTTTTATATTCATTTAATAATTTATTTGTTCATTCGTTGCTTTTTTAACATCTTCATTTATTTTTGCATTCATTCTACTATTCATTCATTCCTCATTTATTTTTTTGCACATTTAATTTTTTTTAATAACTACTCTTAGTTATTCATTCACTCATTTTCTTTATTGATAAAATAATATAAATATAAAATAATTTGTTAACTCAATCATTTCTATTATTCATTTTTAGGATTATTATTTATTTTTTATATTCATTTTATAATTTATTCGTTCATTCGTTACTTTTTTAATATATTCATTTATTTTTGCATTTATTCTACTATTCATTCATTCCTCGTTTATTTGTTTACACATTTAATTTTTTTTTAATAACTACTTTTAGTTATTCATTCACTTATTTTCTTTATTGATAAAATAATATAAATATAAAATAATTTGTTAACTCAATCATTTCTATTATTCATTTTTAGGATTATTATTTATTTTTTATATTCATTTTATAATTTATTCGTTCATTCGTTACTTTTTTAACATATTCATTACTTTTTGCATTTATTCTACTATTCATTCATTCCTCGTTTATTGTTTACACATTTAATTTTTTTAATAACACTTTTAGTTATTCATTCACTTATTTTCTTTATTGATAAAATAATATAAATATAAAATAATTTGTTAACTCAATCATTTCTATCATTCATTTTTAAGATTATTATTTTTTTTTATATTCATTTATAATTTATTCGTTCATTCGTTACTTTTTTTAACATATTCATTACTTTTTGCATTTATTCTACTATTCATCCATTCCTCGTTTATTTATTTACACATTTAATTTTTTTAATAACTACTTTTAGTTATTCATTCACTTATTTTCTTTAATTATAAAATAATATAAATATAAAATAATTTGTAAACTCAATCATTTCTATCATTCATTTTTAGGATTATTATTTATTTTTTATATTCATTTAAAAATTTAATCATTCATTCGTTACTTTTTTAACATATTTATTTATTTTTGCATTTATTCTAATATTCATTCATTCATCGTTTATTTTTATACACATTTAATATTCATTTTTTCAATTACTTTTATTTATTTAATAATTTATTTACTTACTTATTATTTTACTTTTTTATTTACTAATCTATTTGTGTGTTTATATCCTTATCTATTTATGTATTATTAATTATTAATTCATTAACTAATTTATTTATGTATTTATTTATTTATTTATTCATTGATTTCTTTATTTATTAATTTATTTGTTTTATATATTTACTTGCTGATTTATTAACTTATTAACTTCCCGTAGGGTAAGTTATTGTAATGGGCCGAAAATCGGAATTGAAAATTTTTACATTTCTCGACGTTTTGAAGGTTTCTGAACATTTTGGCATACCTCAGAAAAAATTGATGTGTGTGTGTGTGTGTATGTGTGTGTGTATGTGTGTGTGTGTATGTATGTGTGGATACAAATTTCCAGTCACGTTTTAGGGCGCACGGATCAACCGATTTGAATGGTTCAAAAAACATTCGATTCCTATTGATAGGGAAAAGAGCTGATTAGTTTTTGGCAAAGGCAGGTCCAGCCGTTTCGGAGATACGGAGCAAAGAGTGCGGAAAATAGAAATCGAATTTTTGAGAGAACGGAGTATCCGATTTGAATGATCTAAAAAACATTCAATTAGTAATGATTGGGAGAAGTGTTTATTAGTTTTTGGCAAAGGCAGGCCCAGCCATTTCGAAGATACGGAGCTAAATATGTAAAAAATGGCAGTTTTTGAGAGAACTAAGCGTCCGATTTGAATGATTCAAAAAACTTTTTGCTTGTCTTAACAAAATAATTGATTTTGGAAAAAAAAATTTTGTTCCATTTTTTTTTTTTTTTTTTTAGTTTTTTGTTGAAACAAATAATTTCAACTTTGCAATTCAGTTTATATAATTCTTATAAATATTAGACAACGTTACAATATTTATAATAATCTATTTGAAAACATTCAGTATTCCTCGAACATTTCGTTACGGTACGGGAAGTTCCAGCAATTTGCCTTAAGGCACGATGCCACCCACCCCACTAGTTATTCATTGATTTGTCTATTCATTTATGGATTTCTTATTCACTTTTGTTTATTTATTATTCATTTATATATTTATTAATTTAATGATTTAATCATACAATTTTTTATAAATATAATAAATTTTTCATTTTTTTGTTTATATACATACAGTAAAACCCAATTCAGACAATTTAGAAGAAAACACGTCTTAAGCAAGAAAGCGTATTATGCGGTATAGAACTATTATATTTCTGCGTATTATGCGAGAAATCGTACTGTGTATTATCGTCTTATCGGAGTTCTACTGTTTTTATAAAACTACATATTACATATATGGAATATGATCAGATATAGATTATCCTTGTGCTTTTTCGTCCTTTTTCCTTAATTTTTCTGCGAATAACAATATATAATTATTGTTTAAAAATTACAACCTTTGTATTTCTGTATCGAACGCGAATACGTGACTTACGCAATTTCAAAACTTGTCATTTCTTTTTTCAAACAGGGATAACAAACCTTTTATAAATATAAAAATTATTTAAAAAAATGTGTTTAAATAAAATACTGAAGTTTTGACTTCAAGAATATTTTCAACTATATAAATAACAAATAATTGTGAATTGAAATTTACGTGGAAAACAAACATCTATATATAATTAAAAACTATCTATACGATTTAGATAATTAATAAGATAATAAAGGTTTGATATTTAGAAACAATACTAGATAAATTGTATAAATTGTACCTATAAATGATATAATAATATTAATATAAAGCTGTAAGTTTAGTAGGAATTCATGTTATTAAAATTTATACTTATTGTTAAAATCTCTATAAAATATCTGATAATTTCATGCGCATATGTCTAATGATCATTTTTGACCGCCAAATGGCATTTTTTTTACTTTTTTTAGAAGATCTCCGAAACCGCTAGACCTGCCTTCATGAAAATTTGATCAATTCTTCATCTTGTCAATGTTTTTTGAATTATTAAAATCGGACGCTCCGTTCTCTTAAAAACTGAGTTACCTTTTTTGGCACTTTTTGCCCCGTATCTTTGGAACGGCTAGACCTGCCTCCGCCAAAAACTAATCAGCACGACTCCTTAGCAATACGAATCGAATTGTATAAATTGTACCTATAAATGATATAATAATATTAATATAAAGCTGTAAGTTTAGTAGGAATTCATGTTATTAAAATGTGGTCTTAGATATTTATAATCTGGAGCAAAGTTTTAGATAATTTATCTACCTACAATTTTCTCAAAGAATACTCTGTAATTTTTGCCATAAATTTTCTATTAAAAACAAAATATTAAAATTATGTTAGTCAATTTATGTTGAATTGCTTGAAAATAGAATTGTAGGTATACTAGGTATTCGTGGTATGAAAATGTCGATCAGATAATTATAATTTCAAGCAATCTCTTAGATAAATTATCTATGTAAACATAAGATTCTAGGTAATAATACTATCAATAGATACAAAAATCTATTTAAATTTAATTTTGAATTTTTCTAGTTATAAATAAAATCAATCTATTTTTTATATTTATTATTATTATTTTGTCCGCCCTTTTATGTTGCCAACATCTGTCCTGGCAGGACTTCATATGTATCTTCGTATAATAAAAAATAAGATGAAATAAAAATGAAAAAGTTATCTTATGAATGGTAGCCTGAATGGATCAAGGTATGTCATTCAGTATTGGAAAGGAAAAGGTAAAACAAAAGCATTTTTGTACCTTTTTAACAACCTGAACCTGTATATATATATATATATATATATATATATACAAGTGAGTGAGCAAATATTAAAAAATCATTTTTTTTATTAATCATAAAAAGCTTTGAACAAAAATCCAATAATAATAAGGTAAGAATCTAAAAAAATTCTGGAAAGAGATTAATCAAATTTAGGAGTGAATGTAGTAGAATCTTATAAGAATCTTTTATGAACCTTATCAGAATTTGGTAAGAATCTTATGAAAAACTAGTACGAACCCAATAAGAATCTAGACAGAATTTATAATAATTTTAGTAAAAATATGATGTGAATTATATATTAGATCGTAATAACAGTCTGGTAGAAACATCATTCAAACAAGATTTTGGTCAGAATCTGGTAAAATTCTAAATATAGTAAAAATCTCATAAGATATTTAAGGAACCTTATGAAAAACTAGTACGGAAAAGATAATGTCTGGAAATAAAATTTTATTAACATTCAAAAAAGATCCTAGTAAGAATCTAGTAAGATTTTGACGAGAATATAGTGGGAATCTAATAAAAATCTTTCATGAACCTTATGAAACACTAGTACGGAAATGATTTCGGTAAAAATCTAATAAAAATCTAACTAGAATTATATAATACGAGTTTGGTAATAAGATTTTAATAACATTCAAATACGATCTTAGTAAGAACCTAACCTAGAGTATAGTATTAACAAGATTTTTTCATGAATCTTATTAGAATTTGGTAAGAATCCTTTGAAAACCTTGTAAAAACTAATAGAAATCTAATTAAAATTTAGATAGAAATGTAATAAACGTCTTAAATTCAAGCCTCGTAAGATTAATAAGATTTTGGCGAAAATATAGTAAAAATTCTTGTAAAAATCTGATCGGAAATCTAATGAGAATTTAGTTAGAATGTAATAAGAGTCTGAATATAATGAGATTTTAACATTGAAAACAAGATTCTAAGTCAGAATCTGAAACGATTCTGAGAAAAATCTAATTAGAATAAAATGAGATTATCATAACAAGATTCAAACAAGAATCCTGAAGAATCTAATACAGAATCTTATGAGAGGCTAAGAATCTGAAAAGATTCTGGTAAAAACTTTATTGGAATCTAATGAGAACTTAGTTAGACTGTAATAAGAGTCAAGTAAGAATATAATCAGATTTTAATCGATTAAGATTCTAGCAGAGAAGAATATATTAGGAATCTTAAAAGAATCTAGTTAGAATCTGAATATTGCTGGTAAAAATATAATGGATATCTAATAGAAATTCAGTCAGAATCTGAAACGATTTTGGTAAAAATCTGATAGCAGATCTAATGAGAACTTAGTTAGAATGTACTAATGAACTTTATGAGATATTTCGTAAGAATCTTATCCGGATCTCATAAGAATCTAGTCAGAATCTGAAATGTTCCCGGTAAAAAATCTGATGGGTAAAAGAATTTGGTTAAAATAAAAATGTGGTAAGAATAAGAGGGTCTAATAATATCCCTCCGTGAATATAGTAGGAATCTTATAAAAATCTTTTATAAACCTTATAGAATCTAATAAGATTTCATTAATATTCAGATAAGATTCAGGTAAGAATGGAATTAGATTCTGGAGAATAAAATTATTGTAAGAATCTAAATTAAATTTGTGTTTTTGGACTAAATTGAATAATTTATATGGTATCATAACTCAAAAGATATTAGTTTAGTAGAAAATCACACACACACACATACATATATATATATATATATATATATATATTAACAAAGTCTAAAATATGTCAACATCAAATTCAGAATCATACAAAATATATATATATATATATATATATATATATATATATATCTTGTATACAATATTTTTTATATTTTTCTTTAGGTTTCTTGATATAATTACAATCTTAGTTTTCGTCACGTACCGGAGTTACGCGTCACGTTCAGAACATTCAGAATTTTTATTTTTGCACTTATATATTATTATATATTATTTATAACAATATATACACATATATACACGTATATATATATATATATATATATATATATATATATATATATTCCAAGGTTCCGTACTAATGCAATGCAACGCCAATAATGCAAGTTTTCACAAACAATGCATTTTTGATGTGTTGATTTGTCTTAAATTTCCTATTGTCATTTTTGAGTATACCGAATTGTCCTAGGCTCTTATAATGTTAGAGAAAAATATAGATAATCAAATTTTAAACAAATTTGTCTCAACCATCATTCATATTAATCGAATGGTTTAAAAGTTACAAGAGACGCACTAAATAAATGCAATAATAAGTCAATTCATTATTCACACTAAGTATATACCACATGTAATTAACTCAAGTGATTTTAAAGTATACCGAGTTGTTTTATGGTATTATAATATGAAACGAGATTATTTAATTATGAACAAGTTTGTCTATTAAACCAATGATTCAAAAGTTACAAGAGATATAACAAATAAAAGCACCACAAATGATTTATTATTTGCCAACATTTTTGTCCTTTTTAAGAAATCTCTTCGAGTCCTTTCACGCCTCAACGCCACTCCATCCTCCTCCTGGATTTACCATCATCATCCTTCACCATCTGACAACATCTTTCATCCTTCTTCGCCCTCCTGGTTCTCCTTGGAGAAGACCAGGAGATGATAAGGGACGAAGAAGGAATCTTTTGAAGTTTTCTGCCACTAATTGGCGTCCTCTAATTAGAGCCGAAGAGAAAGAGACTAATTGCCAAAGTTTGACGTCCAAAAATATCTCCATTCCTTCACTTGGATGATCTATTTTTAGTTTGGCACCGAAATAGATCCAGGAGGAGAATTTAGAGGTCTCCAGAAACAAGCAACAGCTATTGTTATGGTCAATATGTTCAAATTAATAAACCCTATGTGTTATTTATAACTTGAACCAATTTGTTTAACCCAATGCACTCATAGTGCAACTAACTTAGCACATTGCATTTTATCACTAAATCTTTTGCAACTTTTGATCCACTCGATTCTCTTGTGTAGTATATATATATATATATATATATATATATATATATATATATATATTATATACATATAAAGATCTTTTTCTTAAAGGCGATTCAATATATAATTACATTCGTCGGTATTGCTCGATGCTTCTATATAATTACAGACATCATTTTGTTGTGTATTTCGGATTCTTAAAAAGATCTATCATTAAATTACAAGTATAGAATTATATATACTGTACTCATATATATATATATATATATATATATATATATATATAAATATATATATATATATATATATATCCATGCAAAAGCGCAACAACTTCATAATGTACAATTCCATAGTGCACTTTTTGAATCAATTAAATATTACAATTAAAATGAGCACTTGCATAAATATTGTTTTAGAAGAAAATGTAACTTATAAAATTGTCCATAAGCTTGCCATATACAGTTTTAATAAAAAAACGCAATTTTTTGTGATATGAACTTGATTTGAGATATGATTTATTGTTCTTCCAATGTAGTACTTTTGATTAATCAATTTTAAATTTCTCCTAAACTTGGTTTTCCTTCCTGACGATATAACTCCAGAACGCACGAACCGATTTCGACGATTTTGCATTCGTTGGAAAGGTCTCGGACTCCGTGAGGTTTATAGCAAAGAAAATTGAAGAAAGATTTCAACAGAAAAGCGGAAAATACTTTTTCTTTTCTCACATACAGCGTCATCTCTGTTTGACTGATACTTATTTGTTTGACAGCTAGTCGTTGTTCTCTGCTCAGTTAATTTCTTGTGACAAACCGGCATTGTGTTCACTGTGAAATTGTGCAAAAAAGTAAAAAAAATAAGTTATTTGTTTTCCAACATTTCAATTGGAAACCATCAAATCAATCACGTGCATTGCGCAAATTTTTATTCAATTTCTACAACAGGCAATTTTTTTCTTCATCTTTTAATCACCAAACGAAATTTTACAAAAAATGAAACCATCTGGTGGTGAAATGGAGTTCGCCCAGTTTGCTAGTAGCTTATAAAATTCTTTACAAAATTGCCTAAAACAGTTTTAACAAAAAACTAATATTTATATATACTCATTGGCCTTAAACTCTATAATAATTAAAAGCACCACTCCTGTTAGTAATTGTATGACACGTGTATGGCATTTTTTTAAACAGTTTTAAATTTCTCCTAAACTAAAATAAATAGACTCATAATGAGTTCAAAAAACTTGTAGCTCATAATTTGCTATAAAAATGTTCAAAACAGTATTTGACAAAAAATTTTTAGTTTTAATAAAAAATTCAACTGAATCTTAAATATAATTTTAGGTACATACCAGACTTTGTTTAAACAATATAGTGTTATAGTCAAAGAGTTTAAGGATATGTATATAATATAATATACTATACTTATATATATATATATATATATATATATATATACAAATAATTTTCCATCTTTATATCCAGAAGACACGAATGTTGATTTCACGGTAGTCGCGCAATATGTAAATTTTTATTGTCGCATTATTACATTTTATTATTATTATTATAACGATATTATAATATTCTAATATTGTTATTATATAATGTAGCTGTTTGTGAATAAATAAATAATAAATTTATAATATGAACATTGTTTAAACACGCCATTTCTCTATCTTATTAATTATTAATGCACTTACTGAATGCAAATTGATGGATGAAAAACTATGAAGATTGTAATATACATATATGATATATAGGGTAGGGCGGGGTACAAAGGTCCAATTTGACTTTGAGCAATTACATTATGAAAACCAACACAATTATATCACGACAAATAACACATGGCAAACAAACAACTATCTGACTATGTTCAGTAAAACTACATACCAGCTAATTCATCATTGTAGAAATGTGTTTTTTAAAAATTTGCTATCTGGTCCATTTTACCCCGTAGGTGGGGTAAAATGAGACGACCAGGGCAAACAGGTCTAAAGTCTTATTTTTATTTTAAATGGAATTTACGAAATAATAGCTAATAGGGCACATTTTTTAAAGAGATTGTATATAACCTTGATCTGGTGTTTTGTCAAAAATATTGATCAGCAAAGTACAAATAATAATTTAATTTATCTTGTAAAAATGCTTTCATAACTTCATTTACTTTTTTATTTACTATGCTTTACTGTTTACATTTTGGCAGGGTGAAGGTTCACTTGGCCCTATTTACCCCACCCACGTGTAAGCTTTCATAGAGGTTATATAAAAAAAACTGTTGAATCTAAGTTAAGATTAACAATGCATTTTATGAAACAATTGAATAACGTATAGTTAAAAAAAATGATAAGATCTTGTAAACTAAACAACAGCGCTCACGACCAAAAAAAATTAACAAGGGAAGAAAATACTTTTGTTATGGATTTTCAAACATTGAAGTTTATTTCCTAAAAGCAAAGTTGTGAGATGACTCAAGGTGATGACTGGTTATACATCTTTTGCCCTCTACTTTCAAATATTGTTGATAAATTCTTAACTAGGGCGTGGACCCTAAGCCCTGCTCTACCTTATATTTTATTATACCGTTAAGACAATTTCCCAGGTACAACTAAAAAGCGTCTTAAGCAAGAAAGCATGAACAATATAATTCAAGATCATACGCGAGAAATCGTGTTAAGCATGCTCGTCTTAACGGGGTTTTAGTGTATATAAATTATTAACTATTTCCTTCTCTTTATATTTATTCTTTTTTACAATCTGTCAGAATTAAATAAAAATCTTACATCTTATTAACGAACAAAGAATTCGTCGAAGAGAAATAATTCTTGAGGAGATCTCTTTTGTTCGAAAAATTATTGAATGCTTGCTCCTGGCGCCAGAAAACATTTATAAATGAACATGTATACATTATATATATATATATATATATATATATACATGTTCGAATATCTTTTATAATTTTAGCGCCGAGGCATAGAATTAAAATTTGTGTAAAGTCACGACGGCCCCGTATCGAAATAATTTTCACATGAGAATTAAAACAAGAACCTTTTTTTGGACAAATAGGAATTCCTGGTATTAAAAGAGAAAAAGGTGCTAAGTAGATAATTTGACAGTGATTTAACTCCATCTTTAATAAATGAAGAGATAGATAATAGATAAATAGATGCGCAAAAAGATAAAGAAATGCGTACACAGATAAGTAGGTAAATAAATGGTGAACAAAGTCTTAAATGAGTGTTTAAATTAATCTATAAATATATAAATAGATATATAAGTAAATAAATAATTATAAAATAGATAAATAGATAAAACCCATTTTTCGTCAAATAGGAATTCAATTATTCGTGAAACAGGCGAATAAGTAAATGCAGGAATGAATAAAAAATAAATAATTAAACAGAAGTATGAATTTTCTAATAAACCAGAAAATAATAATAAAAAAACAATAAATGAATGACTATATTAGTCATACTAAGAATGAATGAATGAATGAATGAAGTCATACTAAGATTCAATTCAATGAATAAATTGTTAAATTAGTCCACGAATGAATGAATAATTAAATGAATAAATTGATAAATTAGTCGACAAATGAATAAATGATTAAATTAATAAATTAACTAGTCAATGAATGTATGATTAAATGAATAAACTAATTAGTCTAATTAATATATCAATAATTGAATAAATTAATTAGTAATGAATTAATCAATGAATGAATATATTAATTAAGTAAAAAATAAATAAATTGTATTAAATAAAAACATGATAAAACAAATTAGTCGATAACTAAATGAATAAATTAATTAGTCTACTAGTAAATTAATAAATGAATACATTAATTAGTCAATAAATGAATGAATGATTAGATAAATAAATTAATTAGTGTATGAATGAATGAATAAAATATTATGTCGACAAATGAATAAAGGAATAAAACAATAAATTGATGAGTGAATATATAAATTATTTAGACAATGAATGAATTAATTAATTGGTCTATGATTGAATAAATAATTAAACAAATTTATTAACTGCTTGATAAATGAATAAATGAATATATGAATAAATTAGCTCTATGAATGAATATAAAATTACAAATAATATATAAAAATTGTCGATTCTTAAAAAAATGTTTAACATATAATTCTTTGGTTTCCCATCGGATTCTTATGAGGGGAAACTCTTATCTTTATCTGTTGGCGGTTTTAAAAACGATTTTAGCGTTTTTTAATCGCCAATAAATGGCGGTTTCGCTTTTATGACATCCTAAAATTAATTGATACGAATTATTTTCATTATTTTAATTGTTTTCAAAAGGCGAAAGGCGTTTGATGTCTTTGCCGAAGGATAAAAATAAAGGAGAAATAATTATCAGCTTCATGAAGAAAAAAAAAAACAAAAAAAAATACAACAAAAAAATAAATAAAAAACAAAGAAGTTTAAGTTTTCACCCCCGAATACGATTATCTAATTTTATGCTTTCTAGAGGGTTCAAGTCATTCTGAACCGTGTGAGGGTTTTTTGTGCCTCCTCTTGAATTTATTGTTTGTGGAAAAGGTCAGGTCCAGAAAAATTTAATTTATTATATTATATTATATTTTTCTATAAGATAATCTATAATTCATCTCTCGTCGTTCGTGTCTCGTTCCATGTGAAAATAATGCCATGAATGAATTAATATCGCATGTCCATGAGTTTGTAGAGGACGGATGAACGGACGGACGAACAACAACAACATGTGAATTGTTGGAATTTGAATATAAAATAATATAATTTAATGGTTTTTCCTTCATATCTTCTCCTGTTCATTCATTGTTGCCCGATGATCGCGAGAGAAAAATATTAGCATAACGGAAGACAGGGGTGAGAAACCTGGAGAAGACGTGCCGATAGAACGAGGAATTGTGGGAAAGATTGGTAGAGAATTTTATTAACTTTAGATTGGTAGAAGGTTGTTTTGGGGCAGGATCAATAGTTGTTGAGTTATGAAGGAAAATGTGGAAAAATCTTCAGAATTGATTTGCTTGTTTAATTCATTGTCGCACGGTGATTGCAAGAGAAAACCCGTGGAAAATCTTGCTGATAGTCCTAGAGTTTGTTAGAGAGATTGGTAGGGGATTTCACTGGCTTTAGTTAAGTAGAAGGTTGTTCTGAGACAGGATTAATGGTTTTTGAGTTATGAAAGAAAATGTGGAAAAATCTCCTGGATTGATATGCCTGGTTATTCATTATTCCCCGATGACTTCAAAAGAAAAACTTCGGGAAAACTTGCCGATAGGCCTGGGGTTTGTTTGAGAGATTGCTAGAGGATTTTATTGGCTTTAATTCTGCAGAAGGTTGTAATGAAGTAGGATTCATGGTTTTTGATTTATGAAGCAAAATGTAGCAAAAACTCCTAGATCGATTTGTCTATTCATTGACTGCCTCGTCATCGCGTGAGAAAATTTTAGCATAAGTCAGAAGTGCAAAACTGGTGGAAGACTTGCCAATAGGCCAAGGAGTAGTTAAAAGAATTGGTAGAGCATTCTGTTGGCTTTTAGTTGGTTGGAGACTGGATTGGTTGTTTTAGGGTTAAGAAGGAAATGTATGTCTTATGTCCTAGACTATTATTTTCATGCATTTCTAATGTAATTACTCTATAGAAAATTATTATAAGACAATATTGTAGATAAATTCATCAGCTATATTGCACGTGAAGGCAACACTTAGCCATCATAACTA
>NW_020536999.1:92990278-93087548 GCF_003426905.1 Ctenocephalides felis
ACATTAACACTTCAGCAACACACTTCACAAAAAATGTTCAAAAAAGTTGCTTGAATTTAATTTTCATGCTATGAGACACAAAAGTTTTTTGCACCATTTTTTTTTTACAAAAAACAGGAAAATTTTGCTCGTATTTTGAAAAATTTGGATCCTTCACGTGGTTATTGTGTTTTTCAAAAATTGTCCAAGCAAGGTTTTGTTATGTTTAGTTTGTATTGCAACAATTTTTGTTTATATAATTTTATAAATATTGTCTGTGAGGTCAATACACTTCAGCACATTTCTTCAAAAAATGCAACACTTTTTTTTTTCAAAAAAAATGTTTACATGATATTTTTTTAAATTAAATTCTGCCGATACGATATTCAATTACATCACGCAGTTAGTAAAAAAAATTTGAAATAATATTTTTGACTTCATACACATTTGTAACACCATTTATGATTCAAACACTTTTTTTCAAAAAATGTCTAGTTTTTAGCTGGACCTCAAAAAACAAATTTTCGGGTTTCGGAGTTCAATCACGTGTCAGTCTTATCAGCATCTCTTGCACAACTCACAAATGTCCAAAAAACACTCAAAATACTATTTTGGATTCAGTCTAGATTTTTGGGAATTCCAAAAAAACAAAAAAAAAATCGTGTTTTTGGAGTTCAAATGCACCACTAATCACCCGCACCGCACACGTGTCAACCAAACTAAAACACTCACAAACCAATTTTATGGAATTTACCACATTTTGAAAACTATTTTTTTCAAATTTCTATTTTTACCAAATTTTAGAAAAAAATTATATCGGTTTCGGAGTTCTCCGGCCTATCGGCACATGCGCACACCGCGATGACTATGCGCCAAATGTCGTTTCGTCGTACGAATTGCGTGAAACTGAGGTATCCCCTCCCGGACTAAACGAGCCTTTTGTGGATTCTAGAACCTCCTTTTATCAGAGAGGCGTCGACCAATCGATCGACGGGTTCTGGATTTTTTGTGCTCTAGATGGGCGGAATAGAAGTCAACTCGCGCACTGAGAGTAATAAAAATAGTAATAATAATAAGAAAAATTGGTGACGAATTTATTTGCATCATTGGAATTGTTTTCTACTAGTGACTAGGTGTCAGTGTCATTTTGGTCTAAGACGAGAGGCATGAATCTTTCGATATGTGTCAATAAACAATAATTGAGCTACGAATCAATCAGAAGTGGGATTAAACCACATTTGTTATATTTTAAAGTGTTTTGTATATTTTAGAACATCATCATAAGTTTCATCAAAATCGTCAATAAAATTCAACAATTGATTACTAAAGGAGGCCCGGGCGTTCGGGCGTCCGGGTTAATTTTAACAGTACTAACACTACCAAACACTTACAGCATAACCTACTAAAATCTATCGAACGGTTACAATATAATTTATTCTATTTTTAAAAAACTTTAATTTAGGAAATTTTATATTTTTGGGTTGGTAGAACTTTATTTAGTAAATTTGATATTTTTAGGTTTGTAGAACTTTGTTTGGTATATTTGATATTCTAGGTTTGGCAAAACTTCATTTAGTAAATTTGATATTGATAGGTTGGTAAGAACTTCATTTGGTGATTTTTATATTTTAGGTTTGGCAAAACTTTATTTAGTAAATTTGATATTTCTAGGTTAGTAGAACTTCATGTAGTTAATTTGATATTTTTCCGCTGGTACTACTACTTTATTTAGTAAATTTTATATTTTTAGGTTTGTAGAACTTCATTTGGTAAATTTTATGTTTTTAGGTCTGTAGAACTTCATTTGGTAAATTTGATATCTTAGGGTTGGCAAAACTTTATTTAGTAAACTTGATATTTTTGGATTGGTAGAACTTCATGTAGTGAATTCCATATTTTTCGATTGGCAGAACTCAATGTAGAAATTTTAATTTGCTAAATTTGATATTTTTAGGTTAGTAGAACCTAATCTGGTAAATTTTATATTCTAAGGCTGCAAAACTTCATTTAGTAAATTTGATATTTCTAGGTTAGTAGAAGTTCATTTAGTAAATTTTTAATATTTTCGTGTTGGTAAAACTGTATATAGTAAAATTAATATTTATAGGGTGGCAACACTTCATGTAGTGAATTTGATATTTTTAGGTTGGCAGAACTTCATGTAGAAAACTTCATTTGCTAAATTTGATATTTTTACATTAGTAGAACTTAATCTGGTGAATTTGATACTTTTAGGTTAGTAAAATGGTGGTAAATTAGATATTTATAGGTTGGTAAAACTTAATTTGGTAAATTTGATATTTTTATATTGGTAACTTTGATATTTTGGCAGAACTTCATGTTGGTAGAATTTCACTACTATTTAGTAACTTTTAATATCTCATAAAACCTGTTTTTAGCTTCTGGAAAAAGAAAGTATGCTTTATTATATTTTTGCTAGAAAATCCAATTATGCTTACAAGTCATTCTGAATCGTTTGACAACGAAATTGGTAAAATAAGCTACCTGAAGATTTTCACGATAATAAATTTTATTATATAATAGTGCATGGTTATAGAAAAAGCTTTACAATCGAAAAGGGCTTCAGTGTGAAGAAAACTGGGTTGGATCCACATCGGTAAAACTCATGAAAATTAATTTTTACTACAGGAAACTGTATACGGAAGCACACGAACATAAAACTTGTATCCGGATTCTATTATACATATGTATATATTTAAGAAAAAACGAATCTCCTTTAAGGGTGTGTCTTAATATCCCAACCACACCCCAAAAATTTTAGGCCACACCTTGCCCCGCGTACAAAGAAATGGGGCGTAGGCCCCGCGTTAGAAAGAGAGAACCGCGTTAAAAAGAGAGGCATCGTGGTGTTTGTTTTGTAATAGATTTGTAGATTCAGGTTATGTAATTTATATGTATATATATATGTATTTATAAATATATGTTTGGAGGCGATTTTTAGTAATGAATTTTGTTGGGAATAAAATGTGTTGTGAGAAAAAGTTGTGCAGGATTTTATAACCTTTGAATTGTCCAAAGATAGTTTTGAGTTGGAATGACTAGTTTTTAAGTTATAGTTAAAAATGTAAAAAATGTACTCATTGTAATTGCATCAGGCTATAGTGATTACATTGCACATGCATTTTTCAATTGTAAGTTTTTAGAATGAATTTTGTTTGTAACAAAATGTGTTGTAAGAAAATGTTGGGCAAAATGTTATAACCTACAAATGTCCTGAACATGGTTTTAATCCATGATAAAAGGTTTTCAAGTTTTAGTTTAAAATGTAAAAAACGTACCCTTTGTAATTGCATCTGGTGTTATGATCACATCACAAAAACGATTTTTTGAGAATTTGAAGAATGAATTTTATTTGGATTAAAAAGTGTTATAAGGAAAAGTTGTGCAGAATTTTATAACCTTTAAATAGCCCGAAGCCTATAGTTCGAAATGTTCCTATTGTAAGTACTTCAGGCATCAGTAATTACATTACACTTGCAATTTTCAAGGACAAATTTTATGAGTGAATTTTATTTGTATTGAAATGTCGTCTGAGAAAATTTTGTGCAGGATTTTATAACCTTCAAAATGCCCGAAGATAGTTTTGAGTTATAATAAGTAGTTATCAAGTTATAGTTCAAAATGCTCCTATTGTAACTGCTTCAGGCATTTGTACTTACATTGCACATGCAATTTTCAAAGGCAATTTTTAAGAATGAATTTTGTTCAAATCAAAATATTTAATTAGAAGAAGTTATGTAAAATTTAATAAACTTTATATTATCTAAAGATAGTTTTAGGGTGATGTAATTATTTTTTAAGTTACAGATTAAAATATAAAAAATGTACTCTTTTGGTGTTAGTAATTACTTCACAAGTGTACTTTTTGAATGCAAATTTTAGGAATGAATTTTGTTCAAATCAAAATCTTTAGTTAGAAAAAGATATGCAAAATTTTATTATAACCTTTATATTACCCTAAAACAGTATTAACTTTCAATAACTAATTTTTAAGTTACACATTAAAATTTAAAAATTATACTCTTTTGTTGTTACTCATTATTCCAAAAGTGTACTTTTTAAAGGCAAATTTTAAGAATGATTTTTACTCAAATCAAAATCTTTAGTGAGAGTAACTTATGCAGAGTTTTATAACCTTTAAATTACCCAAAGACACATCTTAACTACTGCAACTAATTTTCAAGTTAAAATATAAAAAAATATAAAAAAGATTAAAATATAAAAAAATGTTCAACTCTCATTAAACTATAACCTCTAATATCTTTTTATTCATGTGGACATTTTCTTTCCATTACTATTTGAGTTATTACTAAATAAATATAATTCATAACTAAATACAGTCTTCAGACAATTTAAAGCTAATAAAATTCTATATATATATTTGTCTTATAACACAATTTTGTACAATGATGCGAAATGTCCTAAAAAAAATTTCAAAATAAAACTATACATAATCATGCATATGTATATACATAAATTTTTATATGTATTTAATTTTATTCCAAAATGCCCGGTGTTACAGTTTTGGATTAAAACCGAAATAAATAACATGTAAAAGAAATAAGAAAAGGCTTAAGTCCTTAAATATTTGCAGAATAATCTCGGATTAAGGGTCTTATGCCCTTTGCCAAAATAGACCCTACTTATTTTGAATTAAATATACAAATATGTACTTTCGGACACAGCTTGACCACTGGACAATTCGAAAACATACATATAAATATATATGTACATATGTATATATATATATATATATATATATATTTATATATAATAAAATAAAACTGGGTCAGACTCCTAAAGGGTCCAGTTTTGCTCATAAGGTGTGAGTACACATTTGTATATTTTATATTTATATATTTGTATATTTTATAACTTGTAAACTACTTATTGGAGCTAAATATTGTCTCCAGATAAATTAAAGCTTATAAAATTCTGCAAAATGTTTTCTTACAACACATTTTCATACGAGTAAAATTTATTAATAAAAATTGCCCTTGAAAAGTACTAATAAGCGTTTAGAAGTGAAATTTCTTTATGTCTGAGACTTTTCACCAAACTATAAACTATAAACTATAATAATGATACATATGAAGTATTAAGGTCAGAACAGGTATATTTTTTACATTTTGAACTATAACTAGTTATTGGAACTTAAAACTGTCTTTGGATGATTTAAATGCCATAAAATTCTGCACAACTTTTTCTTTTAAAGTATTTTCATACGAACAAAATTCATTATTAAAAATGTACCGACTCTTTTTTAATGCCTTGATAGTTATAACACATATTGGCACGAAACCTTGTTAATGTCAAAAAACAGGTAAAAACCATTTTGATTATTTTTTCCATTGTGTCAAAAACAGACAAAAAGTGTTTCTTCCAGTTTCTATTTTTTTGATACTTAAGTCAGGATGGCGCCTTTAAGAGGATTACGAGGAACTTCTGTGCATTTATTTATATTTCTTGTAACTTTTAAACTATTCGATTAATATGAATGATGAATTTGGCAAACTCATTTAAAATTAAATTATCTACAACGTTGTGTAAGAATAAAAGTCTCTAAACTCTAAACCAACTCGGTGTACTTCGAAATTGCTCTTAAAAACTTTGAACTTATTTTTCTTCTCATAACTTTGAAGCCATTCGATTAATATGAATAAAGTGTTCTACAAATTTATTCACTATTAAATACTTTATGAATTTTACTAACAACAATAGACCCTACAGCAACTTGGTATACTCTAAAATCGTTATAGAAACTTATCAAATACTGCATTGTAAAATTGGAGATCAAGCACTTGTGTATACATTTATTACATTAAAATAACATTTAAACCATTCGATTAATATGAATGATGTATTTGGTGAATTTGTGCAGAATTAAATAATCTACAACATTGTCTAACAACAAAATACTCTACAACATCTCAGTATACTCGTAATAAGCAATAGAAAACAAAACATCTAACAATTTTTAAATATCATTTTTTTTTGTATGTTCTAAAGTATGTTAGTACAGAACCCAAGTGTCTTCAATTTTTTCCAGTAGTCTAAAATCGTATTTATTTACCCACTTGAGACAAAATCTCCAAATCTCAAAAAATCTGCAGAAATCTCAGAAATTTGCAAAATCACCTTTTGTACCTTGTGGTCAGAGCAAGGATTATCTGGTCCTTGCCAGGATAATCCCATTTTAATCCCAACAGTCTCTTTTTTATCTCAAGTGGTGTTTTAGGTTTTAAATTTTATTCCAAAATGTTTGTTTTAAGTCTGAACAAGTAAAATAAAATTGTAGATTTTGGTCTGGAACGAATTGAAAATATTAAAAAAAAGAAAAGTAAAATAAATGTCGTTTGGATTTAAAGCAAGGAGCATGAATTTCTCAACTAATCTTATGTAGAATTTAATAAACTTTAATTTATCTGAAAGACTTATTAAGCTACAAAAATCATTTTTAAAAGCGAAAATTCGTTTACATTTTAAAGGCGATTTTTAAGGCATAATACTTACTTTTAATATTATCAACAACAAATAAAATATTAATTTTAAAATATTACGACTTTTATATTTGGCGCTTTTAGTGTAGCACCACTGAATTTATACCTATATTTAAATAATTATTTTATATAAAACATGGCTTGATAAATCATATTTACAAGTTACGGTATACCTTAATGATTACTTTTAATATTATTAACAAATTCAAATTTTAAATTTTAAATATTTTGACATTCATATTTGGCGCCTGGTAACACTGAACTTAAATAAATTGCAAATTGCATTTGTCAAAATATATTTTAATGCAACTTGTGCTTAGTTTTAGTTATAATTAATTAATTTAGGAGTGATATAAGTGATAAAACAAGTATAGAACAAATATATTATATATTACTTTTAATATTATTAACAAATTCAAATTTCAAATTTAAAAAATTTTGACATTCATATTTGGCGCTTTTAGCAAGGTAACACTGAACTTAAACAAATTGAAAATTGCATATGGCCGCCCATCTGTCATGAACTATTTTTATGCAAATTGTGCTTAGTTTTAGTTATAATTAATTAATTTATAAGTTATATAAGTGATAAAACAGATACGGAACAAACATATTATATATTACTTTTAATATTATTCACAAATTCAAATTTCAAATTTTAAATATTTTGACATTTATATTTGGCGCCTTTAGTATGTTAACACTGAAGTTAAACAAAATGCAAATAGCATATGGCCGCCTCATCTGTCAAAAAGTGTTTCAATGCAACTTTTGTGCTAATTTTCACTTTTAATTAATTAATTTATAAGTGATATAAGTGATAAAACAAATATAGAACATATATATCATATATTACTTTTAATATTATCAACAAATTCAAATTTAAATTTTAAATATTTTGACATTTATATTTGGCGCCTTTAGCATGTTAACACTGAACTTAAACAAATTGCAAATTGCATATGGCCGCCTCATTTGTCAAAAAAGTGTTTTAATGTAACTTGTGCTAAGGATAAATTTCAATTTGAATTAATTAAATTGTGAAGGAAGGAAGGTCATAAAACAAATAAATAAGCAGGTAAATTATAAATTTTTATTATATTTATAAAACTTGTACATGTACGACATAAATTAGTAGTGTATTTATATGAATTCGGTCTTTGTGGTAACCTAAAATTTATACATATATAAAATTACGAATAAATTATAATTGTTGTGGCTCTCACACCATGGACCTGCCTTCGGGTAGACTACCATATATATATATATATATATATATATATATATATATATATATATATATAGTGATATAATCTTTTCAGGCGCTAACTCTAAAAATCAAATTTGACATGTCGTCCATGTTTTTGTCCTTTCTGAGTTTTTTTAAATACTTTTTTTATATTTGTATGCATGGGAGAGCACCTGAGTAATTCACAGGGCAGGAAAACCTTTAAGAAATCTGAAAATAAAATAAAAGGTGGTCATATATACATATATGATAGACATTATACACACAATTATTTATATGATAGACATCCTCCACATTCGTACAATTTTTTCCAGGGTAGGAAAACCTTTTGCTATTTTTTTTGCTTTGAAATATTTCATACATTTTTCTAGTTTTTTTCTAATTTTATATACAATTTACATGATTTTACTCAATTTTATAAATTTGTATATAGTAATTTGTATAGTATTTGTATGTAGTAATTTGTAATTTATTTTTGTTCATTTGTATATATTTTAAACATATTAATTTTTATTTTTGAATAATTTTTTGTATAGATTTTTATACTTTTTTACCCACATTTATACATTTTTACTCATTTTTATATATTTAGTTTTATATTTAGTTTTATTCATTTCTATACATTTTCAACATACTAAACAATTTTATACAATTTCACATTTTATACATATACACACTTTCAAATTTTCATACATATTTATTCTCTTTATACAACTTTAAATACACATTACACGTGGCACACATTATTGCAATTTTATCAATTTTTTACATATTTTTATACATATTTACTTATCTGTATACATGTTTATACACCTGAATAAATTTTTTACAAAAACAGTTTTTGTAAAATGTGTGTGTAAAGTGTATTTACACTTATTTAAACAAAAACAATAATAATTTGCTAATAATATCTAATACTTTCATTTTTTAACTTCACGTGGTATAAGTTTTTATAATCGTCCAAAAATTGAAAATGAAGATTTTTGCATATCTTTACGTTTCAGTGGTTTTTGAACTTTTTGGCATACCTTAGAAAAAATGGGTGTGTGTGTATATGCGGATACAATTTTTCGTCGATGATTTCGGGAACACTCATCAACCTATTTGAATTATTCGAAAAGCATTCGATTCCTATTGATAGGGAGACGTGCTGTTTAGTTTTTGAACAAGGCTGGTCCAACCGTTTCGAAGATAAAAAATTTCAAAATATAAAAAAATCTAATTTTCCAAGTCATTTTATTCAAAAATCTCATTTTTTCAAAATTTTTAAATAAATTGAAGTTTTTTTAAGAACTTTAATTTCTGGTACGTGAAGTTCCAGCAATTTGCCTTTAAGGCACGATGCCATGCACCACTATTTTTTACTAATTTTTATCCGGGTTTGTTAAAATTTACACACTTTTGCATCATATTAAATTCTTGTTTCTATTTTTAATCATTTTCACAAATTTTTATTTGTCTTTAGTAATATATTTACTCACTTTTGACTATTATTACTACTTTTTCTATTAATCCGGTTTTGGAAATGTGTGTATATATATATATATATATATATATATATATACACGTATATATATATTTAAATCATTTCATAATGCCCTGAAGGTTTCTTACCCCTGTCTTGAGACTCGTGTTGGGTCAAGTGACCCTAAATTCGAGTTGTCATCGATACATATCGATCGATTCGTGAATGATGGCGCCAGCGAAAGGACACACAAAAAAAGATGTAGCTGATTGAGACCTTAAGATATTTAATATATATATTATATATATATATATATATATATATATATATATAATACTGAGAAAATCAATACCCGTCATTCGCGATGACATTTTTTAACTTCCCGAAGAAGACGTTTATGTTTTTGCCAGAGAATTATACTTGCTTATTTTGTTTTCTCGACGTTTCAAGTCATTCTGAATCGAATTCAAGTAAGTCGGATTTTCTGGTAAAAATAAATTTTATAAGTCATTACAAGCTACCACAATCCGTAGCACGAGTCCGGATTTGTCTACACATTTTTCGATTGATTTGTGCCATCATTAGTAAAAATAATGTATATATATATATATATATATACATATATATATATATATATATATATATATATATATATATATATATATATATATATATATACACACATGATCCCATTCTGGTACTTGCGGTTCAAGTGAGGGTCTTTAGCGAATGACCCTAAATGACGTCACGTGTCACGTTCAGGACACGTGTTGTTATAGCAACCGTGCACGTGACTTCGTTATGTCACGTGCCGCTACTTAGAGGAATTATGTATGTATATATGTATATATATATATATATATATATATATATATATATAATACTGTAAGTAGCCAAATCAACAATCGAAACGTTTTTGATCCAAAACCTTGATCCTCTTACCCATACATACATTCACTCAACAATCAATGTGTTTTAAATCTAAACTAGTGGTTTAGATTCCACTAGTGGTCGTGCCTTAAGGCAAATTGCCTGAACTTCCTGTACCAAAAATGATTTGTATAAAAGAATCTCTTGGAGACATTTTTTGAAAACTTTGGAAAAATGAGATTGTTGAAATAAATTTTGAAATTTTTGAAATAAATGTCTTTTTTGAAATATTAGAATTCATTTTTTATATTTTGGAAATTTTTTAACTCTTTCAGAGCAATCGTCCTGCTTGGCTGTTATAGAGAAGAAATATCGAAGCGCGTGAGCGCCGCGTCGCTGTCTCGCTGTTAGACACGGTTACAGAACCCTTAAAAATGTAAACAAAGTTTATACTTACTATTAAAATCTGTATAAAATGTCTGACAATTTGGTGTGCATATGTCAATTATCATTTTTGACCCCCAAATAGATTTTTGATTTCTGAAATAGCTAGACCTGCCTTCCCAAAAATCTAATCTTTCTTCATTTTGTCAATACAAGTAAAATGCTTTTTGAATTATTAAAATCGGACGCTCAGTTTTCTTAAAAAATTGATTTATCATTTTTGGTACATTTTGCCCCGTGTCTTCGAAACGGCTGGACCTGCCTTGTCCAGAAACTAATCAGCACGTCTTATGAAAAGAAATCGAATGCTTTTTGAATCATTCAAATCAATTGAACCGTGTTCGCGAAATCGTCGACGAAAATTTGTATCCGCACGCAAATACCCACACACATACATACACACACACAACCTTTTTTTCTAAGGTTTGCCAAAATGTTCAGAAACCTTTGAAACGTAAAATTATGCAAAAATTTTCATTTTCGATTTTTTTGGGTAACTTAACTATGTGTGAATGGCATTTTGCCTTAAGGCATGCAAATAATAGACTTCATCAATAAGACATCAATATATTAAATCATGAGTCATTTGTTTTCTATTATCTGTCAAAAGTGACGCACCTGCACACTTCTATTTACTGCGTCGGTCTGAAGTAGCTACGACAATATTATGCAGGTTCACATGTTTAAGGTCCTATTGAAAAACGCAATTTTGGTCTCAAACGATTCAGAATGACTTGAACCGTCGAGAAAATATTAACCAAGTCGGATTTTTTGGCGAGAATATTTCATAGCTGTAAGTGGCATTTTACCTTGAAGCAAATTGCTTGGACGTTTTGATATGTTTAAATAATAGACTTCATCAATATATTAATTTAGGAGCCATTTGTTTTGTAGTATCCTTCAAAAATGTCGCACCTGCACACTTCTGTTCACTGCGTCGGCCATGGGACAGTAGCTATGACAATATTATATAGGACGTATACAATATTATTATATAATATATTAATTTATGAGTCGTTTGATTTCTATTATCTGTTAAAAATGACGCACTTGCACAGTTCTGTTTACTGTGTTCAGGACAATTTTAAGTAAAGCGGTTTATATATTTAAGATCCTATTGAAAAACGCCTGCTGCTATAGTTACTCTTGTTGCAAATAGCTCCTAGCTCCTAGCTCCTCTACACTTCCAATTTTGGTCTCAAACGATTCAGAATGACTTGAAACGTCGAGGAAACATATATTACCGAGGTCGGATTTTCTGGCGAAAACATTTTTTAAGTGCAAGTGGCATTTTGCCTTGAGGCGAGTTTCTTGAAGCAAGCTCCGTACTCTTTCCAATTTTGATCCCAAACGATTCAGAATGACTTGAAACGTCGAGCAAACATTAACCAAGTTGGATTTTCTGGTGAAAACATCAGTGTGTGACGATTTAGAATGACTTGGAACGTCAAGAGAACATCAATTACCCAAGTAGGATTTTCTAGTGAACACATTTCATAGGTGCAAGTGGCATTTTGCCTTGAGGCAAGTTGCATGGAGGTTTCTATGTTACTAGTTACCTCCAGGCTCTCTACTCTTTCCAAATTTGGGCTCAAACGATTCAAAATGACTTGAAACGTCGAGAACACATCAACGAAGTCGGATTTTCTGGCAAACACATTTTATAGGTGTAAGTGGCATTTTGCCTTGAGGCAAGTAGCATGGAGGCTTCGATATTACTAGTTACCCCCTGCCTCTCTACTCTTTCCAAATTTGGTCTCAAAAGATTCAGAATGACTTGAAATTTGGAGAAAACATAAATTACCTAAGTGGAAATTTCTGGCAACAATATTTTGTAGGTGTAAGTGGCATTCTGCCTTCAGGCAACTTTTATGGAGGTTTTGATATTACAAGTTACCCACATCAGCCCTCTCTACTCTTTCAAATTTTGGTCCCAAACGTTTCAAAACGACTTGAAACGTCGAGAACATATTCACGAAGTCAGATTTTCTGGCAAAAACATTTCAAAACATCAGTAGAACAAAAACAAGTTCAAGTATTTCTATTATCATCGTTTTTTTTACATCTAAAACTGGTTTCGACTCCCGTTGACAAATTTTCGACATTTATTGCATTTTATCCGAAATAATATTCGAAGTGTTTCTTTTTAAAAGATCTTAATCTGTATTTTATAAAGATATAATACTCAAATGCACATGTCACTATTGGAAGAATATATATACGTGTATATATATTTGTTGAAAGATAGCATTGATGTCAAGGAAAGGGCCACATTGGTAAAAGATTCACTAATAGATCAAGATTTTGGATCAAGTTAATACATGGAGCAAATGGAGTAATTTTTTAAAAATACTTCTGTTTGTTGTAGAATGCTGTAATTTCAGTATGTTATACTTTAATATGTCTACTATGACAACAAATACTAAAATCGATAAGTTTTTTCAAAAAAATTGAAATATTAACAATAATCCTAACCAAGTGCAAAAAATATTCGCGAGTAAAATGTTTTTTTTTCATTGTTTTATTATAAATATACTGAGTTGCTGTAGATACTTATATGGTTAGACAACATTATACATAATTATATATTGTAAAAATTTCTCATACACATTATTCATACTAATCGAATGGTTTTCAAGTTACAAGTTATATACTAAATACATGTACGAAAATTTTCTAAGTGTATCAATAAGGTACAAGTACGTACTACAAATAGTACTGCTATATCAATTCTGTGTATAATATGTAGCCCCAAATTATAGTTTACTTTGACTGTCACTGATTTTCGATCAGGGATATCCCTCCTGCGGCTTTTTTATTCGACTAATAAAATTCGAAGTTTTATTACATTCGACTTTTCAACGAACAAATAATTTCTATATTATTTATTTTACGATTTTGAGACTCCGGAGACAAACAGACGGACAGACTGATTTTATAATTTGTGTACGGAACCTTAAAAAAAATTAATATCAGAATTGTATTTATATTAATTTGTCTGTGCTCCCTGTACTATTTGTAGTAAAAATAATTAATTTTTGGTGCATTTGTTTATTAAATCTCTTGTAACTTGCAAACCATTCGACTAATATGACTGATGTATTTGGCAAAATTATTTGAAATTAAATAATCTACATTAACAAAATACTCTACACTAACTCGTTGTACTCTAAAATCAATGTTTAATGATAAAGTATAATCCTGACCCGTGCAAATGCAACGCTTTTGTATAACTTTTGAACTATTCGATTAATATGAATTATGTGTTAGACAAATTTATACAAAATTAAATTATCTACAATTTTATTTACAATAAAATACTATTTATGCACAGTATTCTCTTAATAAACTTATAAATATTAGTAAATAAAGTTGAAAGTGCAGTTTTTGTGTGATCTGTACAAAATTGGAGTTGATCAGAAGTACATCTATTTATTATTTTTTTGGAAACTTTTGAACTATTTACATAATCTCAATAAGGTATTTGAAGAATTTGTTGTAAATTAAATAATCTATAACTTTTACTAACAACAGAAATCCATAGAGACACTCGTTGTACTCAGAAATTTCAAGAAAATCTGCATATATAATTTTGTGATATTAAAACTTGCGAAAGTACATTTATCTATATTATCATTTAAATAATCTATAAGATTGTCTTTGAGCTTAGAACTTTACAAGAAATTGGTATTTTCAAAAATCAATATTGAAAATAATATATAGTAAATTTATAAGTGCATTAATACATGTTATGCCCATATAATATACCAGAAAGTGCATTGATGCATTATGAAGTACATCATGATATGCCCACACAAAATGTGCCCTATTTTCTAAATACATACATACATATATATATATATATATATATATTTATATATACAGAGAAGGGCATATGCTTTTTCTATTGAAAAGTTTTAAGGGTTGGATTAATCCGAGCGAAAAATCAGACACGCGTCTCGTAATCATTTGTGTGTTTGCTAAGCCCTTGTTATGGTGAATTTTTATTATATATATAAGTATATATAATAAATTCTAGTGCTTATTTTTGACGTTATAAATCAAGCAAATACAAGTCTGGTTTGGGAGTTATGTTTGTGGAACATTTTTTTGGTTTTTGTTCTTATAAACTAGTTATTGTAGTTTAATATTGTAATTAAGTATCTTGTAGCTAATAAAACTATCTACAATTTTTCTAACAACATATTTTTGTGCAATTAGAACAAATCTGTCAAAAATAGCTCAGAACTCTATAAATATTTTATGTTGTTAATATAATTTTTCTAAATGTAAATATTGTTTGTGCAAAAATATGTTCTAAAACAATATTGTTTAGAAGTTTATAGGTTTTAATTTATCCAAAGATAGAATTCAGCTACAATACCCAGTTTTTGAGTTAAAAATAAAAATATGAAAAAATGTGTGGCAAATAGTCCGAGTGTATTTAAAATAAACCTAAAGCACAAAATACTTCTACAAATGCATTTTGTTTAATTCAAAACAAACCAACAACATACTACAACCTCAATAACCCACAACAACTACAAATAATTTTAAAATTTAGTTATAAACATACATTCTTCACCATTTTTTAATCCTCAGTGCGCATGTATTTCTAACTCCTCCGTAGCCTTTACTCCGATTTGATTTTTTTTTTTGACCAATTGAAAGATTAGTGGTGTGCCGATATTTTATTTTCGGTTTTCGAATTGTATATCCGTTTATTTTATCAATTTTTTTGATTTTTATTTTCGAATGAACCGCAGCATCGGATTAAAAACGCCTCGATAAGTGCATGCGAAAAAATCAGGGAATCCTCTAGGGGCTTTTGTGATTTTAATTTTTGTGCCTCGTTGATTTCGAAGCCCTAAAATGAAAATAATGTTCTCACAGAGTTTTTGTAAATGATTTTGATAAAAGGCACGAGTACGTTTCGATTGTAGGATTGCGGTCGTCTTCAGGGGAAAAGAATTAATACACATATTGCATGATGAGACTTTTTTTACTGTTTTGTTTATAACTTCAAAAGTAGTTATTGTAAGTTGATACTATATTAGGATAAATTGAAGATAATTTTGTTGTCTATAAGTCCACCATAGACAGTTTTGAGATACAATTAATATTTTGCCGGTTGTAGTATAAAATAGTATAAAAAATAGTATAAAAATGTCCTGACTTTGTAGACTAATCATGTAGACTTTGTAGTCTGTCATGTTATGCTTGGTTACGTGGTGACATTTGTTTACTATTTAGTTTATAACTTGAAAACTAGTTATCGTATCAAAAAACTATCTTCATTTAAATTAGAGATTATAAAATTATCTACAAAATCTTCTGACAACATGTATTGAAAAATGAAAATTTACGCTTTTATAGTACTAGAATAATTGTTCAAGTGAAATACATCCATATATATATGGGTGTGTATTTATAATACATGATACATGATATCATCACCCCATGGTGTCATGTTTTGATACAAACCCTCAGGCATATATATATATATATATATATATATATATATATATATATGTATGAAATTGATACATTGCATTGTGCTAAAACCATTTGTACTTGTAAGGGAATGTTTTATACACAATAAAATATCGAAATAATTATATATATATATATATATATATATATATATTATAAAGATATCCCGCTGTTGAGAATCATATAATATATATTTTGACACCCCTGGATGGCTTAGAAGTCAAAACTTCCCTAAAAGTGGACTTTGTATATGTTTATATATGTGGAGCAAATTTTCAAAAATTCACAAAAATAGTTCTGTTTATTGTAGAAGTTATACTTCAGTATGTCTACTATGATAACAAATACTAAAATTATTAAGTTTTCTCAGAAATTTTCGAGTTATCTACGTTTTACTGGCAAAAGTACCCTCAAAACTTCCCTAAATGTGGACAAGTTTCAAAAATTTACTAAAACAGTTCTGTTTATTGTAGAATGCTGTGATTCTAGTATGTTATACTTTAAAATGTCCACTATGATGATAAATACTAAAATCGATAAGTTTTCTCAGGAATTCAGGAAAAAGTACCTTTTACAGTCCTTGTATGTATTCTGAACTTATAAATCATAGGAGTAAAATTTTAGAAATTTATTATAATTTTTGTATTTGTCTTAGTACGTTGTATTTCAGATATGTTATATCTTAATATGTTTACTTTGATGACAAATACTAAAATTGATAAGTTTACTCACAAATATTCAAGATATACACATTTTTATGAGAAAAGTAACACAATCTTCAAATCTTTGGCTTTTATAAAAATCTTAGTAAAATAGTACTGTTTGTTTTTAAATACTGAAAATTTAGTATATTATATCTTAATGTGTCTACTATGACGACAAATACTAAAATTGATAAGTTTTCTCTAAAACATCCGAGATATTTGCACATTTAAGAGAAAAGTACTAAGACTCCCAAAAATGATGTTTATTTGAAAATATAAACACAACAAATTTGTTTAAACAAAATATATATACAAACAAATATTTAAGGTGCATTTTCAAATATTTTTGGTCAACATTGATGAACTTATTTGAGAAGAAAACATTTTCGTAACAATCCAAACATTCTCAGACTACAAAGTATGGTTTGCTTTAATTAAAAATTGGATTTGTGCCAAATTAATAAGATATATATATATATATATATATATATATATAATATATATATATATATATGGCTGTACAAAAACAAACACACACACATATTTATACATTTGCTTTTATTTTATATTAAATCAACATACTACGGATATCATTTTATTGAAGGTTTTATCCTTTATTTTGTGCTCTTTTTATCAAATTTATATAATTGTTTATTATTTAGCAGTTGTAACAAATATAGTAATTAAAAAAAAATATTTATACATATAAATATACATATAAATTACATTTATCTGCACAATTTTACAAAAATCTCAATAACCATAAACCCAATTTGACAACCTAAAAAGCCACTTTAAAGTTAAAAGTACATTTAATAATTTCTTCTCAAGAACCAGAAGTCTACCTTAATTTTTTAATATATAAATAAATCCTTAATCATTAGATATTCCATTAATTTTAAATTCCAATTGTTATCGAATAATTTCATTCAAAATGCCATAAAATCATGGACCTGCCTAAATATCGAAAATCTATTATATAACAACAAGTCGGGTTTTCCTTCCTGATAACTCCAGAACGCACGAACCGATTTCGACGATTTTGCATTCGTTAGAAAGGTCTCGGGCTCCGTGAGGTTTATAGCCAAGAAAATTGAAGAAAGATTTCAACAGAAAAGCGGAAAACACTTTTTTTCATTTCTGATACTTAGCATGTACTACAAACTAATATTTTTTGTTTGACTGATACTCATTTGTTTGACAGCTACCAATTGTTCTCTGTTCAGTTAATTTCATGTGACAAACCGGCATTGTGTTCACTGTGAAATTGTGCAAAAAATGCAAAAAAAAAGTTATTCGTTTCCTAACATTTCAATTGGAAACCATCAAATCAATCACTTGTATTGTGCAAACTTTTATTAAATTTTTAATCACTAAACGAAATGTTACATAAAATGAAACCATCTGGTGGTGAAACGGAGTTTGTTCGGTTTGCTAGTATATCTATAAATATATATTTTCTTGAGTTTTTGCAATAAAACCTCGACTATGTAGCAATTAAAATAATAAATTGCATACTATTTGCTTGCAATTGCTAGTGAATGCATTTTTTATTCAAATTTGCATCCCTTGAATTAATTTTTATGATTTTAATAACAGATTTAAAATACAACTCGTGCAGGAATAATTCTTTTATTTAAATTTACACTTCGTTCATGCTGCCTCATTTTGAAAACAATTTTATTAGTCTTATTTTTATCACTTTTCCGGAAACAATTTTTGCCAAAATTTGATGACATAGACTTTTGGTATATAAAGACGATTTGTTAAGCAAATTTTTAACTTTAATATCATTTTTTAATTTTTAAAATCCATCAACAAATTTTTGAGATATTCTAAAAATTGTACCAAAAAGTCTTTTACCTATATTTTAGTTAGTGTGTTTTTAGAGTGTGTATTTAGGTGTATGTATGTATGTTAGGATATAATTTAAACCGAAGAAATCTTGAAATATATAATTTCTGAAGATGTGTTATTAAATATCTATTAAATTGTCAAGTTGTATTAATTTTAACATATAATTAACAACATCTGACGGCTTTATTAAAGACCATGACTTTCTAGAAACTATATACACACATGTGTAATACATTCACACTTTTAAATATATAGATACATGTATATAGATACACATATATATATATATATATATATATATATATATATATATGTATATATAAATATATATATGTAATTATTTTAAAATTTCTTACCAAAAATCACAGCCTTTAAAATATTATGCAAAGTTGTTATAAGGCTGCAACTTTCTTAATATAATTTATATATCTCCTAAACTATTTTTTAAATCTTAAAACTGACTTCAGCTAAATTATAGCTTATTACATTAGCTATAATGTTGCTTAATAATGTTTTGGAATAAAATGAATTTTAGTATTTTAAAAATACATTTTAGTGCATCTATGTATATGTATTGTGCTTAGTAATGAGGTTGACATTTTAATTTTAATTTCGATATCTCAACTATTTTTTCAATCTTAAAACTGTCTTCAACTAAATTGTAGCTTATCATATGAGCTATAATGTTGCCTAATAATGTTTCGGAATAAAATGAATTTTAGTATTTTAAAAATACGTTTTAGTGCAACCATGCACTTTAGTTTGTTAGATATTCCTCATTGATGTTTGGGGTTCATTGTTTCATATTTATTTCAATAACTTGATAAAAAAGCTTTTAATTTTAAAATGATCTTTGGCATAATTATTGCTAACTAAATTGTTTACGACATTGTCTAACACTATATAATGCTAAAAGCACTTTTAGTACTTTTAAAACGCATTTTGATTCCAATTGTCATCTTCTGCAAAACGCACCTTAATACCAATACGTTTTCAATTTTATAAATATCTCTTAAAGTAAGCTTTATATTTTAAAACAGTCTTTAGCATAATTATTGTTAATTTAATAATAAAAAAGTTTGTCTAATAATTCATTAAGTTAAAAGCACTTTTAGTGCACTAAAAGCACATTTTAAATCCTCTATCAAAAATACCTTTCCTTGTACAATATTGTACAAAGTTTAGCAATTTCATAAGTCTCTTTTAAAGTAGGTTTTAAATTTTAAAACAGTCTTTAGCAAAATTATAGCCACTTAAATTACCTACAAAACTGCTTATTATAATATAGCCACATTTAAGCCACTTTTAGTACCCAAATTATAAACAATTTTTGAAGTAAAACTTCTTTAGGCGCGACTTGGGTGTAAATCCGTACAACAAATACAACGGAAGTGCGTTACGGCCGAGTCGAGTCCCAATGATTCGTCATTCGCTCTCGATGATATCATTTTTATACGGGTCGATTGTGATTAGTCGTCGTGTATGTGAATGGAGATCTGTCGTTGTATGCGTACCGATACCAACAAGAAAATTGACATGGATAAATAAACATTTTAAAGTTACATCGTAGTACAAATCTTGATTTAATGAAAAATGCCTGAATCAGAAAAATATTTTACCCTGTTCCTTGAAAATAATAAAACAAATTAAACATTGGTGCCGTGTACTAAACGTAAGTTTATTGATTAGAAATTATTTCTATGAATCTTTGAAATTATCAAAATGAAAAATATTTTTTAGGCAAGGCAGATATTACAGCTGTTCAAAGAATGAGATTAATCGCCAGCAAAAAAGTAAAAGAAATACAAGCAGTCAATGAATGTATGTTAATTTTAATTACATGAAGTTCTTCAAATACAATTACATGATGAGGAGTAAAGTTGCGAAAACAATATTTGAACAAATATCTAATAGAATTTATCAATCAGCAATTACTTCATTTCTCTAATGTAGGTTCATTTCTAAATACTAATTACAATGACAAACCGATCATGCCATATTTGAAGTATGACTTTAATTACATTATTGTTTTTAAATATTATACATATTTTTAATGCTATTATAAATATAAAATTTATAATTTATCATTATATAAATGTGTATAATATTTGACACTAATAAGTGTGTGCATCACGTGTGTTACCACATTACAAATATACATTGTTCAAAATTGTTATATGATGTATTTATTTTTACTTAAATGCCATCTTGTGCAGTGGCAAATAAGTTTTACTTCAATCGCGTGTGAAAACCTGACGCGCATTCTTATTTTTTATTTCCTATTTCGATCCGCCCCTGTTTCCTTTTCCCCGTATACCTGTCATCTGTTGTCCGAGGTGTTTTAGATTTTTTTCGAAGATTTTTAAGGTTTTTTTGAGGTCTTTTAAGGTTTTTAAACCCAAAAGCCGAATGTTAAAAAGGTTTCCCGAATGTTTGTTCGTGATAAGTATCGAAGACCGTTTTAAACTTTTCAGATCAGATTAAATTAAGATATATTATATGGGCGAAGCGGTATTTTCACTTTTAATGTCTTTATAACATCAGGCAGAAGATATATACATATAAAAAGGAAATATATATACATACACACATATATATTTATACACATATACATATACATATATACAGCAATATCCATGCAAAGTGTTTACGACAATTCACAAGGACATTTTTTTTAATTTTTATCTATAACTAACAAAATAGTTATTGCAGCTTAGTTTTAGCTAAGTTATGCTAATAAAATTCTTCATATTATTTTCTTGAAACATATTTTTGTACAGAACTCAGAAATATATTTTCTGAGTAATTGTGTACTTTTGGAGAATGTTTTAAAATGTAAATATTGTTTTTACAAGAATATGTTCTGAGACAATATTATGTAGAATTTTATTGGTTTTAAATTGTCTAAAACCTATATTTAGCTATAAAAGTTAGTTTTAAAAGTTATAAATTAAAATATAACAAATTGTCCCGCGTCAGGACTATGTCATAACCCCTCAATGGGCCATATTGGTAATGAGTAAAGATACTTGTAGAAATTTTATTTATTTGTTTGACTTATACATAGAAATTCATGGACTATATATATATATATATATATATATATATATATATATAAATCTATTTATAAATCTATTCCAAAACGGTAGTTTTTAAACTGTCAAAAACCGTTTTAGAAATCGTCTTCGAGTTCTCGATACCTTTTAATTTATTGATCAATAAAATATCGATATTGGATCAAGAATTCTTTGATTAAATGAATTTTAAATTTGAATTTCAATAGAATAAAATAGAAATAAAATCAATACGTATATATTAATTTTATTGATCTGTCACATAAAAAGAAATCGCATTTTCGGAATTATTTAGATGTCAAAAGACAGAAAATTGATTAAATTAAAAGAACGTATTTATGGACATTTGTTTACTATTTTGCTGATAACTTGAAAACTAGATATATATATTAAAATTATTTGTATTATTTGCAAACAATAATGTAATTGAAGTCATACTCCAAATATGACATGATCGGTTTGTCATTGTAATTAGCATTCAGAAATGAACCGTCATTTGAGAAATGAAGTAATTACTGATTAATATATTCTATAATATTTGTTCACACAGTGGATTATGTTAAACAACGCCTAAATAAATATTGTTTTCGCAACTTCACTAATTATGTAATTGTGTATGAAGAACTTCATGTAATTCAAATTAACATACATTCATTGACGGCTTGTATTTTTTTTTACTTTTTCGCTGGCGATATAGTCCCATTCTTTGAACAGCTGTAATATTTGTCTTGCCTAAAAAATCGTTTCCATTTTAATAACTTCAAAGATTTTTAGAAACTACGAATAAGATAGAAATAATTTGTAATCAATAAACTTACGTTTAGAACACGGCACAAATGTTTAATTTGTATTATTATTTTCAAGAAACTGGGTAAAATATTCTTCTGGTTCAGGCATTTTTCAATAAATCAATATTTGTACTGCGATGTAACTTTAAAATGTTTATTTGTCAATGCCAATTTTCTTGTTGATATCGGCGCGCATACAACGTTGATGCCGGTACGCGTACGACAGATCTCTATTCACATACACGACGACTAATCACAATCGACCCGTATTGAAATGATTTCATCGAGAGCGAATGACGTACAGTTTGGGCGTAACGCCATTTCCGTTGCATTTGTACGGATTTACACCCTAGTCGCGTCTAAAGAAATTTTACTTAAAAAATTGGGTGTAACAATGCACAGCGAGCGAACAACAATAGGAGGGCAATATGTGCTCCTTTAATTTTTCTTATTATTAATTATTATTAGTCATGATGTTCTCGTTTAAACAAGTTTAGTGTTTAATAAATTCATATAATTTATTTTGTGTTTTTCCTGGTTTGATTACTGAATGATGACACACATTAAGTGTCGAAACGTTTAATAGAATAAAGAATTTTTCTATTTTTTTTTTAGTTCGACGATTGGGCTGCAAAATATTTCACACACACACACACACACACATATATATATATATATATATATATATATATATATATATATATCGACATATAGAGATGAATACATAAATTTATGTATATTTATATATTTATTATAGATATTTATTATATGATCGATATTAATTATTATCGATTATTATATTGAACGAGACGCCCGGAGCTAAATCGAATCGATACCTCGCGTGTTGATTGGGTAATTTGTTATCGATACATCGATATAAAAATCGATATATACATATATAAATACATATACACACACATATATATACATATATATGTATATATATATAAGTATTTAACTTGTAGCGGCATTTGCTATTATTTTAGTAAACACAAACTAACTCCAAACTTGGGTTTGGTATTAAATACTATATGTGTGTATTTAAACCCAATTTTTAATGATGAATTTTAGTTTTACAAAATTGGTTACTAAAGCTTATTTGTAGATAATTTTATAAGCTACGATTTATCCGAATAAAGTACTAAGTTAGAATAAATAGTTTTTGAGTTATGAACTAAAATCTAAAGGGATGACCCGCAACAAAGGCTTGGACTAAATCCAGAGTTAGTGTTTAAACCAAATTTTTAATGAGAAATTTTATTTTTACAAAATTGATTACTAAAGCTCGTTTGTACATAATTTCATAAGCTAAAATTTATCTGAACTAGTCGCGAGTGGCATTTTGCCTTGTGCCAAGTTGCATCAATATTTTTTGATTTGTACTTGATCAACCTATTTTTCTGTTTCGCTATCTGCCCATTCTACTCGTTTATCTATCTACTAGTCTGCCTCTCCACCTGTTTACCTGTCTACCAGTCCATCTGCTTACCTGTCTACCAGTCCATCTGTTTACCTGTCCACCTGTCCACCTGTCTACCTGTTTACCTGTCTACCTGTCCACTTGTTTACTTGCCTTTCTGTCTACTAGTTTACTAGCTTACCAGTATTTCAGTTCGTCAATCTACCAATATATTTGTATACATGTTTCTTTCCTACTTCTTTACTTGTTTACCTGTTTACGTGTGTACTGTTTTACATATTTAACTATCTGCCAGTCCATCTGGTCACCTGCCTACGTATCCACCTGTTTACTTGCCTACCTGTCCACCTATTTACCTGTTTACCTCTCTAATAGTTCACCAGCTTACCAGTATTTTAGTTTGTCATTCTATGTACCAGTATATGTGGATACTTGTTTTTTCTACTTTTTACCTGTTTACCTATCTACTGCTTTACTTATTTACCTATCAACCAGTCCACCTGTTTACCTGCCTATGTATCCACCTCTTTACTTGTCTACCTGTCCACCCGTTTACTTGCTTTCCTGTCTACTAGTTTACCTGCTCTCCAGTATATCAGCTTCTCAGTCTATCTGTCTACCATTTACAACAGTCAACCTATCAGGGAATTGAAAGACGTTTTTGTAAATATTTGAAAAAAATAGTCTACTTATATCAGCTACAACCGTTTATCAATGTTCAATTTTAAACCTAATTTTAAAGTATGAATATAACTATCTATCGTTACTAAATTGTAGATAATTTTATAACCTTTAATTCATCTCAACATAGTATCCGGTGAAATGTATTAGTTGTGTAGTTGTGTGTATATATGTAAGTTCGGATATAATAAATTTAGTTATTATTGAGATATAAAACACAATGGCTGTTGGCAAAATGCAAACAAGAATGAAGAAATTGCTTCATCGATCATTTTAATTCGCATTTCATTCGCGAGACAAATGCCTTTTGATACGATTCCACCACTATGAGTACAGGGACGTAGTAAGAGATGAAAAAATAAAGCAAAAAGGTAGAGGTTATTTGTTTGTCAGAAAATTGCTATTGCAAATTTAAGGATAACTTGAAAAATAACAATATATATAAATTGTCATATACTAGGTTGTTGTGAGATATTACAAAATTTCCTGGGATTTCCAAAATATTCAATGATGTTCTAAAATAGTATAAGCAGCTTTGAGATGCCTAAAGTTCTTGAAGACAGTGCCAGTTTGTCATCAAATGTGCAATATATTATGAGATATTCAAAATTGCCAACAGAAATTTCAACAAATCCAAAGTTGCCATGTGAAATCACAAGATTAGCATATCTTGATGCCTTAGGTTATCCACAGATGTCCCAACTTAAGGCAACTTAGGATATCTTGGGATTTCTCAAGGCAACTTTGGATGTAATATTTTTGGGCATATCATGACAACTTTTGAGAACTTCAGATATATTTCTATATCATTGTGAAACATTTCAGGACATTTTTGAACATTTTGAGAATCTCAGGATATTTTGTGATGTCTCGCAACAGCTTAGTACATCTCACCACAATTTATGGTATCTTAGGAGAACCACAATTTATGGCATAACTTAGCCAAAGTAGGACGTTATAAGACATCTTAAGATATCTGACATCTTGCACCATCTCAGGACAACTTAGGACATCCTAGGCCTTCTTGGATTAACTTAGAACATCCTAGGATATGTTACTGCTTCTCAGGGCAATATAGAGCATCTAAGAATCCTTAGAGAATCTTAAGACTCGTTAGGACAACATAGGGCATCTAAAGTTTCCTTATCCCTTTTCAGGATATCCTACAGCTACTTCGGATATCTTAGAACATTTTGTGATTTCTTAAGCCAACTTAGAGTCTTAGAACATCTAGGATTACATGATATCATCTGAGGACAACCTAAGGCATATCAGTGTGAAATGTTATCTTAGGACATCTCTGGACATCTCAGATCAACTTGGGACAACTTAGGAGATTTTAAACTAACTTAGGATATTTTAGTAAATTTTTGGAAAATTTTAGAAAAAGGGACATATTTGGACGTTTTACTGTTATCCTGATTTTATAATATATCATTTTAGAGCATCTTAGGAAATCCCAGAACATCTTAGGACAACAGAACAATTTGGAACATTTTCAGACCATCTTCTATTTTATTGGACATTATCCTAGGACCTAGATGTACGAAAACATATTTTAGGGCATCTTAGCATCTTTTGACAACTTATGACAAGTCAGAATATCTTGGCACATTTTTGGTTTCATGTTTGCCTTAGGATATCATCCCAGGACATTCTGGTAGTATGAGATATCATTTTTGGATCTTATTAGATCTCTGCATATTTATTGCATTTTCTAACATTTTATATTATGAAATAATACATCTGCCAAATAAGTTTTGGTGTTCTAAGATGTCATCTTGGAGGACTATTTACAATTTGTAATATTTGCGCAAAATATACCTTGAAGATTTCATGCCCATGGCGACCCTTAAAATATTCTTGTGCGGTTCTGTGCAATAAAATGATTAAACTAATACTGTTGTTAATACAAATGTAACAATAGCAACAATAATAACAATAACAATAATATAAATACAATCAATAGTATCAATTGTTGTTAATATCGATTTTCATATTGTTGGAAAGATATTTAATTTAATTCGCACAAAAGCAAATGCAAGTTCCCACAGCCACAGCTCACCAACCAAAGAATTATTTGTAAAAATAGACATATATATATATACATATATATAAATATATCTTGATAGTTTGATATATATATATATATATATATATATATATATATACAAATTTCGGGTTCTTCTGATGTTGGCCATTTCGTTGACAGAATTGTGTTTGTCAATCAACGTTCTTCGTGTCATTAATTAAGAAATAACTAATTTTATACATTTCTACCGAAGAAAAAGGACAAAGTTACACCACATGGAGCATATGACACACTTTATAATTTATAATATATATATATATATATATATATATATATATTATATATAAATTACAAAGAAATGGTCCTATTTCATTTTACGACTAGTCTACATATTACTAATGTGTAATTAAAAGTGGCCAAATCGGTTCAGCCGTTTTCGAGCCTTAGCATACCTAATCCATTTTTATATATAAGATGTACTCAGTACTCTTACAATATTTTAGACTAAATAGTCAGTACTGTGTAATGGTATGTACTTTTTATAAACAATTTAAATTTACAACAAAATTCTTTAATTTAGACAAATAACATGTTAAAACAAGTTGTAGCTTGTTAAATTTTCTATAAAGTTGTTTCAGAAAGTTTTTAACAAAAAATCAATATTTTTAGAAATATATTAGATGAATCATGAACTTTGATTATAGTATGAATTCAAAAATGTGTTTTACTGAGAACTTTATTTAAACAATTAGAATTTACTATGTATGTGTTTGTATTTTGTATGTATGTATGTATGTATATATGTATATATTATATGTGTATATGTATATAAATCTACAAAGAAACGGTCCCATTCCATTTTTACGACTAGTCTTTTATTAATGTTGTGTATGTATTTTTTCTGTGTTTTTTTAACATTTTATATCATGAACTATTTTTTTACGATTTCGTGAATAAATTAAAAGAAACGTTAAGACATTAAAAATGTGAATTATGATCGAAATTAATGTCGAAACGAGATGATTTAGTGCCTCGAAAATGTTTCCGGATCGACGAACGGACGAAAAAATTTAGTTGAAAAGTTTTTTAGAACAGAAATAATAAAAAACATAGGAATATATATATATATATATATATATATATATATAACATTTCCACATCCAAACTAATGTCATCTTCAGTGATAATTTAAAAGGACATTTTGTTTAAGTCTTGTATGCAAAAATGTTGAAGTTCTAGATGCATGTAAAACAATAGTCGAGATTTTAATTATTATATCTCTAAAAATCTTCATTTAATTTAAATGTTGTATAGGACAATATTATAGAAAATTTAATAAGCTACAATTGGCTTGAATAAATAGTTTAGTTGTTGATTTAAATTATTTAAACAAAGTACCAAACAGTACTCATCAAATATAGTTCAGCCTAAAATATCACAGAAATTTGTAAATTTATATTAAAACTGTGTATGACAACTTTATTGGAAATTGAATAAGCTAAAATTTTCATTAATATATTATTTATCAATATTAAATAGTTTATTTGTAATTTTAAATTGCTTAAACAAAGTACACTACGAAACGCTGCACGTCTTTCTTAAAATTATTGAATACTGAATACTAAGAATGCAAAAACCTTATTTTGGTCTAAAATATGTCAGTAATTCGCACTTTAAAAAAATCTGTATGACTAGATTGTAGATAATTTCATAAGCTACATTTTCTTCAAACACAATATTTTGGTATCTATCACCATTTAGTCGCAAATGTATTTTTACTACAAAAGTACTCCGAAATCACACTTACGTGCAAAACCTGTTAAAAACCCAAAGTTTTTATATTTTTTCCTCAACACACGTGTATATTATACATGTCTACATACGTGCATGTATATATATTCTTATAAATATCCCTAAAACGTCTCTATATATAGTTTTCGAGTGTTATAAATTCACAAATGCCAAGATCGGTATCAGTTTTTCTCTGGTGGACTTTGTTTCTGTTTCTGTGTGACATTTAAGCCGCCGAAAGGAAAAAAATTAACTTAAAACAGTTAAAATGGTTTACAGATTCCCAAACAGAAAAAACAACCGATAATAAAATCAAAACGAGATAAAAATACGGACACCAAATTGTTTTTGGTGGCCGAAACCAGGTCCGGGGGGTAAAACATAAGTGTCAAGATCGAAGGTTGAAAAAAATTATATGTCTTTATCTTATATATAAAAATAAAAATCGTTATTATGTTTGGTATAATAAGGCTCTAAAACGGCTGTACAGATTTGGCCAGACTTGGTCTCGAAAAATTCATGCTAATCCAGAGGTAGTGAGAGAGATGAGCAATTATTTCAAAACCATAATTAATTTGAAAATTTTTGTACAAGCGTAATTTAAATAAAACAATGGACAGCTGCTTATACGTCAAATGGCAAAGGCCTTTGACAGATTTTGTTCAATTATTCAGATAAATAATATTTAATTGCAGTAAGTAGTTTTATTGATACACTAAAAAACGGGTCGCAATCGTTATTAGAAACTCAAAATATAAACTTTTTTGAAATGATATTTGTTGCTCTGGAAGAACTGATTTTTATTTATAAAACAGTTTAGATGGAAAATTTCATAGGTTCTTTAGATGAGCCACAAATGTTTTGATCTTCAATGCTACGAATACTTAAAGAGATACATAAAGGCTTCTTTGAACAAACTAAAAAAAATCTTGATACCGAATCGAGGGTAATAAATATATTAAGAATCGACATATGGACATTTATATATATATATATATATATATATATATATATATATATATATATATATATATATATACATATATACATATTATGTAAATAAGAACAAACTTTGCTTCTTTTTGCAATAACTTTATTAAATAATGTTATAAGCTAGCTGTTACTACTATTAGTAAACTAGTTGTAAAGTGGTATTTTACCTTGTGGCAAGTTGCATAAACTTCCCGAAATGTGTGAATAATTGCTTTATTTATTTATTTTTTATTTATATACTAGCAAACCCGACGAACTCCGTTTCGCCACCAGATGGTTTCGTGAGATAGATGAAGAAATTTTTTGTTTGTTTTATATTTGAAAAGGAAAAATTTGATTTTATTATACAACAGTAATGAATTTATTTTGATTACAAAAATGAAGTGTTTTTTAGTTGAACTTCTCTAAGTGAATGCAAGTGAATCCGCAAATTATCCGTTTCATTGAACTGCTCTTTGGTAAACCACATTTTTTGTTTTTTGGTCTGACGTTAACACTAACAAAGCAGATGGTTTTCCAACTCGTGAACAGGCAACGTATAACTGCCCATGTGAAAAACAATGATTTTCAAAATAATCTATTTGAAATTTATCCCGCAAACACTAAGCGATTGGCCTTGCGACTTGTTATTGCGAACGCAAGGCGAACTGGAAATTGCAATCGTTTGAAGTCAAACGGACGACCAGTCGGAATCATTGGTATGTCACCAAATCGCCAGCAATTTTTGATTGAATGGTGAAATTCAGTGCGTGTACATCATATTTCTTGGCGGCAAAAATTGCTCGTTGACTTAACCAATTCTGATAATTCTCACTAATGTCATTACTCGAATTTTTAATTACGGTGCGTGAAGTTCCAATTTGCATTAGGGCACGATGCCATGCACCATTAATTTTCTCAGCTATAAACTTTGTGGAGCCCGAGACCTTTCCAACGAATGCAAAATTGTCGAAATCGGTTCGTGCGTTCTGGAGTTAAATCGTCATGAAGGAAAACCCGACTTAATTTTATATATACAGAAGAATTGGATAATCTATTTGAAATTATTTAAAACAGTTATTGATTATTTTCATTACTCAAATTTTTAATTACGGTGCGTGAAGTTCCAGCAATTTGCATTAGGGTACGATGCCATGCACAACTAATTTTCTTAGCTATAAACCTTGCGGAGCCCGAGACCTTTCCAAAGAATGCAAAATTGTCGAAATCGGTTCATGCGTTCTGGAGTTAAATCGTCAGGAAGGAAAACCCGACTTATTTTTATATATATAGAAGATAATCTACCTGTCTACCTGTTTACCTGTCTATATCAATATATTATTTCCCTCTTTTTCTGTTTCCATCTCCTTCTTTTTCCAGCTTTCCCTGTTTCCATGTCTTCCTGTTTCTATTTCTTCTCGTTTACCTATCTACCTTTCTATCTATTTACCTGTCTATGTATCCATCACCTAACTTGTCCATAAGTTTATCAGTCTACCAGTCTATCTGCCTATAAGTCTCCTTTTCTACTTTTTTACCTGTTTACCTGTCTATCTGTCTACCAGTTGCAATTGTCAATTTGCTTATCTGTCTACTTTTCTACCTATTTACCTGTCTACTGTTTTACCTATTTACCTGTCTACCTGCTGTAAGTGTACCTGTCGACCTAAGTACCAACAATTCTATTGCATATAAATCGATAATTCGCAAAAATGTAATTCGAACTCCAATCCATCAAAATAAGTAAAACATCAAACAAATTGTAAATACCATTGTAAGCACTTTTTGTTCTGTATCTCCCAAACAAGTGAATCTGTCTTTGCCGAAAAGTAATCGGCGCGTTTCCTTAGCAAAAGGAATCGAATGTTTTAGGAATCATTCAAATCGTCGACAAACATATAAATAAAACATTGTAAATATCTCAAAATCGAAAACAAAAAATTGTATCCAAACATACTCACACACATACTACAAACACACACACATAGTCTCACATACACATATTTAAACCAATTTTAATCAAATTCAAGCCAATTGTAGCTTATTAAATTTCCTATAATATTGTCCTATACAAAATTTAAATTAAATGAAGATTTTTAGAGATATATTATTTAAAATCTCGACTACTGTTTTACATGCATCTAGCACTTCAACATTTTTACATACAAGACTTGAACAAAATGTCCTTCTAAATTATCACTGAAGATGACATAAGTTTTTATGTCGAAACGTTATATATATATATATATATATAATATATATATAAATCTAAGGAAACGTCCTTATTTTTGAGAACATTTTCAATGTGGAACTAATTAAAAACACACTTTCAGTGTGGCGACTAATTACTACTTTACAAATGTATATAAATACATATATACATATATACATATATATATATATATATATATATATATATATTATATATATATATATAATGCTATAAATATAAAGTGTACTTTAGTATTTTAAATGTAGCGTGTATCCTTTTAAAAACAGAGATTTTGTAAATCTCAACTAAATCTCATTCATTTCGACATATTTTACTAAAAAAACTATTTCAATTATATCCATCCATACAACACATCCATAGAGTATATAAATCAGTGTTATTCGGGATATGCAAGTCGTACTAATTAGTGAATTGAAGCGTACGAAGTTCACGTCGTCGTTTTAGTTACTTTTGTTTTTTTCTGTTGGTACTTGTGTCTAATTTTAAACAAACTATGGACGTTATCTTTGCTCTAAATCGTCTGCGATAATTATAATATATATATATATATATATATATATATATATCAGGGTGGTCCTCAATATGGATTTTTTTCTAATTTTATTGCTTCCAGGGGCTCAAATGCCTCCAAATTGATGAAAAAAATTCTCTAAAAATTTTAGCTCTTCATATTAACTTTAAGATAGTCCTCATTTTTTATCAGTTTAGAAGTATTTGAGCCATCGGGAGGCAAAAAATCTAAAATATCCATATTAAGGATCTCCCTAATATATATATTTAGATTGTGACTAGATTTTCATTAGATTCCTATAAGTTTTTCATAAGATTCTTACCAAATCCTCTTAAGATTCATAAAATATTCTAATTAGATTCCTACTATACCAGAATCGGTCGATTCTGACAAGAATTAGAATCAGCAGAATCTCATTGCATTCTTACTTAAATCTTATTTGTTCATCATTGAAATCTTCGTTTATTTAGTAAGATTCTTACCATGCTCTTGTTACAATTTTACTAAATTCTTATAGAATTTCCATTAGATTTTTACTAGAACCATTTAAGTTTCTGATTAGATTCCTATCAGATTCGTCTTACTAGTTTCTCATACTCATTTCTACAAGGTTTATAAAATAATTCTGATTCTAACTATTATTTTGATTCCATTTTTTCCTACTATTTTTCCACCAGAATTTGATTGAACGCTTTTACCAAAATCTTATTAGATTCTAACTAAAATCTTATTAAATTTCCATTAGATTTCTCATAAGATTCAATTCCTATAAGGTTTATAAGAGATTCTAATAGGAATCCTTGCATATTCTCACAAATATAATCTAAATATATAGAATATAATCCAAATAGAATCTAAATATAAATATGTATATATATATATATATATATATATATATATATATATATATTAGGGGGTCCTTAATATGGATATTTTAGAATTTTTGGCCAGTGGCTTTTGATCTTTTCTCTGAATCTTAGATTCTCACTATAATATTATTAGATTCCCATTCAGAATAAAATTTAGTTAGTACAAAGTTTTTTGCTTAATTTCCCTTTTGTGAAATAAAAAAAAATTATATTTGCTTACTAAGGAAAGTAAATTTTCATGAAAGTTTCAAAATGCTAAGACAATTTTGTATTTTTCTAGTTATATCATTAGTATTTGTCATCATATAGACAAATCAGCAAGCAACATACTTCATCATTCTTAGGTGTATAAGAAAATCAGTATTTTTCCTCGTTTGTTTTCTTATTTTTTCAATTTTTCTTTTACATCACTTGTTTTAGTACAAGGTGCATCGGTTTTAGTATTTGTTATACTCGAACAACAACAGCAAATAGTGTTCTTTTCCTCGGTTTTTCTCATATTTTTCCCGTTCTCATCGCAATTTGAATTGTGTGCAAACGGATTCTCTTATTTTATTCATAATTTATTCCTAATATCTTCTAAACACGCCAACGTTCCGACCGACCGAATGAAGTTCATCTTCAGTAGATTCATGTTACACTAGAATAAAGACACACGACCGAACTAGTATTACGTTATTATCATAATACAAGAAGGTAGGGGTGCAGAACCTTGAATATAGCTTTTTCAATAAGGTTTTTGTAAAAGGTTTGCAAGGTATTTGTAAAATATATGTCATGGTAAAAATATAGATTGGCAAGTGGTGAAAGGGTAGACGTTTTTCTTACATTTTGTGTTGTAATTAAAAAAATAGTTATGATGGCTAAGTGTTGCCTTCACGTGCAATATAGCTGATGAATTTATCTACAATATTGTCTTATAATAATTTTCTATAGAGTAATTACATTAGAAATGCATGAAAATAATAGTCTAGGACATAAGACATACATTTTCCTTCTTAACCCTAAAACAACCAATCCAGTCTCCAACCAACTAAAAGCCAACAGAATGCTCTACCAATTCTTTTAACTACTCCTTGGCCTATTGGCAAGTCTTCCACCAGTTTTGCACTTCTGACTTATGCTAAAATTTTCTCACGCGATGACGAGGCAGTCAATGAATAGACAAATCGATCTAGGAGTTTTTGCTACATTTTGCTTCATAAATCAAAAACCATGAATCCTACTTCATTACAACCTTCTGCAGAATTAAAGCCAATAAAATCCTCTAGCAATCTCTCAAACAAACCCCAGGCCTATCGGCAAGTTTTCCCGAAGTTTTTCTTTTGAAGTCATCGGGGAATAATGAATAACCAGGCATATCAATCCAGGAGATTTTTCCACATTTTCTTTCATAACTCAAAAACCATTAATCCTGTCTCAGAACAACCTTCTACTTAACTAAAGCCAGTGAAATCCCCTACCAATCTCTCTAACAAACTCTAGGACTATCAGCAAGATTTTCCACGGGTTTTCTCTTGCAATCACCGTGCGACAATGAATTAAACAAGCAAATCAATTCTGAAGATTTTTCCACATTTTCCTTCATAACTCAACAACTATTGATCCTGCCCCAAAACAACCTTCTACCAATCTAAAGTTAATAAAATTCTCTACCAATCTTTCCCACAATTCCTCGTTCTATCGGCACGTCTTCTCCAGGTTTCTCACCCCTGTCTTCCGTTATGCTAATATTTTTCTCTCGCGATCATCGGGCAACAATGAATGAACAGGAGAAGAAGATATGGAAGGAAAAACCATTAAATTATATTATTATATTCAAATTCCAACAATTCACATGTTGTTGTTGTTCGTCCGTCTGTTCATCCGTCCTCTACAAACTCATGGACATGCGATATTAATTCATTCATGGCATTATTTTCACATGGAACGAGACACGAACGACGAGAGATGAATTATAGATTATCTTATAGAAAAATATAATATAATATAATATATTAAATTAAATTTTTCTGGACCTGACCTTTTCCACAAACAATAAATTCAAGAGGAGGCACAAAAACCCTCACACGGTTCAGAATGACTTGAACCCTCTAGAAAGCATAAAATTAGATAATCGTATTTTCGGGTGAAAACTTAAACTTCTTTGTTTTTTATTTATTTTTTTGTTGTATTTTTTTTTTTTTTTTTTTTTTTTCTTCATGAAGCTGATAATTATTTCTCCTTATTTTTATCCTTCGGCAAAGACATCAAACGCCTTTCGCCTTTTGAAAACAATTAAAATAATGAAAATAATTCGTATCAATTAATTTTAGGATGTCATAAAAGCGAAACCGCCATTTATTGGCGATTAAAAAACGCTAAAATCGTTTTTAAAACCGCCAACAGATAAAGATAAGAGTTTCCCCTCATAAGAATCCGATGGGAAACCAAGGAATTATTTGTTAAACATTTTTTTGAAGAATCGACAATTTTTATTTATTAGTTGTAATTTTTTTTCATCCAAAGATCTAATTTATTCATATAATTCATTTATCAAGCAGTTAATAAATTTGTTTAAATATTCATTCAATCATAGACCTATTAATTAATTCATTCATTTGATCACCGTCTAATAAATTTATTTACTCATTTATTCATTTTTTGATTCAATCCTTTATTTATCCGACTTAATGATTTATTCATTCATACACTAATTAATTTATTCATCTTATTATTCATTCATTCATTGACTAATTAATTTATTTATTAATACATTAATTTATTCATGCATCGACTAATTATTTTATTCATTCAATCTATCATTCATTCGTACACTAATTAATTTATTCATTTATACACCTATTTATTTATTTATCGAGCTCAGTCATTCATTTATCGACTAATTTATTTATTCATTCATTTAATCATTCATTCATTCATTCATTGAATAAATTCTTTATTCAATCATTTAATCATTCATTAATTTGTCGATTAATTAATTTAATTATTCAATAATTTATTCATGCATCAATGTCAACTAATTAATTTATTCATTTAATCATTTCATTTATTTATTGACCAGTTAATTTATTCATTTATTTATCGACTAAATAATATATTCATTTATTCATGGCCTGAATAATTTATTTATTCAATCATTTATTTATTTGTTGACCAATTAATTGACTCATTCATTCGTAGACGTATTAATTTATACATTGAATCATTCATTCATTCATCGATTAATTAATTAATTTATTAATTTCTCAGCTAAATAGTTTATTCATTTATTGATAAACTGATACTGAATAATTAACTAATTTATTTAAGTCAATCATTTATTTATCGACCGATCAATTTATTCATTCATTTATTTATCGACCAATTAATTTATTTATTAATTTCGTCATTCATTTATATATCGACTCATTAATTTATTTATTTTTATAAACTGATACTGAATAATTAACTAATTTATTTAAGTCAATCATTTATTTATCGACCGATCAATTTATTCATTCATTTATTTATCGACCAATTAATTTATTTATTAATTTCGTCATTCATTTATATATCGACTCATTAATTTATTTATTTTATTATTCGTTCTATCATAGACTAATTTATTTATTTATAGGTTTATTAATGTATTTATTCATTATCATTTATCATTTATATATTCATAGTGTGATTAATTCAATCATTCATTTATTCATTCTGTCGTTTATTTATTCATTCAATTGGTTAATTTGTTCTTTCATTCATTCATTTGATTCATCAGAAAATTTATACTTTTAGGGGCATATCATTTTTATTCTTTATATACTCTACGCTACTATAGATATTCTATTTATATAGATAATTATATTTTATTTTTATCTTAATCAATCTTAATATTTTTCTAACTGATTTCTTCATTCTTCATTTTTCTTCTAAATTTTATTTTTCTTGAATTTTAATCTTGAATTTTTTTTCTTGAGACTTTACATATGAGACTTTATTTAAACAATATAGTGCTATAGTAAAAGTTGTTAAGGGTATATATGTAAAATAATATACTTTGTATATATATGTATATATATATATATATATAATATATACAAATATAATTTTCCATCTTTATATCCAGAAGACACGAATGTTGATTTCACGGTAGTCGCGCAATATGTAAATTTTTATTGTCGCATTATTACATTTTATTATTATTATTATAACGATATTATAATATTGTAATATTGTTGTTATATAAGGTAGATGTTTGTGAATAAATAAATAATAAATTTATAATATGAACATTGTTTAAACACGCCATTTCTCTATCTTATTAATTATTAATGCACTTACTGAATGCAAATTGATGGATGAAAAACTATGAAGATCGTAATATACATATCTACGATACCTAGGGTAATGCGGGGTACAAAGGTCCAATTTGACTTTGAGCTATTACATAGTGAAAACCAACACAATTATATCACGACAAAATAACTGATATCAAGCAAACAACTATCTGACTATGTTCAGTAAAACTCTCAGCAAATTCATCATTGGTGAAATGTGTTTTTTAAAAATTTGCCACTGGGTTCTTTTTACCCCGTAGGCGGGGTAAAATGGGACGGCCAGGGGCAAACAAGTTCAATGTCTCATTTTTAATTTAAAAAGCGTCTTAAGCGAGAAAGCAGAAACAATATAATTCAAAGTCTATTTCAAGGTCATACGTGAGAAATCGTGTTAAGCATGATCGTCTTAACGGGGTTCTGATGTATATAAATTATTAACTATTTCCTTCTCTTTATATTTATTCTTTTTTACAATCTGTCAGAATTGAATAAAAATCTTACATCTTATTAACGAACAAAGAATTCGTCGAAGAGAAATAATTCTTGAGGAGATCTCTTTTGTTCGAAAAATTATTGAATGCTTGCTCCTGGCGCCAGAAAACATTTATAAATGAAGATATATACATTTATATACATATATATATATATATATATATATATATATAATATATACATGTTCGAATATCTTTTATAATTTTAGCGCCGAGGTATAGAATTAAAATTTGTGTAAAGTCATGACGGTCCCGTATCGAAATAATTTTCACATGAGAATTAAAACAAGAACCTTTTTTGGACAAATAGGAATTCCTGGTATTCAAAGAGAAAAAGGTGCTAAGTAGATAATTTGACAGCGATTTAGCTTCATCTTTAATATACAGAGAGATAGATAAATAGATAAATACGGAAGCTAATTCTTAGAGACTATTAGATAAAATACTATTTGTAATGTTCAGCCTTCAATATCTCAGAAAATTGCGAATTTTTATTAAATTCGCAATTAAATTAAAACTGTATATGGCAAGTTTATGGACAATTTTATAAGTTTCTTCTAAAACAATATTTATGCAAGTGCTTCACTTTAATTGTAATATTTAATTGATTACAAAAGTGCACTATGGAATTGTAGATAAATTTATGAAGTTGTTGTGCTTTCGCATGGATATATATATATATATATATATATATAATATATATAAAAGAGTACAGTATATATAATTCTATACTTGTAATTTAATGATAGATCTTTTTAAGAATCCGAAATACACAACAAAATGATGTCTGTAATTATATAGAAGCATCGAGCAATACCGACGAATGTAATTATATACTGAATCGCCTTTAAGAAAAAGATCTTTATATATATATATATATGTATATATATAATTTCCCAAAGACTGTATTAAATTTGCACTATTATTTCAAAAGTTAATTTCCCAAAGACTGTATTAAATTTGCACTATTATTTCAAAAGTTATGAACAATTGTATGCATAAATGCACTTCTATCCATGCGTACAAGTATATGAATAATGCAAAGTTATATTTGAACCCCTGCGATTTATGTTTTTTAGAGATTTTGAATATTAGGCGATATTTTCGATTTTTCTATTTTCTACTTTTTATAAATATTTTAAAAGTTATCTAAAAGATAATACATAAATGTACTTCTGACCAAGTCAATTTTTTATAGATCGAACAAGGGTTGCTGTAATATATCATTTATATTAATCAACACAAGAGATATTACATATAAATGCACCACAACTGATTTACGATTTGCCAACATTTTTGTCCTTTTTAAGAAATCTCTTCGAGTCCTTTCACGCCTCAACGCCACTCCATCCTCCTCCTGGATTTACCATCATCATCCTTCACCATGTGACAACCTCTTTTATCCTTCTTCGTCCTCCTGGTGCTCCTTGGAGAAGACCAGGAGATGATAAGGGACGAAGAAGGAATCTTTTGAAGTTTTTCTTTCTGCCACTAATTGGCGTCCTCTAATTATAGCCGAAGAGAAAGAGACTAATTGCCAAAGTTTGACGTCCAAAAATATCTCCATTCCTTCACTTGGATGATCTATTTTTAGGTTGGCACCGAAATAGATCATGGAGCGGGATTTAGAGGTCTCCAGAAACAAGCGAAAGCTATTGTTATGGTCAATATATTAAAACAAGTAAACTTTTTGTAGTATTTATAACTTGAACCAATTTATTTAACCCGGTGTACTATTTATAGTGCAACCAACTGAACCAATGGAACAAAATGCATTTATTGACTAAATCTATTGTAACTTTTGAAGAGTTCTTTTAGTATATATGATGTTGTTGACAAATTTTACCAACCTAAAATATTATTTAATACTGCCTCATTTTATAAGCTATAATTTTGCTGATAGCAACGCCCATCGTTAATTGATCCATAAAAGATTCGAGTATTTATTTATTACATCACTTGTAACTTTTGAACCATTTGATTAATATAAATGATAATTGAGACAAATTTGTTGAAAATTAAATTATTTATAACTTTCTCTGACATCACAAGAGCTTTGAACAACTCGGTATACTCAAAAATGACTATAGAAAATTAAAAAAAAGTCAACACATTAAAAATGCATTGTTTATGAAAACTTGCGTTGAATTGCATTAGTACGGAACCTTGGAATATATATATATATATATATACATATATTATATATATATATATATATATATATATACGTGTAGTATATATTGTTATAAATAATATATAATAATATATAAGTGTAGAAATAAAAATTCTGAATGTTCTGAACGTGACGCGTAACTCCGGTACGTGATGAAAACTAAGATTGTAATTATATCAAGAAACCTAAAGAAAAATATAAAAAACATTTTATACAAGATATATATATATATATATATATATATACGTGTGTGTGCGTGTGTGTGTGTGATTTTTTTCTAAACTAATATCTTTTGAGTTATGATTTCTCAGCAGAAACTATTACTTTATTTGCGATTTTAATCTATACCGTACAAGAATGTTATTCTCCAAAATCTAATTCCATTCTTACCTGAATCTTATTGAAAATTACCTGGAAATTATTAAAATCTTATTAGATTCTATAAGGTTTTTAAAAGATTCTTATAAATTCCTACTATATTCACGAAGAAATATCTATTATATTCTTACATTATTTTTATTCTAACCTACTAACTATCTAACTAAATACTTGTTTCCATCAGATTTTTTACCGGAATCATTTCAGATTCTGACTAGATTTTTATTAGGTCTGTCTGTATAAGATTCTTACGAAATTCTTATAAGGTTCATTATTACATTTTAACTAAATTCTCATTAGATTATCTATCAGATTTTTACCAAAATCGTTTCAGATTCTGGCTGAATTCTTATTAGATTTTTATTATATTTTTACCAGAAACAATTTTATTATATTCTTACTTATTACTATCTTGTTATATTATAATTAAATACTTATTAGATTATCATCAAATTTTTCGGGATCGTTTCAGATTCTGACTCAGAACCTTGAAATGATCTTGTTTTCAATGTTAAAATCTTATTACATTCTTATCAGACTCTTATTGCATTCTAACTAAATTTTTATAAGATTCTTACCCTCTATTCATAAGGTTCATAAAACATTTTTATAAGTTTCTCGCCAATATTCTATATTTTCGCCAAAATCTTATTAAATCTTACGAGGTTCTTTTTTGAATTAGAAGACTTTTATTACATTTCTAACTAAATTTTCATTAGATTTCTATTAGTTTTTACAAGAATTATTTCAGATTCTGACTAGATTAGGTTAGTAGTAGTTTTTCATAAGATTCTTGCCAAATTCTCATAAAAGGTTCATAGAAGATTCTTATTAATACTATATTCTAGCCAAAATCTTATTAGGTTCTTACTTGAATCTTATTTGAATGTTACCAGACTCTTATTACATTATTACATATTTTTCGATTTTTACCGGAATCTTTTCCGTACTAGTTTTTCATAAGGTTCATAAAATATTCTTATTATATTCTTACTATATTTAGAATTTTATTAGATTCTGACTAAAATCTTGTTCGAATGATATTAAAATCTTATTATATTCGTACCAAATTCTGTCTAGATCCTTATTGGGTTCATACTAGTTTTTCATAAGATTCTTACCAAATTCTGATAAGGTTCATAAAAGATTCTTATAAGATTCCTACTACATTCATCTCTAATATTTGATTAAACTCTTTCCAGAATCTTTTTAGATTCTTACCTTATTATTATTAGATTTTTGTTCAAAGCTTTTTATGATTAATAAAAGAAATGATTTTTTATTAATATTTGCTCACTCACTTGTGTTTATATATATATATATATATATATATATATATATATATATATATATATATATATATGAGTGAGTTCTTGAGGGCGATACATCAAACAAAGAAAAGCCAAAGATTTATAAAATAATCTTTATTTCCAAACGTTTCGACATTCAATTTAATGTCATCATCAGTGGATCTAAAAACAGTATGAAAATTAGCATATCTAGGTAATTATAATATATGTGGATTGGTAAAGTAACTATACAATAAGAAAAAATTAACAAACAGCAACACTTAACAACAAACCAAATATAAAAGATAGGAAAGGTAGTAGAGACTAGAATTAAATAAATAATTAAAAAGTATAGGCAAAAATATTTAAGTACACTCATATAAACCTCATATATACACACATATACATATATATATATACATATATATATACATGCATATATCCATATACACACACATACAAACATATAATACACATATACATATACAGATACAACAATATATACCTATATATGTACACATATACATGTAAGACTATACACATATAAATATACGTATATACATATATGCAACGTGCATGCATATTTACAACGACGTACATGTACATGTATGAACCATACATATACTCATACCTATCTATGTAACTATAGCTATACACGTATACACATACATATACGCATAAACATGTATATACACATATATACACACATATATATATACATATATATACATACATATATATATACATATATATACACACACAATACATATATATACATAAGTACATAAATGCTCACAAATATATATATATATATATATATATATACATATATACATATATATACATATGCATACATGCATATATACGTATATATAATTACATGTATACACATATACATATGCACATACATACAAACATACATGTAAATAAGTAATATACATATATATACATACATACATACAAAATATATATATATATATATATATATATATATATATATATATACAGGTTCAGGTTGTTAAAAAGGTACAAAAATGCTTTTGTTTTACCTTTTCCTTTCCAATACTGAATGACATACCTTGATCCATTCAGGCTACCATTCATAAGATAACTTTTTCATTTTTATTTCATCTTATTTTTTATTATACGAAGATACATATGAAGTCCTGCCAGGACAGATGTTGGCAACATAAAAGGGCGGACAAAATAATAATAATAAATATAAAAAATAGATTGATTTTATTTATAACTAGAAAAATTCAAAATAAAATTTAAATAGATTTTTGTATCTATTGATAGTATTATTACCTAGAATCTTATGTTTACATTGATAATTTATCTAAGAGATTGCTTAAAATTATAATTATCTGATCGACATTTTCATACCACGAATACCTAGTATACCTACAATTCTATTTTCAAGCAATTCAACATAAATTGACTAACATAATTTTAATATTTTGTTTTTAATAGAAAATTTATGGCAAAAATTACAGAGTATTCTTTGAGAAAATTGTAGGTAGATAAATTATCTAAAACTTTGCTCCAGATTATAAATATCTAAGACCAAATTTTAATAACATGAATTCCTACTAAACTTACAGCTTTATATTAATATTATTATATCATTTATAGGTACAATTTATACAATTCGATTCGTATTGCTAAGGAGTCGTGCTGATTAGTTTTTGGCGGAGGCAGGTCTAGCCGTTCCAAAGATACGGGGCAAAAAGTGCCAAAAAAGGTAACTCAGTTTTTAAGAGAACGGAGCGTCCGATTTTAATAATTCAAAAAACATTGACAAGATGAAGAATTGATCAAATTTTCATGAAGGCAGATCTAGCGGTTTCGGAGATCTTCTAAAAAAAGTAAAAAAAATGCCATTTGGTGGTCAAAAATGATCATATGCGCATGAAATTATCAGATATTTTATAGAGATTTTAACAATAAGTATAAATTTTAATAACATGAATTCCTACTAAACTTACAGCTTTATATTAATATTATTATATCATTTATAGGTACAATTTATACAATTTATCTGGTATTGTTTCTAAATATCAAACCTTTATTATCTTATTAATTATCTAAATCGTATAGATAGTTTTTAATTATGTATAGATGTTTGTTTTCCACGTAAATTTCAATTCACAATTATTTGTTATTTATATAGTTGAAAATATTCTTGAAGTCAAAACTTCAGTATTTTATTTAAACACATTTTTTTAAATAATTTTTATATTTATAAAAGGTTTGTTATCCCTGTTTGAAAAAAGAAATGACAAGTTTTGAAATTGCGTAAGTCACGTATTCGCGTTCGATACAGAAATACAAAGGTTGTAATTTTTAAACAATAATTATATATTGTTATTCGCAGAAAAATTAAGGAAAAAGGACGAAAAAGTACAGGGATAATCTATATCTGATCATATTCCATATATGTAATATATAGGGTGCATTCGACTTGGACGCTTACGCGCTGTGAGCGCGCCGTGAGCGCGCTTTCATCGTTCGACTTGGCGCTGTGAGTGTCGCATAAGCACGCTCGTAGCATCATCGTAGGATGCTCGTAGCACATATTTTGCGCTCAGACGTGCTCACGCCACAGAGGTAGGGCAGCGTGAGCGTGAGCGTCAGTTGTTTTTACTATCTGTCATTTCATTCATTTATTAATTGTCAAATTCTTTATAATTCCGCAAAAATGGCAAGCTGTAGATCACAATTATTTTTTAATATTAATATTGATATTAATTAATTTTAAATTTAGTTAATTTTAAATAATTTTAAATTTTAATTTTAATATTACTATTAATTAAGCATAAGCTAACCTAATTTCATTTATTTATTAATTGTTAAATTCTTTATAATCCCGCAAAAATGCCAAGTTGTATATCACATTTATTTTATAATATTAATATTGATATTAATTAATTTTAAATTTAATTAATTTTAAATAATTTTAAATTTTAATTTTAATATTACTATTAATTAAGCATAAGCTAACCAAATTTCATTTATTTATTAATTGTTAAATTGTTTATAATCCCGCTGAATGATCCAGAAAGTAATAAAATTTACACAAATACCGTTACCGCTAGTTGCCGCCATTTTGATGCTTATTGACGCTCACAGTTTCCAAAACGAACGGAATTTAGTTATCGATTCTGAGCGCTTATTGGTCAAGTCGAACGCTAAAAATTCGTGCTTATAAGCGTGAGCGCTCACAGCGCGTAAGCGTCCAAGCCGAATGCACCCATAGTTGTATAAAAACAGTAGAAGTCCGATAAGACGATAATACACAGTACAATTTCTCGCATAATACGCAGAAATACTCTGCACAGAAATATAATGGTTCTATCCCGCATAATACGCTATTTTGTTTAAGACGTATTTTTGGTTTGATCCCTTGTAAATCGTCTTCATGAGACTTTACTGTACATATATAATCGAATGAATGATTAATTGATAAATAAATGGTATGACTAAATAACTAAATGAATGAATCAATTAATAAATAATTATATAAATAAATCAAAAAGTAAATAAATAAATGCAAAAATAAATAGACAAATAAATGAACAGACAAATGAAATGAATGAACGAAGAAATGAAGTAAATAAATTAACAAGTAAATATATAAAACAAATAAATAAATAATTAAAGAGACCTATGAATAAATAAATAAATAAATGAATGAATAAATAGACAAATAGATAAGAATATAAACACACAAATAGATTAGTAAATAAAAAAGTAAAATAATAAGTAAGTGAATAAATTATTAAATAAATAAAATTGAAAAAATAAATGTTAGATGTCTATAAAAATAAACGATGAATGAATCAATAGTAGAATAAATGCAAAAATAAATGAATATGTTAAAAAAGTAACGAATGAATGATTAAATTTTTAAATGAATATAAAAAATAAATAATAATCCTAAAAATGAATGATAGAAATGATTGAGTTTACAAATTATTTTATATTTATATTATTTTATTATTAAAGAAAATAAGTGAATGAATAACTAAAAGTAGTTATTAAAAAAATTAAATGTGTAAATAAATAAACGAGGAATGGATGAATAGTAGAATAAATGCAAAAAGTAATGAATATGTTAAAAAAGTAACGAATGAACGAATAAATTATAAAATGAATATAAAAAATAAATAATAATCTTAAAAATGAATGATAGAAATGATTGAGTTAACAAATTATTTTATATTTATATTATTTTATCAATAAAGAAAATAAGTGAATGAATAACTAAAAGTAGTTATTAAAAAAAATTAAATGTGTAAACAAATAAACGAGGAATGAATGAATAGTAGAATAAATGCAAAAATAAATGAATATGTTAAAAAAGTAACGAATGAATGATTAAATTTTTAAATGAATATAAAAAATAAATAATAATCCTAAAAATGAATGATAGAAATGATTGAGTTTACAAATTATTTTATATTTATATTATTTTATTATTAAAGAAAATAAGTGAATGAATAACTAAAAGTAGTTATTAAAAAAATTAAATGTGTAAATAAATAAACGAGGAATGGATGAATAGTAGAATAAATGCAAAAAGTAATGAATATGTTAAAAAAGTAACGAATGAACGAATAAATTATAAAATGAATATAAAAAATAAATAATAATCTTAAAAATGAATGATAGAAATGATTGAGTTAACAAATTATTTTATATTTATATTATTTTATCAATAAAGAAAATAAGTGAATGAATAACTAAAAGTAGTTATTAAAAAAAATTAAATGTGTAAACAAATAAACGAGGAATGAATGAATAGTAGAATAAATGCAAAAAGTAATGAATATGTTAAAAAAGTAACGAATGAACGAATAAATTATAAAATGAATATAAAAAATAAATAATAATCCTAAAAATGAATAATAGAAATGATTGAGTTAACAAATTATTTTATATTTATATTATTTTATCAATAAAGAAAATAAGTGAATGAATAACTAAAAGTAGTTATTAAAAAAAAATTAAATGTGTAAACAAATAAACGAGGAATGAATGAATAGTAGAATAAATGCAAAAATAAATGAATATATTAAAAAAGTAACGAATGAACGAATAAATTATTAAATGAATATAAAAAATAAATAATAATCCTAAAAATGAATGATAGAAATAATTGATTTTTTACTTTTTTATAAATAAATGAATTAATGATTGAATGATTGAATGAGTGAGTGAGTAAGACAAAGAATAGGTGAGTGAACGAATGACTGAGTGATAGAGTGTATAAATGAGGGAGAGAATAAGATAGCGAACGAATGAAGGAGTGAATAAGAGAAAGAATGAATGCGTGAGCGAATGAGCGAGTGAACAAGAGAACGAATGAAGGAGGAAGTGAATAAGAGAATGAATGATAAAATGAATAACATTATAAACAGTAAGGCCATCTAACCAAGTCCCAGTTTTGTTTCATACTTTTAAACGTAGATGGCAAACATGTTTATGTAAAACAAATGTGTTTTTTAATTTATGTACCTATTTAATTTTATTTATTTGATAATTGCCAACTTCTTAATTAACATTAATAGCTTTAAATTAATTTTTGTTATTTTAAAACTGAGGTGTTGCATGGTGTGATGATTAAGACTTCTGTGGATGATGTCGTGAGTTCATGAAAATGACATCATGCAGCAGGTATGTCTATTTGTACCTAAAAATATAGATCAAAAATATGTTTTCAATTAAAAATAGCTTATTTCGAGCACTTCGGTGTGAAATGGCAATGAAAAATCTCTCATACTATTTTCCCCAGAATCGTGTTGGAGTTTAACTCATGGACCTGCCTTAGGGTAGTACGTCCCATTATTTATTATTAATATTCAGAATTTAGTTATAAGTTATTTAAAGAAAATTAAAGATATGCACTTGAGTATTTATACGTATTGTCCAAATACACCATTCATATTAATCGAATGGTTTGGAAGTTTGGAAGAACATAATAATGTTAGACAATATCGTAGGCAATTTAATTTTGTACTTATTCACCAAATATATTATTTATGTTAATCGAATAGGTTATAAGTTACAAGAAATATAATAAATAAATGTATGAATCAAGTCGCAATGGTAAAATATATAGTTTTTGTACTAGAAATACTACAAACGGCTAATATTACCTTCAAATATTATTTTTTACATATGTCAAAAATAACACCATGGTGTGTTATTGAATTATTTTTTTCGTTAATTGTGTGAAAACTACAATTTTTACGCTCGTTTTGAAAACTTTCATTTACAAAATCGCTCCGAGACGTGTTAAAAGTTTATTCTTCGCGACAATCAGACCAAAACGCACTTTTAACATAATTATATACATTTTAAAATAAATAATAATAACAACAAAGGTGGAAATTCACCTGTAGAAAAACGTTTTAATAAACAATATGAATAATCGACAATGGAAAGTGACAGTGAAAAATTGTGAAAGCAACAGTATTTTTTTATGTTTAAGTAATTGTGTTTAAAGTACAATGTATTTGGAATATTTTATAAATAATAAAAATAACTGTAACAAGGATTTAACTGTTATATTTATTATTTATAGACTACCTTGAAGGATAAAAAAAATTATATATTGTATGTGTGGTAGGTACCTATTTAATAATATCCATAGATTCATTTATTATGAATTTATGTATTATATCTCTTGTAATTTTTGAACCATTCGATTAATTTAAATGATGTTCAAGGGAAATTTGTACAAATTTAAATAATCTACAACATTGTCTTACAATAATACTCTAAAACAACTCGGTATACTTTAAAATAGCATTTCGAACTTGCAAAGCGTTAATACATATATTTACTATATCTCCTGTAACTTCTAAACCATTCGATTAATATGAATCGTGTATGAAAAAATTAGTAGAAAATTGAATAATCTATAATAGTGTCCTATATCAGAAAGCCATACAGCAACTCTGTATACTTTAAAAAAAAATTGATGCTTGATACTTAGTGAATTTACTTGCAAATCATTTATTTGCATTTATTTACTATATCTCTTGTAACTTCTGAACCATTCGATTAGTATGTATGAATGATGTATTAGACAAACTTTAATTTAATAAACTAAATATTTACTCTAGATCTGGAAAATTATGGCACTTAGAAAATATTAACATTTTTCACTCACTTCGATCTCGTGAAAAAGTCATGGAAAAGTCCGTGAAAAAGTCATGAAAAAGTCCATGATTTTTCATCAGTTTCAAAAAAAATTTACATTTTCACTCGCTCAAATCCCACTACAAATGACTCTAGATCTACTCGATATACTCTAAAATCTAGTGTAGGTGTATGTAGAAAGAGAGTTCTGCTTCATAGAAAAAAAGAGAAAACTATACCTATATAATAATTGTAAACAAAAAGTTTACTCCCAGTTCACATTCGAGGTTCATTCCTACAACTCTATATATAAATAAATAAATAATTACTATAATTTAAAAAAATAATCACCAATTAAAAATCAGTACATTAAATAATTAATTACAATAATATTATGTTATCATAAGTGACTTAATTTTTTTTTTTTTCTAAAATGTCGCAAGTTTTAAATTTATGTTTGTTATTGTTGTTTTACTTCACTTGTACAGAAGGCATCAGTTTAGGAGGAATTGGAAAATCGAGATTTGGTCGATGTAAGTCCAATTTTGGAATATTTTTATCTTTTTTGGTTTTATATATAGGTGTATTATATATTAGAAGATAATGTAGATAGGACTTTTAGCTATAAAATGCTGTCTTAAAAATCAAAATCCGTTAAGTAGTTCTCGAGATATAATTTTTTTAACAGCGTATGCACTTTTGATGTAGATCAAAATCAATTCATTCCAAGTCCAATTTTGTAATTTTGTAACTTTTTTGGTTTTATATATACATGAAATATGTGTTAGAAAATGTTGTAAATTGGACTTTTAGCTATGAAATGCTTTTTCAAAATTAAAAATCCGTTCAGCGGTTTTCGAGATATGCATTTTTTAACAGAGTGTGCACTTTTGATATTGATCAATTTCAATCCATTTCAAGTCCAATTTTGGAAGTATTGTAACTTTTTGGATTTTATGTATACGTAAAATATATGTTAGAAGATGTTGTAAATTGGACTTTTAGCAATAAAATATTTTTTAAAATTGAAAATCCGTTAAGCAGTTCTCGAGTTATACACTTTTTAAATAGCATGTGCACGTTTCAAAAATTTAAGAAGTAAATCTAAATAAATAATTTTAGAGTAGACAATAGGATTGCTGTCGAGATTTTGTTTTTAAAAATATAAGAAGGTTAAGATATTAAATGTTATGAAATGGACTTTTAGCTACAAAATACTTTTTGAAAAAATAAAATCCTTTAAGTAATTTTTAATAGGCAATGAATATTATTAACAGTGTATTAAAAATAAAACAAATCAAAATCAATTATTCTAAATCGCCTTTATAGAGTAGACTTACTTGTTCTAGAGACGTTTAATATAAGAAATTATTATTATCATTAAAATTTTCAATATTTATATTGTTTATAATTTAGTTATAAACTTATCTCCTGAATACATCATTCATATTAATCGAATGGTTTAAAAGTTACAAAAGATACAATAATTAAATGTACGTAAATTAGTTGCCATTCAACACTGGACTTGGTTAGATTACTTAATTGTCCATTTTCAAATACATTTTTAAAGTATAACGAGTTGTTCTAGAGACTTTTATTGTTAGAAACATTAGTAAACAATTCAATTTTGAACAATTTTTTCTAATACACAATCCATATTGATCGAATGATCTAAAAGTTACAAAAGATATAATAAATAAACTGCATCGACACTAGACTTGAGCGCCTACAGCTATTTAAAATCAATTTTCAAGTATACCGAGTTACTGTAGAGCATCATAACATTATATAACACGACAAATAGTTTAGAAGTTACAACAAATACACTGTTAAACATACTAGTGAACTGCACAACATACCTTGATTATCTTTTATCATCAGTAAAGTGCATCGATACTAGTCCTGAGCGCATCCAGTTATTATTTTTTTGTAAAATCAATTTTCAAGTACACGGAGTTGCTGTAGAGCATCATAACATTAGACAATATTAAAAATAATTTTATTTTAAATAAATTTGCAAAATATTGCATGCATCTACGACAAATAGTTTAGAAGTTACAACAAATATGCTGTTGAACATACTGATGAACTGCACAACACACCAACAGCTTATCTTTTATCATTATCTAAGTATCTTTTTAGTTTTATCTTTATTCACTGTCGTCTCCTGGGACCAAGCTGGAGCTTGTGCAAGTGCAACAGGAGGTGGAACTGAAACTGGAACTTGTCTTCCTGCTGCACCAGATTGTGCACTGAGAGGTGGAACGGCAGCCGGACCTTGCGCTGCAGGATACGGAATCTGTTGCGTATGTGAGTAGAAAATGTTGATAAATAAGGGTCTTAGGGTTTTATAGTCTAAGAGAAAGTTATTAGGAACTTTATTGGCTATCAATTTTTCTAAGAAAGTTCTTTATTTGCACGAATAGTTTAGAAGTTATGATTAAAATTATAAAAAAAAAGTACCATCCCGATTGTGTTCATTTTAGTGGCTCGTATACTTGTTACTCCAGTTGTAACCTTTAAATGACCAAAATATTGTTTTTCTAGTTATGGCAACATGTGGCGCAAGTGTTTTACAAAATGGCACGTATTTTGTAAATCCAAATCATCCAAATCCAACAGACAGTACTGGAAGTTGCCAAATTACAGTTCCAAAACTAGGACCTGATGTGTGCCAAATTAGGTAAATAAAATTAAATTAATTAATTATTAGGTTAATTATGTTATTTATTTTAGCCAGTAGCACTATTTGTAGTACAGAGATTTGTGATATTCTCCCAATCATTACAAATTGAATGTTTTTTGGATAATTCAAATCGGATACTCCGTTTTCTCAAAAACTTGATTTCTATTTTCTGCACTCTTTGCACTGTATCTCCGAAACTGTTGGACCCACCTTTGTGATCTTGAAAACTCATTTGTGTATTAATTTATTTTATTGAAGCAAAACTTCTAATGCGACATCCAAAAGGGATGCGTTAAGCATTCAACATTCTCGAGTAGGGGGGAGGTAATAGAATAAGACAAAGCGAAAATTGTTTTATTTTTTTTACTAAATTGTCTGTAAATATTTTGTATATTGTTTGAAAATGTTTATGTACATTGTCTTTAGATATTCTATTTTGTCTGAAAATGTTACAAGTCTGAAAATATTTTGTAGTTTGTCTGAAAACGTTGGATATAGTCTGAAAACCTTTCAACAAATGGTAGTCTAAAGACAGGTCCATGGTGTGAAAGCCACCGCAAATAGATGATTCCCTTACTTTTACCCTTCATTGTCTTTCATTTCCATTACAACTATCCTCCCCCTTTTTACACATTTTTTGTGTATTTTCCTTACCAAACTTTTGCTTCCATACTTCCTGATCCTGCTTGAGAAAATTCCCTGTTTTCCCTTCTCAAGTAAGTCGTCAATCATCTGCATTCTTCTTCTTCATATTCCTGTCATTCCTTTCTATTGCATTCTCGATGATGTCATGCAGGAGGCACTCTTTTTGCAGAACTGGTCCAGAATATTAATTATAATAATATTTTATCCTTTTAGGTTGGATTTTGAGACTTTTTCAATAGCAGGACCAGATCCTGCAAGTCACGTTTGTACTGCCGACAGATTTCTGGTTAGTGGTGGTACTCCTGCACCAGTCATTTGTGGAAACAGTAATGGCGACCATAGTAAGAAAATTTTAACTAACTTTAAAGTATCGTGGATCACAAGTAATGTTGTAATATAGTAGTTAAGTAAGTAATAAGTAATAAAGACATGACATCATGTAGAAGGATCTCTTTTTGGAGAATGGCTTGGATCCAATGTCTTTTTTTTTTAATTATTGTGTTCAGTGAGAAGAGAGTTCTTTGCATATTTTTATCAGGACTTCTTCATTTGTTACTTGTCCACTTTATTTTCTCCATTTGCCTCTAGCACCACATTTCAAAACTTTCCAGATAGTTTTTGTCAGCTTCTTTCAGAGTCCATATCTCTGATCCACAAAGAGCTATGCTACCTCTTCCTCTATATAAAAAATCAATGTACTTTATCATCTCATATTTACAACTGCAAGTTTGAATTGAAAAGAGTTTTCAGAGCATTATGATGTTAAAAATGCCAGAAATTATTTATTTTTGTTTAAGTTTAGCAATTATTTTACTAATATTAAACTTATGGTTCAAAATACATAAGATATATTTAATACATGCAAAAAAAATGCACAATTGGAAATTCTATACAAAAAATAGATACTATTAATATCTATTATATATTTATACTTTTATTTACCCATTTTATTTATATTTTTATCTTTTTTATTTATATATTTATCATTTTTTAGTGTATATCGATACAGGAGTGGGTCCAACAAATCCTGTAACTTTGACTGTGGTTACAAGTGGCCCTTCGACTCCTAGAACTTGGAAGATAAAAGTTACACACATACCTTGCAGTACTATTTATAGAGGTAAATAACAGTTATTTAAAAATTAGAGCTTATTACATATAAAACATTTAACTGTCAAGATCCTGAAATAATAATAATTATTATTGATTATGGATTGCTTATAAATAAATAAAAATGAATAATTATATAAAAATAACTGGAGAAAAATAATATTTTTGTCAGTATTATTTGTCTAATATATACATTATAAGCTTTTAAAATCAAATTAGAGCATCTTCTTGTTAAACTGTCTACTTTACTATTTAAATCAAATTCCTTTTTCCATTAAAACTCTTACAACAATGTCTCAAGATTAATGAAATAAAAATAATATTCTTTACGTGTATGTATATTTTGAAAATTACAATTTATATAACAAGTTTTGCTTACTTTTTTCTCATTGCTTCTTTCTTAAGCTGATCCTGGTTGTCTACAATATTACACCGGAGTCTCTGGTAAAATTAAATCCTTCAACTATGATCCTACGAATGGAAGGCAATTGTCGAATCAAGATTATTCTTTGTGTGTCCGGAGTGAGAGGAATTTCTGCAGTATACAATATACAGCTTGTCCTGATACAGGTATACAATATAATTATTTTAAAATATTTGTGTTAACTTATGCAATATATGAGAAAAGCATTTATTGAAGTTAAATAAAAAAAGTTAAAGTGAAAGAAGGATTTGTTTGAAAATGTTATGTCTGATAATGTTGTAGTCGTCTGAGAGTGTTTGAAGATTGTTTGAAAGTATTGCAAATTGTCTGAGAATGTTGTAGATTGTTTTTAGAGTATTGTAACTTGTGTGAGAGTATTGTAGATTATGTGAGAATGTTGTAGATTGTATGAAAGTGTTGTAGATTGGTTGAAAATGTTGTTCAGTGTTTGGTATTGTTGTGGAGTGTCTGGGAATGTTGTGGTGTGTCTGGGAATGTTGTGGAGTGTCTGGTAATGTTGTGGAGTGTCTGGTAATGTTGTGGAGTATCTGAGAATGTTATGAGATGCCTAAAAATGTTTTGGAGCATCTCATAATATTGAGATTGTCTGACAATGTTGTAGATTGTATAATAATGTTGTAAATTTTGTTTCTTATTAATAGAATATTTGTTAAACTTGTACATAATTAAATAATTTGCAACATTTATTACCATTTACATTGATATTAAATTAATATTTTTAAACATCAGAAAATCATACTGCTAAATACAGTCTGAAAGATACAACATAAAGTCTAAAAATATACTGCCAAATATTTTAGTCATTCATATTTATATTTTGTTTGAGATTTTGTATAGCAATAAAATTCTATTTATAAAATTTTATTTATTTAGTGAACAACCGATCAAGAGCATTCACTCTCTCTGGAAATAGTAATCAAGCGGTTCAAGCCATGGTAGGAGCAGCTGGTTCACCGAACACTTGTTCTTCGGATTGGCTTTCTATAAATTGTGCTGCCAATGCTGATAGGACTCCACCAGCTACCACTTGTGAAGGTAAGAGGAAGGACTTACAAAATTTTCAGTATTAATTATCTACATATTAAGCCATTCAACAAATTTGATCAAAATTTATATATTGATTATTTAGTTAAAACAAAATATTTTGTAAGTATGTTTGGTTTATGACTTTTTACTTCAAGTTTTCTCTTTAAATTTACTTCTAGAACATCAATAAGGAGACTTCTGTCGTCTGCAGTAAACTATCTCAAAAAATAAACTTTTGATATTTACAACAAAATATAACTGCAGTGCTAAAATATTTTTGTTGCTTGCTCAATTTAATATTATATAAATATATATCATTTTTATTTTATTGTTTTATATTTATAATATTAATATATAGTTAATTAATAATATATAGTTGACTTCTTTTATATTATTATAAAATTACATGGTTTGTAAATTATATAGCTTATATATCAAATTTTTGTTGCAGATCGTATTTGCGGAGGGACTTTCAGTGCTGAAATTTCCATGACGCCTGCTACTGTCTTCAGTAAGTCATTTTTATATAAATAATTATAAATATATATATATATATATATATATATATATATATATATATATATTGGGTCGTACTGTTTCTATTTTACATTAAATTCGTTATCAGTGACTAATACAATAAAGTCGAACATTTACATAAATCATTATTTTATCTTATGTAACTTCTTTAACAACTGTTACTAACAATTACATTTTTTTAATATTAATAAAATTAAAATAATTAATGATATAAATAAATACCATAATAAATAAATTAAAGAAATACTTTTCATTTAATTTTTTTTGCTGATGATGATATTAGTGTAATATAGATATGCATTTTGTGGTGGTGCTTGCAATAATATTTTTGGATTATTAACTTTCCAAAGAAAATATTTATGTTTTTGCAAAAAAATCCCATTTGCTTATTAAGTATGTCTCTTCCATATTTCAAGTCATTCTTAATCTTTCTGAATGGCATTGGTTTCTTAATGATTAAGTTGATTATTTACACTTAGGACATTTGCCTTAATGTAAAATCCTACTTGCACTTGGTTTTGTTCTATTGGATTTATTTTCTGATGATGGTTTTAGTGTCACTTGGAAACATATTTTGTGGTTCTGGTTGTAATTATAGTTCTGCACAATTGTATGCTTTAAAAAGCACAATAAGGTTTAGTGTTGGACAAATTGGACTAATGTTTAATAAAATCGTATCATTGGTGATGAATGTATTCTAATATGTAAAAGTTTGGTGGTGATAGCAACGATTTGGGTTTACTATTTGTCATACAACGATGCACAAAAATTGCAGCAGGAGTATATGCACAAATATTACACCATTTTCTTGCACTAATTGCCTAATAACGGTGATAGTTACAGTTCTATCAAACAATAACATATCAAAATGAATCCATTTTCAAGGTAACGTGAGACCATTCCGTCTGGCGTTCCACACGGACGCTACAGAAGCCCCGACTGATACTGACAATCGAGGATTTTGCTTAGACTATGTACAACAGCCTTGTGCGAATAGCGTTTAGTACAAATTTACAACTCTAAAATAATCATTATTATTGTTATTAATATTAATAATGATAATGCTAATATAGAAATAGATTAAGATGAAACGACAAGTACAAATTAAAATATAGTTTATAACGTGCTATGATCTTCGAATTCTTTTTATTGATTTATTTACAAATTGCCTATTGGCAAGATAATAAATAAAGTTACTGGTCCATAACTAATATGGGTTAAAATATAAATTCAAAGAAATCATAGTGCCAGCAGTCCCTCCGAACAAAAGAAGTAAAACTTCTTAATGTTGATATGAATATATGAAGAAGTAGAAATTGATTTTTAGTCAACTGCTTCTGTTTTTCCGACGAAAGTTTCGGTAACCTTACTTACAATTGATTCAATATTTTATTTATCATTTTGAGTAGAAAAATATCCAAATCAAAAACATTTACAATGAGATTATGATACTACACACAATAATTCTCAACATTTTGAGAGCATTTTCAATATATCAGACACTCTACAACATTTTCAGATAATCTACAATTTTCTTGCGATTAGACAATGTACAACCTCATTAGAAATTCTACCACATTTTGAGGAAATCTATGATATTTTCATACTATCAACTACAACTACAACATTCTCAGACAATTTGAAAAATTTTCAGACATTTACTACATTTTAAGACAAGCTACAACATCAAAGTTTCACTTCAAAAACATTGCAATTTGTTTCTAAATATAATTTATTTCCAACTCTTCATTATACATTTGATTTAATTAACTATTAAAAAATGACAAACGTACATATTATTTTTTGCTAATATTATTATAAATACAAAACAACAATTATATAAATATAAATTGTAGCACACTTGTGAAAATCCATATTTTGTTTTGTGACTTTAATTTACTAAACTTTTATTTATTCCCTATTGATAAAACATTTTTTTTGAATTTTATTAATTATTATAGGCCTATGGAAACATTTTTGTTTCTCTTATAAAATTAGTTGCTCCCTTAGTAACCACTTATAATTTTTTTTAGATAATTATTTAATTTAAAAGTAAAACAACTCATTTAAATATTTTGAGTTGTGCAAAGGTTAATTTATTATTTGTTATAGTTTATATATATATTTATTTTTTGTTAAACTATTAATTACTTATTGTTTTGTTGTTATTATTTTTGTTGAAAGTTATTAGTTAATACAAAAATTGTGTGTCGTTATGTATTTTAATTATAATAAACATAAATTATGTTTATGATCCCATTTTTCTAAGCTTAAGGCCTGCTTTTCTTTCTGAAAATTATTTAATTTCATATGAAAAATGAAATACATTTTTAAACTTTTACACATTTTTTAAATTATTTGAACAAGAAGTTTTTCAAATTGCAATTACACATTTATATATATTTGAAAGGAAATAGTTTAGAAAATATTTGTTGAAACCGTTTCTTAGAAAATGGTGTAAATATTTTGTGATTGTCAATATATTGATTATTTTAATGTTTTAAGTTTTAAACAAATAATGATAATAAAATATATATTAGGTATATTATTCTAAATAAGTTTATGATGTGACAGCATCTTTTGCCTTCATGAAGTATGTTAGAAGATCTATTGGCAAAGGGAATACTATGGTTGAATTTTTCTCAGCAGAAATTGTGTTCAAAGTCTGAAAAATAATTAAAAAACACACTATAATTAATTCCTGTACATGTTTTATGGTTCTTAGTTATTAGGATAAAACGTCTCCATATGACCACATCCTTGTAGCAAGAAAACCTGGATGGTTTTTTAGATTTGTGAAGCCAAGTGTCCTTTTGGAGTCATTTTAGTACCAAACATTATTTAGCAAAGTTGCAGCTAATTTAATTTGCAACAATTATCTTAAAGACAGTTGTTAAATCCAAAGCCTTCTCCAGAAAATATATTCTACTTACTTGTAAATATCTCAATTGCAAGGCAGCTGGAGAATCTCCAATGACCTCACTGGCTTCTCTCAAAGCCCTGCTTGCCTTCTGCTCACCTTCTGCAGCAATAACCTTCAAAGAAAACATTACAGATCAGCATCAGGATTTTAATAGATTGAGATAAATTTTATTACCTTAGCTCTGGCTTCTCTGGTAGCTTCTGCTTCTGCAGCCATGGCTCTTTGAAGCTGGACGGGCAGACGTACATCTTTGCTGTAATAGTAGTAAATGAAACTTGAATTAGAATTTGGGCAAATTGAATAAATAAATTGGTTTATACTTACATTTCGACTCTCTCCACTTTTATTCCCCAGGCTGATGTTGCTTCATCCAAGGATACCTGGGAAGTACATTTTCGATTTTATTATTGGTCTATTATTTATCGACTGATCTTACCATTGACTGATCTTACCATTGACTTGTTTAATTATTCTATATTATATTTACGCTAGGAACTGATTTAAAATAAAGTTTGTATATACAAAATGCTGCAATTGGAGTAAAGATCAGAGACATGGACTGTAACGGTAAATAAAACTAATAATAGATCAAAAAAAGGCTGACAATGTGACAAATGAAGTACTGCTGGGAATGGAAGGAGAAAGGACTCTACTATCTGGTTGGACACTTATATGAAATATAGTTTTATGGAAGGTAAAATAGAAGGATTAAAAGATGAAGTATGCAGTTGATGGACAACATTCAGGAGAAGAAAAATACAGAATATAAAGGAATAAATGATGAAGACGTATTCAAGAACATGGACAACTTTCAGGAGAAACAGAGAATTAAAATATATTCAACACGAAGGCAGCTATAGGTGATGGACAACATTCAGGAGAAGACAAAATACAGAAGTTAAAGGAATTAAGGATGAAGATATTTTCATGGTCATGGACAAGATTCAAGAAAAGACAAAGAATTAATATATATATTCAGGATAAGGTCAAAGATATAGGTGATGGACAACCAGGAGAAGACAAACGAAGAAGGATTAGAGGATGAAGAAGTATGCAGATGTTGAACAACATTTTGGAGAAAACAAAATACAAACGATGAAGAAATGAAGAATTAAGATGTATCCTGTATGATGGATAACATTCAGGAGAAAACAAAGCATGAAAGATTAAAAGTTGAAGAAGTATGCAGATGATGAATAACATTTGGGAGAGGACAAAATATAAAATATGAAGGAATGAAGGATGAAGATGTATCCAGGATGATGGACATCATTCAGGAGAAGGCAAAGGATGCAGAATTAAAGGATGAAGAAGACCTTGCAATGGTGGACAATATTCTGCAGAGGACAAAGTATAAAATATGAAGGATGAAAGGATGAAAATGTATCCTGGATGATGGACAACATTCAGGAGAAGGCAAAGGATGCACAATTAAGAGATAAAGAAGTATGCAATAGTGGTCAACATTCTGGAGAAGACAAAAGATGAAGCATTAAAAGATGAAGCATTAAAAGATGAAGAAGTATGCTGATGATGGACAACATTCAGGAAACATTCGAAATACTAAGGATGAAGAAGCTTGATGAAAACAGAATTTCGAAAAGCAAAAATTGGGCTATGAACAAGGAATGGAAGAGTTGTTGTGATTTCTATCTAGTCACCTGCATGTTTCCAGAAATAGTCATCCTCTCACTTAAGATTTCGTGAAGATGTCTGGTGCCCATGGTGTTCCTCAAAGTTGTCTGTGCCAGAAGACGTGTGGAGTGGTGTGCATTTTCGACATTAGCTATCGAAACTGTAGCATTACTAACTCTATAGTAAACTACAGCATCGACAGATACTGTCACTGAGTCCTTTGTCAGCACCTGGGGAAAGGTAAAGGTCTATAAAATCTACATGTGGTCAATATAGACATTATTGGTGCTCCTAATTTATTTTGGTGAATCATGTTTTTTTAATGTTGGGGCCCCAATATGTTGGTAGTTTCGAAACTGCCAAAATCTGCACTTGTGTTTATTTAGATTTTTGATATCAAGAAAACTAACCTTCATTGGAGGAAAAATTAAGCATTGGAGTCCAAATTAAGGGTTTTGCACCAACAAACAATATTCAACAAGATTATCCAAAACTATTAGACTACAACTCTTGATACTTTTGCAAAGATACAATAAATCCTTTCCTGTAGGTTTTGTACCAAATGTATAGTAGACGCTTATTGGCACGTTGCTATACACCACTACTTACCTAATTATTAATAAATACATAATTTTATTACAATTACCTCCTGAGGTGGCACATCGTATGTTCGAGTTCGCAAATCGACACGAGCATAAGCATCGATGCAAGGCAGTATGAAAAAGATGCCTGAAAAAGGGAAATCGAATCGTTTTACACAATTAGACAAAGTTTTAGATAATTCAATAAACTAAACAATTGTCGAAGACTTTAACACAGCTTTAACAATTAGTTTATAAATTATAAACAAAATTGTAAAAAATGCACCATAAATTTTTTACCCACCTGGTCCTTTAGCACCTCCGGTCATCAGACGTCCCAGTCTGAAAATTACGGCCCTTTCGTATTCCTGGACGACCTGAAATAAAAAATTGTATGAAATTATTTTGGGTATAGAACTCTAAATAATATAATTCATTAATAAATTAATATAGAACCCTAAAAAAGAAACTATATATGTATGAGACTTCCAGAAATTGGTGAGAATACTTTGCTGAATTTTTTTTGCAATTTATGTGTAGACCAAGTTGCTGTAGGACCATATGGTAATAGATTATGTTGTAGGTTATTTAATTTTGTACAAATTCTTCTTATACATCATTCCTATTAATCGAATGGTTTTAAAGTTACAAAAGACGATAAGTTACCAGTTTATATCTGAGCAATATTTAAGGGCAATAATATTATTTATTAAGTAAAGTTTGTATTTTATGAAATTTATTTCTTATTAAATATATGTTCATATATTTATACTTACTTTAAAACAAACTATCAAAGAAAAAGGCATCGTGATGATGATGAGGACCCACGAGAGAATTGTTAAGATTTTTCCACATGATGTAGCCTCGCCTGCTGCTGAGTCGTCAGCTGAAAAAAAATCCAATGTTTTTTAGAAATACCTAAAAATATAAACGACTATTGTACAGAGTTTTGATATAAGAAGGATTGGTAGATAATTTTATTTGCTTTAATTTTGTGCAATATCATTTTTGCCTAAAATGGGTGATTTAGAAATTATGAGAAGATATATAGAAAATGTACCCTTGACGCGTCTTGTTCAGTGTTGTCTGTGAAATTGTCGTCAGCGTTTTTAAAATACATTTGATTTTTATACAAAATTATAATATATGGCAAGTTTATAGATAATTTTATCAGCTTTAATTTTATAGAACAAAATTTTTATCTAAAGTTAATCATTTATAAGCTTTGTGGAAAAATTTAAAAATCAGTACTATCTTCTCTCATTTGGCATATTATTTGTTGTTTGTTTAATAATTGGATGGATCCGTGAAAAAACTTTTTATCATATTATATATCTTTTCATATATGTATATATATAGGTATATAAATTTCTATGTATATATCCATTTACGAGGTTAAACTAGTTCACATGAATTATTGACAAAGTCATTACGACGTTGTCGCGTTTTATTGATTGGAAATGCCTTTACATTACTTTTATTCGACAAACATATCATTATTTATTCAAAAGAAAACATTTTAGCACAGAATAAAATCATAACTAGAGATAAATATTGGAAACGATTAATAAAAGCAGGCGAATGAAAAAACTGTCTGACTGATCTTTACTACAAACTTATCAGCACGATTCCCTAATTGAGCTCCTTCGAAGGGTTTTTAAAATTGCCAAATCGGTTTAAAAATTTTTCATTAAATATTCTGCACTTTTTTGCAAAATATAAAGAAACGGCTCGGGCGATCGTCTCGCATAACTAATCAACACCAGTCTTTATTGAGTTTTATCAATTGGCTTTTAAATTTTTAACATCAGTGCAGCCGTTTTTAAAAAAACTTGGAGGGCATGGTCAATTTTTGTCTTACACACATTGGCACGCATACTTTTGTCAATTTGGGTGACAAACGATTCATAATGACTTGAAACCTCGAGGAAACATAAAATTGGGAAACCGGATTTTCTGAAGAAAATATAAAATTTACCTATGGGAGGTTAATAAAAGTCCAAAACTGGTACAGAACTTCAAAACTAACTTGATTAACTAACGAGTAGGTAAATTTTTGTTTGTTAGGAGTACAAATTCTGAAGCCTTCGATTAATATGATTGGTGTCTTTAGAAAACCAGTTCAAAATTAAATAATCTACATTTTTTTCTAATAACAAAACTTCCTAGAGCAACTCGGTATACCCTTAAATTTGTGTTTTAAATTAAATTATCTAAAATTGTTTCTAATACCTAAAGACCCTAAAACAACTCGGTATACTTTTAAATCTGTATTGAATATTGATTTACAAAATCTGCAATGGTAAAAATAATTTTGTAAAATTAGTTTTTTAATCAGAAAATTATGGGTATTGAACTCTTACTAAAATCTTTACAAAGCAGTCCCTAAGCCTATAATATTTTTTTTTAAATTTAACCCTTTCCACATGCCAAGTGCAGCATTTGTATGAATTTTGCCGCCGGAGCGACGGCATCCGAATGCAAAGGGTTAACAATTTAGGAGGTACAGAAGTATAGAACCCTTGTGTTTTCACATAAAAATAATTAAGTTTCTCCAAGTCAATTACTTTCGCCGCGCCCTTTTATTCTATATATATTTCCATACCTATATTTAATATTTCAGGAGCACCTTAGGGATTTAGGGCTCCGCCCCTGTTAATAAAATTAACCTTCAATAATTATTCAAATGTCAAACTAATTACCTAAAACAAACCCATTAGGAGAACGAACTATTTTAATATAGCCATGTTGATTATTTCTTAAACCATTCGATTAATATGAATGATGTATAAGACTAATTTGTAGACAAATGAATAATCTATCATACTGCATAATATTATATTGCCTTACAGCATCTCATTTCAAAATAAAGTTGTTGATTGGGTGCGTTTGTTTTTTATATTGTTTATAAATCTTAAACCATTCGATTAATATGAATGATGTATAAGACGAATTTGTAGACAAATGAATAATCTAACATACTGTTTAATATTATATTGCCTTACAGCATCTCACTCCAAAGATGCTGTTGAAAATATAGTTGTTGATTGGTTGCGTTTGTTTTTTATATTGTTCATAAATCTCAAACCATTTGATTAATATGAATAATGTATAAGACAAATTTGTATACAAATGAATAATCTAACATACTGCGTAATGTTATTGCCTTACAGCATCTCATTTTCAAATAAAGTTGTAGATTAAGTGCGTTTTTTTTATATTGTTCATAAATCTTAAACCAATCTATTAATATGAATGATGTATGAGGTGAATTTGTAGACAAATAAATAATCATACTGTCTGATATTATATTGCCTTACAGCATCTCATTTCAAAATACCTGTTGATTGGGTGCGTTTGTTTTTATATTGTTTATAAATTCTAAAGCATTCGATTAATATGAATGATGTTAAAGACTAATTTGTAAAGAAATGAATAATCTATCATACTGTCTAATATTATATTGCCTTACAGCATCTCACTCCAAAATTGCTGATGAAAATAAAGTTGTTGATTAGGTGCGTTTGTTTTTTATATTGTTTTTAATTCTTGAACCATTCGATTAATATGAATGATGTGTAAGACGAATTTGTAGGTAAATGAGTAATTTATCGTGCTGTCTCATATTATATTGCCTTACAGCATCTCTCTCCAGATTTGCCAAGCCAGTTATACCAAGGGCCTTTAGAACCTTTTGTTTTTAGTAACAGTTGTAGATTTTTTAATTTTAAACAATTTTCCCAAATACTGTATTAATTTTGCTATAATAATTTAAAAGTTATAAGCAATTGCATCGACACTAGCTTTAACCAATTTTCAATCGTTATTTTAAAAGCAATTTTAAAGTACACCGTGTTGCTATAGAATGTCATAATATTAGACAATGTTAAAGATTATTTAATTTTAAACAAATTTCTCTCATACAACATTCATATCAATCGAATGGTTTGAAAGTTACAAGAGATACAATAAATAAATGCATAAATTTGTACCTTGAGAAACCATGTCTACAGTTTCATCTGTTGCAGCAGCGTTTGTCATATTTAAATTCAAAAAAATATATTTTTATATAAAAATCTAAATTTTGTAAATTTCACATAATATTTTATTTATGGCTAAAATCTAGATCAAGTCATCATACTTAGTTTTGTTTAAAAAAATTGTATTAAAAAAACATTAACGAACAAACTAGAAGAACTTTACTGCAGTAGAGATATTTATTAACAAACTAGTAATTCTAATTATTTATTTATTTATTTATTTATATATTTATTTGTTTATTTATTTATTTACTTATTTATTTAATTATTTATTTATTAACTAATTTTAATTAATTATTTAACGTCCTAACGATCGTGTCACCAAAGAGCAACTGAACGTTTTTGTCAACTAGTCGATATTTCTTTTAATATGGGGACAGGGTCGGCCAAAATTAATAATCATCAATTATTTTCTACGTGTACTCTAAATAAAATATATTATTCTTTCCCACTGTACTGAATATAGAGAAAGCTGAAAATTATACTCAGAAACAAATTTTGAAAATATTTTTTGTTTTTCCAACCCTGTTATGGGTATACTGATTTGCTGTAGGGTCTTCAAGTGTTAAACAAGGTTTTTAATTGTTTAATTTTGGTACAAATTTTCTGAACACGTCATCCATATTAATCGAATGGTTTAAAAGTTATTGAAGTTACACCAAAATTGTGCAGTTTTGCATTTTAAGGTATATTTAAGGGTATACAGAGTTGCTTTAGGGTCTTTTGTTGTTACTAAAAGTTGTAGATAATTTAATTTTAAACAAGGTAGTCTCAAATAAGCCCAGCAAAGTTGCTAAGCTAGCACCAACTAGTCCCGGGTTCGACGGTTTGACTCCCGATCAGGCAACTTTGATGTCAAAGCCCTGTGAAAATCGCGATATACATAATTAGTGCACCTTTATTATAAATTATATTTGTAGGTGCGATTTTAGAGTGTAACGAGTTGCTGTGGGGCATCATAATATTAGAGAATATTATGAATCATTTATTTCTACACAATTTTGTCGAATATATCATATTTCTACGACGTACGGTTTAAAAGTTACAATAGGTTTAATAAATATGTGCACGGATTAGAAACGCATTGGCTGATCTTGGAACAAAAATTGCATCTGCGTGTAAACTTGTTTCGTTTTTGAAATTACTCAAATCAACTATCAAGTATGGTAGTTTGTGGTATAATCTAGAGGTCCTAACATAAATTTTAGCATAATTCAATTGAAATCTCCATTTATCTTCTATTTTAGTACACGAGTTTCTTTTTCTCATAAACTAAATTGCGTTGAATCATTAATATAAGAAATCACAAAAACCTATTTTTATTTCATCGAACAATTCTTTTTCTTTCATTAACCTTTCGGTTAGGTGTCAAGACTATGATTGACAGATTGTCAAGTGACAATAAATGTACCTGAAGTGGAAATTAATACTTATTGACATTTGAAGTGGAAAAACTTTGACGGAAAATGATGGTTGTGATTGGAAAAACGCAAATTGTTGCTAGGAGGAGGAAAAGATTTATTTTGAGATATTTTGGATTTTAGGAAGCATAATGTGAAGAAAAGGAGACTCGGTTGGAAATAACATATTTATTAATATTATTATTTATCTTCACTTACCGTTCTCGTACATGGACAACGTTTCCGTCGGAGGGCCAAAATGATTCTCAACACTATTCAAACTGGCCCTGGCCCCGCCTCCGGCCCTATTTCCATTTCCGACTCCGCCTTTATCACCCCCACCACCAGATATTTGTTGCTGATATGTCCCTCCCACCGCGTTATTTACACCACCGACCCCACCACTAATATTATAAGCGCCGCCCGTTTTATTGTCGAAAGACTCCGAGACCCCGCCTCCCATCGAAGCAGTTTGAGGGTTATAGTACGCTCCGTAGTAGTAGGAGGTGTTGAGATTGGTTTGTTTGGTGTTAGCCCCGCCTTGGCGGTTGTAGACCACGCCTGTGCCACCGGAGGCGGGCACGCCCATGTTGGATGCTAAGGGGAGGGGGGACATCTCGAAGTATTGCATCGGGTAGCAGAGATTTTAGAAAAGTCTTTGGAATGTTATTGTTGGGCGATGTGTGCACTTTGTTTTAGCTTTAGGTGTTGGTGGACATTGTTCGTTTGTTTTTGAACTGTTTGTTATTGGTTTCAATAAAATTTACACATTTTGTTAACAAAATTTAATTTTATTAGATTATATTATTTTTGAAAGGCTATTGCAAATAACCCAAACACTTATTTTGTTCTGGCCTTCTTATTTTACTGTAAGATAAAAAATAGAAAAATTAGTGGAAAAAAATAATTAGTTGACCATTGATTTTGACCTTAATTTGAAATCCTATCTGCTTGGTTTTTTTTTAACTCTTGAAAATCAAAATTTATGTCTTCAACAAAAAATCCAATTTGATATATTCTTTTCTAATTTTATTGTTTTCAAGAAAAATATTCAAGTAACGCTTACTATGCGTCCCCAAGCCTAAGTAAAACTGTATGAGAAAGCGTTGTGTTAGGTTCGGACAACATGACAAGCACTCATAGTGTTTCTATTTGTTGAACAAAAGCAGTTTCTATTTATCTAAAACTTGCCTTAACGCCACTTATACATAATTATGTTTATTTTCATCTTCCTGAATTTTAGATGAACAATTTTGTTCATCTAATTTTAGAATTATTAGAATCGTTGGCGCAATGTTTATTTCGTAGATAAAAATAGATGGCATCTAATTTATCTAGTTTTAAGATAAGATTTTTCTATTTACCATAAAATTATCGTTTAACTATCAAAATTTAATCGATAGATGTAGAGATATTAAAACGTATTTTGACATAGAAATGGGACATGTTTGGGTTATTGATCGCATGTCAAATGAATTATTAAATGGTTCTGGTTAATCGACACGATATATATATATATATATATATATATATATATAAACTCGTATATATATATATATATATATATATATAAACCAAAATAATAGGAAATGAATGACACGTGTCAACGTGTCAAATAAATCAGATAAAAAATGCACGTTACTCGTTCCGTTGCAAAGAACAGAAAACTATAGTTTTGTTTTGATTTATTGTACGAAAGCGTACTGACTGATGGACAGGTGACATGATGGCCATGTGTCATATTATGACACGTGTTATAATATACGATGACACTTGCCATAATATACTATGACACTTGTCATAATATACTTTGAAACGTATCTCAATATACTATGACACGTGTCACAATATACTATGACACGTGTCATAATGTACTTTGACACGTGTCATAATGTATTTTGACACGTATCACAATATACTATGACTCGTGTCACACTATACTATAACATGTGTCATACATACATCTCAACAAACTGTGACATGTCTCATAACACGCTAAAACATGTATCACAAGTGACAATATGCTATGGTCTTTAACCCTTGTGCTACAAGAGTGTTTTTGTAGTAATGACGCTGCTATACGAGCCAGAAAGCTGCCCACAAGATTTTTTAAGGTTTTGCAATCTTTATCAAGGATTTTGTATTTAAAAGTTTAAAATTACACTTATAAAAAGAACTAAGTATTACAACTACAAATTAGAATTCTCAGTGCAGAGTGATAAACCTTGACACTCATACACACAGGTCGTCAAACAAATGTTGCCGGTAGGCGACGATAGTAGGCGAAAGGGTTAAATTAAATGTCAGTATCACGAAAGTAAAAAAATTGTACAATTGACACACGCATTATGCCATGTGTTACAACATTCCTTGATATATGTCATTGCGTCGAGTGACATTTGTCAGTATCGCGAAACTAGAAAGTTTTGTCCTTGCTCTTATCTTACTATAAGATTACACAAAAAAGTGAGTCAAAAATTAGTTAGTAAGTTTTGTTATACTGACATATGTCATTCGACTGAATGACATGTGTCAAAGAATGTTGTGACACATGTCATAAAGTGTTGGTGTGAAATTGTGACATATTTATTTTAAATGTTTTGACACAAATAATTGATGCACAAACATTATGACATGTGTCATGACATCAAATGACATATATCACAGTTAGAAAATTAGAAAATACTGTTGCCAAAAATAAGCGTATGCTTGACACAGCACATAATGACATAGCAATTACTTACTATGACACATGTTATAATATACTATGACACGTGTTTCAACGTACTGTGTCATGTATCAGAAAATGCTTTGATGCATGTTGCGGTGTCTATTGACATATGTCAGTGTCACGAATATAGAAAATGTGACTCCTCCCGAAAATAATCGTATCATTGGAATACTTTAAATATCGTAACTTATTATGGCATGTGTCATATATTGTATCGGAACTATGACATGTGTCTATTGACATATGTCAGTGTCACGAATATAAAATATGTGAATCCTGCTCAAAATATTTGTTTGTTTGAAACACTTTAAATATCATAACTCATTTTGACTTGAGTCATATTCTATTGAAACTATGACATGTGTCTATTGACATATGTCAGTGTCACGAATATTGAAGATGTGACACCTGCCAGAGATATTCGTTTGATTGAAACACTTGAAATATTGCAACTTATTTTGGCCTGTGTCATATATTCTAATGAAACTATGACATGTGTCTATTGACATATGTTAGTGTCACGAAAGCAGAAAATACGACTCCTGCCCAAAATATTCGAAAGATTGAAACACTTTAAATATCATTATTTATTTTGACATGTGTCATATTCTATTGAAACTATGACACGTGTCTACTGACATATGTCAGTGTCACGAAAATACAAGATGCGAAACCTGCCAGAAATATTCGTAAGATTGAAACACTTTAAATATCATAACTTTTTTTGACACGTGTCATTTATTCTACCGAAACTATGACATGTGTCTATTGACATATGTCAGTGTCACGAATATAAAAGTTGCGAAACCTGCCAGAAACACTTTCAATATTGTATCTTATTTTGACATGAGTTATATTCTATTGAAACTATTACATATGTTTATTGACATATGTCAGTGTCACGAATATGGAAGAAACGAAACCTGCCCGATATATTCGTTTGATTGAAACACTTGAAATATCGTAACTTATTATGACATGTGTCATATATTTTATTGAAATCATGACATGTTTTATAATAATTTATGTTATGACACATGTCACGAAACCTACACACTTAGCTTACGGTCTCACAGGTCATTCTAGCAACTACAATGAATATAATATAAACAATAATATTTTAACGCTTTAAAATGTTTTTAAAATATTTATCATTTTTTATTTATTTTTTTAATTTTTACCCGACACTAATTTCTATTTAATGACTTCATCAATGCAAAAGCGATTTGCTACTGAAAGCTCGACAGCTATCGAGCTTTTGAAATCGACTATATATTTAATGAGGGGGCTCATGGGGCGCTTATTGTTCGTGGGCGGCCGTAGGTGGTGTAGTGGTTTGAGTTGTGGGGTGTATAATTAGAGATCAGGGTTCGTATATTTGATAAATAGATATCAAATGTTATTTATAGACTTGGATATATATATATATATATATATATATATAATATTTTTTTGTTACGGTCAAGTCCAAAATGATTATCGAATTAAAAATTAATCTTGCTCAAACACAAAGTTGTAACATGTAATTGTTATACAGACAGTTTATCGATGTTTTCCTTTAGTTTTGACAAATTACGTTACATAATCGAAAATAAAACTTTGTCATGTAAAATATATATACTTTGGTATATAATGATGAAAAATGTCATTGTCATTGTATTACAAACAGTGTGTTACAGACTTTATGAATATTAGGGGCCGAATCTCGGATACGGGTCTATATTTGTATAAGTTGGTAGTAAGTCAAAAAGCTATGTTTTTGCTGTGCGATCAGACGTTTTACACATAAAATTGTCAATGAGACATCAGAAAGTTGCACTTATGATAACATTGTTATTTGATGTTCTCGCGTTTTATAGGTTAGGTTTTATGTGTGTGTGGGAATCAAAGAGGCCATGAGTTTTTGGGATAAAAACAATTATTCATGTCATGACATTTTTATAGTTTTGAAATCATAATTCAATTTTAATGAAACATAGAAATATCTTTTACTTATTTATATATTTCTATACTGGTGACCTACGACATCTACGAATAAAAATTGAAAAAATAAAATATTGATTTTGGTGCAATGCCCTAATTACTGGTCTTCCGTTGGCTACTTAAAAGGTACGCCCAGTCCTCGGTTCATCTCGGGTTAACTCTAGTCATGACACCGGACTTCCGTTGGCATACTCATTCTGTATTTTACTTATTCACATATTTTTATCTGTGAAACGTCTGATTGCACAGCAAGTACAAAGCTTTTTAACAGTTTGTTACTACCTTAAGGTAACATTTCTATGTTATCGAAGAATTGGCTCCTTATTTGTATAATGCAACCTTCCCCAAATATTTGACAAAAGCGCCAACCTTGACTTAGACAACCTCATTATATTCAGAAAAAATTTCTACTTACCGCTCCCATTAGCAGCTAAAATAAACAAAAACAGCATTATCACCAATTTCATTTCTCATTTTTCATTTACAATTCACAATATACCTTCTAGCATTCGTCTTCGGAACCTTTCGTCCTTTATCGTTTCCATCCTGGCATCGTTTTCGGTGTAGTTTCTCATGATTTTGTGCTCGGATTTTGGAAAATTCGAATTGTTGTGATTCAATTCGATATTTTCCGAAGGCAGAGATGTATCTGGAATAAAACAATAATATATAAAAGTGTTGGCATCAAGGTATGGTTTGTTTAGAGGCAGGTTTTTCGTAGGAGACTCTCGTTTTGGTGAAGTCAGTTTCTGATGGATAGATAGAGTTGGTGTAAAGTGATTTGTGATAGGAAGTATTGATTGGTGACCAGGAAATGGTTTGTTAGAGGCAGGTTTATGATAGGAGACTCTCGTTTTGGTGAAGTCAGTTTCTGGTTAGTTCTGATGGATAGAGTTGGTGAAAAGTGTTTTGTGGCAGGAAGTATTGATTGGTGACCAGGAAATGGTTTGTTAGAGGCAGGTTTATGATAGGAGTCTCTTGTTTTGGTGAAGTCAGTTTCTGGTGGATAGAGTTGGTGTAAAGTGTTTTGTAGTAGGAAGTATTGATTGGTGATCAGGAATTGGTTTATTAGAGGCAGGTTTGTGATAGGAGACTCTCGTTTTGGTGGAGTCAGTTTCTGGTTTGCTCTGAAGGATAGAGTTGGTGTAAAGTGTTTTAAGATAGGAAGTGTTGATTGGTGACCAGAAAATGGTTTATCAGAGGCAGGTTTATGATAAGAGACTCTCGTTTTAGTGAAGTCAGTTTCTGGTTAGTTCTGATGGATAGAGTTGGTGTAAAGTATTTTGTGGTTAGGAAGTATTGGTTGTTTAATTTTGTTCTAATTTCTCAAGCACACCATTCATATAAATCGAATGGTTTATGTTTTTTTTAATAAAAGTGATGGTGACCGGGAAATGGTTTGTTAAAGGCATGTTTATGATAGGTGACTCTCGTTTTGGTGAAGTCAGATTCTGATTAGTTCTGATGGATAGTGTTGGTGTAAAGTGTTTTGTTTTAGGAAGTATTGGTTGCACACCATTCATATAAATCGAATGGTTTCCTTATATACCTTGTTCGTTATTTATGACCAATAAGGATGCAGGAGGAGTGACGTCACTCAAATCGTTTGTTGGCGAATTTGAACCACTAGGCGGCAGCAGCATCGGGTCTATTCGAGCGTTGTTCGATTTCGCCTTGAATTAAAAAAACAAGATATTATTTATAACATATTATAAATTATTTATAATATAACAACCTAACCTATTTCTTTAACGTGGATCAGAGACATGGACTTTTAGGAAGCTTAGGACAACTTTAGAGAGTGTTTTCAAAGAGTTTGAAAGTGGAAACTGGGTTGGCTAAATATTACAAGAAAAATATGTTGATGAAAATGTATACAAAATGTAATAAATTTATTAAAGTAAAAGAAACCTTACTTTTGAGCAAACTATGACTTTTGTATCATATGGATCAGAGATATGGATTCGTAGCAAATCTAGGTTAGTGGCAACTTTATAGAATGATTTTGCAGAGTTAAGGAAACTGGGTTGGGTACAACGTGCTAATTGATAAATAGAATTTACTGAAGAAAATCCATGATGAATTTATATAAGAAAAAGAAAAATAGGAGCAAATTTGGCATTCGTATCGCCTGGATCAGAGACATGAATGTTGAAAATTTTGGACAAAAGCATTTTTTATTAGAGAATAGGAAACTGGGTTAAATATACGGATGACAATTTAGATAAAACTTCAAGAATATATGAAAGAAAAATATTTATTCAATGATACACTAATATTATAGGCCTGCTTTCGGCATATACTTACGCTCATACTAATTACCACTTGGCATTATTTGTCTGATTTTATTTTTTATAAATTTCTGATTTATTTTATTAATCACCTAATTAATTAATCAATTAAATAAATTGAAATCAGTGCTTAATTTAATTATTATTAATTTAATTATAATTATTTCATTTGATAATTTAATAATAATATTATTAATTATTTTTTATCAACTCTCTTCTCGATTTTTTCAATTGCAACTCTATTGATTTCATTAATTAAATTATAAACTCCAATTATACTAAATTATATTTATACTAATCGATAATTACTTTCCAATTATAATTAATTATCTAATCACAACATCAGCACTGATTGTAAATGATTAATAAAGTAAAAACCTGAGATATTTTAATGCTAATTAGTGTTTCAAATTAATAAACTAGCACTAATAATAAATAATCAATAAAATCAAGGCTTTCATGCCTTTATTGTTAATGACTTATAGCAAAAATATGCTAGTATCTTTAATTATTTAATTAATTTAATAATAGAATTAATTTATTGATTTATAATAATTAATTTAATTTAATAATATAGATCCTCAAGCTTAAATTTATATTAATGCTAATTAAAATAATTAATGACTCGCTAATTATAATTGATATATAAAATCGGTTTAAAAAGCTTTAATTTTTATTTGTTCTAATTAATAATTAAAGAGATAATAGGAGTTTTAATAATAAATTAACGATTTTATTTTAATAAATAATAAAATTATTTTAAAGTCTAATTTTAATTTATGCTTAGCATTTATTATTTAATTAAATTAAGGTTGAACTTGAGTTTTTTTTATATTAGTTCTAACCAATAATTAATTGGTGAACATAATTGATTAATTAATACAAGTATTTAAAAATTTATTTATTACATTTAACAACACTATTTTAATTTTGTTTAGACTTTTATATATAATAAAACACTAATTATATAAATGCTGATTATTAATTAATAAATAATTCAATTAATTCTTACGGTACACAATAACATCATCCATTGAAATTTATAATTTACTAATTAAATTAATTACTTAAATGTTTTTAATTAATGAAATAGGAACTCATTCATACTATTTAAAGCTTGATATTAAATAATTAAATTAATAAAATAAATAAATTAATTAAATAAATTAACCCAATTATGATCACTTATTTACTTATACACAATTTCATTCATTTATTTTTATTTTTATTTTGACTTTAATAAAATTGACTTAATAAAACACCAATGTTTTTATATTAGGGTCATAAATTAATTAAATAATTATAAATCATTAATAGTATGAAATTTTGAATGTTTAATTAATTATATTAATGCTAATTAATTACTAGTATCTTCTTATATATATATGATTAGTTTAAATACCTATTAATCACTACTTAAGATACTATTTTTTTAAAAAACTAACTATTAAATTAAAGACTTTCAATTAGATTTGTTAGTTTAATTTCATTTGCATTAATTGATTAATTAAAACTAATTATAATTGATTAATGGAAATTATGAACACTCAGATTTAGGTTGATGCTAATTGCGAATTAGTGTTGAATTATGAATAATTAGATAACAACAACTTTAGTCACTACTTTTATTGATTAATTTTTATTATAATTTCATTAAAATTAATGTAATTAATTAAATTTGATTAATAATTGATTAATGTAAATAATGAACACTCAGATTTAGGTTGACGCTAATTACTAATTAGTGTTGAATTATAAACAATTAGATAACAACAACTTTAGTCACTATTTTTATTGATTAATTTTCCTTATAATTTTATTACATTTAATTTAATTAATTAAATTTTATAACATTATCGATACTTTCGATTTACAGAACGAACGATAGACATTGAATGGACGAACTGAATTTCGATGTCGTCTTCATGAATTTTAAATGTGGGATATTAAAAGTGGACTTTTTGTTGAAAATTTAATGAATACGAGCACAATTTAAGGGTTGGGATTGAGGGATGGACAAACCGATTGCAGCCGAAGGTAACCGAAGGCAAAGGGATTGGATTTTCTAAAGAAAAAGGTAAAGGATTGCCAAAAATGATAGATGATTGAAGTTTTACAGATTTTTTAAAAAATGTTTGTGTTTGTTGCACAATGTTGTTATTTTAGTATATTATACTTCAATATATCTACTATAAAGGTAAATACTAAAATTGATGAGTTTTCTTAGAAATTGAAATGATCGGTTTGTCATTGTAATTAGCATTTAGAAATGAACCTTCATTAGAGAAATGAAGTAATTGCTGATTAATAAATTCTATAATATTTGTTCGCACAGTGGATTATGTTAAACAACTCCTAAACAAATATTGTTTTTGCAACTTCACTCATCATGTAATTGTGTTTGAAGAACTTCATGTAATTAAAATTAACATACATTCATTGACTGCTTGTATTTTTTTTATTTTTCGCTGGCGATATAATCTCATTCTTTGAACAGCTGTAATATCTATCTTGCCTAAAAATTCGTTTCCATTTGAATAACTTCAAAGATTTATAGAAATTACTAATAATATAGAAATAAATTCTAATCAATAAACTTACGATTAGTATACGGCACAAATGTTTAATTTATTTTATTATTTTGAAGGAACAGATGTACTTCATAATGTTTATTTATCTTCGCCGATTTCCTTGTTGATATCGGTACGCATACAACGTTGATGCCGGTACGCATACAACGTCAGATCTCTATTTACATACACGACGACTAATCACAATCGACCCGTATAGAAATGATCTCATCGAGAGCGAATGACGAACAGTTCGAGCGTAACGGACTAAAGAAGTTTTACTTCAATAATTACAACATTTCTACTATTATTTTATAAAAATTTAAGCATGTATTTTTTATATTATAAATATCTTGAAATTTTGTAAATCTCATCTAATCGATTTTATTATTTTTTGTAATAGAAAACATACTTAAATATAACTTTGTAAAATTGCAGCATTCTATAAGTAACAAAATATTTTTAATAAATTAGTAAAACTTTGTCTTCGTTACGTACAATGCTTGTAATATAATTTTTTTTTGTATTTGTATTTATGTTTGTGTGTGCATGTCAGTTTGCTAAAGTCCTCTCCATAATTATTCCATTAAATAATTAATCAAATAATTTTCCAACTGATAGCTTATTATATTATATAATTCAGCATTTAGCATTTTCTAGGACAAACATATGTCGTCCTAAAAATATCACACACTAAATAAATTACTAAAGCCAACCGTCCTTTGCTTATTGTAAAAATCTATTTTTTGTACTAGGTCCAAGTGGCATTTAGCTTTAAGGCAATTCCGATAAATACTCGACTTAATTGTATGTTTTAGGGGATATTTGCAAAAAAACGAAAAAAACGCCAAAAATATATACATTTTTAGTAGCAAGTAACTTGAAAAGTATTAGTTTTTTAAAAAATTTAAAAGACATTTTTTTCTTATAATTAGTTCTTCTATCGATTTCCGACGTTATTTTAAAAAAATAAAATTACACAACTGAGAAGAGATTTTATCCCCTCGAGGGGAGTCCAAATTGTTTTCACTTTTGAACTTGAGGGTAAGATAAACCTCTTTCCAAAATTTGATGCAAATTGGAGCACAGTAAAAAAATTCAGACCCAAAACGCTCCATTGACAGGAGTAAAAGAGTGATGTTAAGACCGGTACAGAGTAGGGTTTTCAGCAGTCATGGTATTAAAAATAATAATTTGGCATAAAAAATTTAGACAAACTATATTTTATACATCACATCTTTTATTCATATAATATATAATAATATGTATATAATATTTGGATCATAAAATATATAGAATATTCAATAAATCTAATTTATATTGGAACTTACATAGGTATATATATATATATATATATATATATATATATATATATATATATACTTAAACATACGCACACAAAAATATAGATATATTAATCTAATTGAAATATATTAAACCAACACATCACCTCTTCAATTTCAACAGTGGCTTGTTAAAAATTATTATAAACAATTTATTTGTGCCACTATCGAATTGATTCAACATAAAATTGTACCTGCCGTTTAATATATATACATCAATTTTTTTAAAGCCATATTTGATTTTTTTAGGACAAAGTTTTTGTTGGGAATGGAAAATGGAAAATGGAAGGTGGAAGGTGGAAATTCTGCAGTCCTTTTAATACTAAAATTTTAACCAAACCGATAACCGATTGTCGAAACGTAAGTGGGAATTACAGTAATAAATATTTAATATTTTCGACAAGAATATATATATATATATATATATATATATATTATATATGATAGTTTTGTCAACGTTGATACATATTTGACATATTTTATGCAGCCCAATCATCGAATTAAAAAAAAGATTAAATAGAAAAATTCTAGAATTAAATAGAGAAAATTCTAGAAACCCAAATCAATTCAAAACTATGCTTTCAGAACATATGATTAACTTGAACCATACTTTCAACATGTCAAATCCTACCATCGTATACATTGAAAAGAATTGTGACCTTAGAAAGATAGTTGTATCGTTACTTATATTCCTTATTACTTCTTGTGTCAACAAACGGAATTCCTCTCATCTTTTACATGACAGTTACAAAGTTAATATAAATTTCATGAAAAGTAATTTTTTACATTTTCAGAATTTTTCGTTTGTTATATCCCTTCTCTGTTTTCACTCCTTTTTTGTTACACTCTACCACACGTGCTGCGTAACCTTGATCAGTTTTCATAATGCTCTGCGATTGAACACATACAATATAAGAGGGCAATATGTGCTCCTTTAATTCCTCGTTTATCAATATATTAGTATATTATTCTTTTACACAATTTAGTGTTCAATAAATTTTACATAATTGTTTTTTTCTATTGTTTTTCCTCCTTTTTATATATTTATACTTAATATAAACTTTTGTATTTATGTAATATGTTTTTTAGATTACTGAATGATGACACACATCAAGTGTCGAAACGTTTAATGGAATAAAAAAATTCTATTTAACCTTTTTTTTAATTCGACGATTGGGCTACTTTATATCAAATTAATTGACTAAAAAATCATCTTTTCAAAAATTCTGAGCATGGCCAAATTAAAATTTTATTTCTGCAACATAATTTTTTCTGGATATCCTGATCATGACAGAATTCTAACATTCGAAACGTGTGAATATTTTTATTGTTATAGATATTTATTAATAATATTCTCTTGATATTATTCATATATATATTTATAAGAGGCTATATAAAGATTGTATATTGTTTATAGAATTATTTATTTATAGTTTATTTTTTATTCTATAGAGATTTTGTGATATGGGTTTTTGTTTTTAATAAATGCAATTTGTTCATAAGTATTCATAAATTTGTTCATAAACAAATGGCGAAACGTAATAATTATTAGTTTTCTGGTTTGCCATTTGGAGGTTACGAAAACGCTACCTTAGGATCAGAAACATTTCAAACGTTTCGATTTATCGAATTTTAGTCTTATTTACTTGTTTTCTTTATATACAATTATTAGGTATTATTAGCCAATAAATCACAAATGTGGAAAATACTGATGAAGACAGTACATTGTTAATCGAAACGTGTATGTTGGATTTAAAAAAAATGTTTCTGTAGAAATTTTGATGATGACTATTATTGTGCAACCGAAACGTTAAAAAATCCGAAAACAAGATTTGAAAAATTCTGTATTTGTTAATAGTCTATAGATGACCATGACTAAGCAACCAAAACTTAGAAGAGGAAATAATAATAGGTAATTTGTGCCAAAATATATTTCTTCACTTTTTTTAAATCCTGAAGATGGCCACAATCAAGGGACCAATATATTTCTTCATATATAACTAAACACGTACTTGTTGGCCTTTTTAGTTGGCCAAAAAACTATTTTGAAGTGGTACTTGTATTTTTTGCTAAAGCATGCAACTGTTTGTTTTTTATAATCCTGAAGATGGCAAAATACTAATTTTACAAAATAAAATTAATGACTTTTTTTCGTTAGAATAAAACATAGATTTTTATCCTGATGATGGCCATAACCAAGTGACTAAACTAAATAATTTTTTATCTTTTTTAGATGGCCAAAATACTATTTTTCACCACTACGAAGTCTTTTTTGTTTGGAAATTAATTGTTTTAATTTAATCACATATAAAAATAATTGACAATCATTTCGAAATTGTTTATAATTTTTTTGTTTGTTTAAACAATATATTGACAATACTATATATTGACTGTGGTATTGACACATATCGATTTATATTATTGAATTACGAGGAAATTGTTTTTCTAATCCTTACCACTCTATGGAATCATCATTCATCAATTTTACGTAGATTTATTTTATTTTAATTGAAAACATTTTTTGAAATTATACTTTTAATGCAACTTTGAAAATGTCTGCTTAAAAAAATAATATCATACCAGTAGAACAGTGAAGTCATTTACTATTGGAATTGGAGGTCAATTTTGTTCAATAATAAAAATTTCATCTACTAGGAGTACAGTCACATATCAGCAAATTTTGGAATCAAATTTCTTTCCAAATCTAATAATATAAATCTTGATGTGTCTATTTTATAATAATATAATATTTTTCTACCTTGGTCACAATTTTTTAGTTGAGCAGTCTATAACCTTTTTTGGAAGATAACTTTAAATTATAACTATTCTCAACAAACTAAATACAATTCATTCATGATAAATTAAATTAAATTTTACTTAACCTGTTTGTTTTTGTTTTTTCTGATTTTTGATGTATTGATGTCTTTTGTCTCAATTTTTATCTTTCGGAGAACTTTTATTTTGTTCGTTTGGTGTCGCAGGGGTTGGTTCGTCTAAGAACATTGGGTTCTTTACTTCCATTTCACCAGTCTAGAATAGAAAAGAAATTCTTTATAATAAATATTATATATTCCTTGTTTTTGTAGATATGCTACTAATAAGAAAGAACACTATTGAGCACGATCATGAAAAGGAAAGGAAACTGGTTTGGATTCATACTGAAAAAAAAAATCTCATTCACGACGTAGCCGTGGAAAATAGTACTGAATGAACTTTGTAGAAGGAGAATGCTGATGATTGACGACTTACGAGAAAGAAAGGAATACAGGAAACTTGCAAATTTGGAATAATAAATAAGTGAGAGAAAGGTAATCATGAATTTGTGATGGTCCAACTTACAGAAGCCAGTCCTGGGCACTCGTATACTGTGTAATCTCCTTCATCGTTTTCTTCATCACTTTCAGGATCAGATTGGTTATGAACTTGTGATGGTTCTAAACGACTGGAAAATAAAATTCAGGTAAATATTTTTATCTTAAAACTTTAGCTGTTCTCACAAAAAAATTAGACATATTCCAAAAACTTGGCCTAAGAGTGAAAACGGAAACTATATCTATCTATCATGGGTTTGAGTGAGCACTTTTTTAAGTATTGCTATCATTCATGCTATTTGGTAGGCTTTGTTCAAAGCTACATGATTCTGGCCCTACTGGCCTTTAACATAACCCAAAGAATTTACAAATGACACATTTGGGATTCTTGTAGACAAATTTGTTATCACAACTTAAAAAAACATGTGTATTTATGTCTTGTGCGATATTTTAAAGTTTCTGGCCCAAAACCGGGCCAATATTCAATTATAGTATGTGGGAAAATGGATACTATTTCTATATCAGTATTACTATCATTCATGCTATTTGATAAGCATTGTTCAAAGCTACATAATTCTAGCCCTACTGGCCTTTAACATAACCCAAATAATTTACAAATGACACATTTGGTATTCTTGTATACAAGTTTGTTATCACAACTTAATTTGTGTATTTATGTCTTGTGCGATATTTTAAAATTTCTGGCCCAAAACCGGGCCAATATTCAATTATAGTATGTGTAAAAACGGAAACTATATCTATATCAGCATGGGTTTGAGTGAGCACTTCTTTAAGTATTGTTATCATTCATGCTGTTTGGTACGCTTTGTTCAAAGCTACATGATTCTGGCACTACTGGCCTTTAACATAACCCGAAGAATTTACAAATGACTACAAGAATTTGGGATTCTTGTAAACAAATTTTTTATTACAACTTAGAAAACATGTGTATTTATGTCTTGTGCAATATTTTAAAGTTTCTGGCCCAAAACCGGACCAATATTCAATTATAGTATGTGGGAAAATGGATACTATATCTATATCAGCATGAGTTTCTTTAAGTATTGCTATCATTCATGCTATTTGGTAGGCTTTGTTCAAAGCTACATGATTCTGGCCCTACTGGCCTTTAACATAACCCAAAGAATTTACAAATGACACATTTGGGATTCTTGTAGACAAATTTGTTATCACAACTTAAAAAACATGTGTATTTACGTTTTGTGCGATATTTTAAAGTTTCTGGCCCAAAACCGACCCAAAATATGTCTTCTGCAACAAATTTCTTTGAAATAATTCATTATAATTATTACGAGTGATTAGTTCACGGTTCAATGAATATTATTCAATGTTTTATTGAACATCTGTCGCCAATGAGTATTTGATTGGCCAGTTTGTGGCCCAATAGACAACTCTATAGCTATACTAAATTATATTGAATTGTCCAAAATCTGGTCCAATTGAAATTTTACTGAGTTCTTTAAAAATTATGCTTTAAATCAATTTACATGAGAACTAATTTCTTCTTCTACTTACTTCTCCATGGCCAAAATCTGCTGTTTCTGATGATGATAATGATACAGCTGCGCACTTTGGGCCAGTCGTTTATCAGCTAAATTTAATGAAGCAGGACTTTGCAAAGGCCCACCCTGATTCGGGTCTTTAACATTTGGCCCTGTGACGCCGTACGCCGGATATTCTGCATCTTGGGCCAACTTGGACCGTTTTTGTAACCTACATGTGTAAACAATTATAAGTACTACTCTTGGGTATTGATGATTTATTTCAAGATGTACTCACGTGTACCATCCGATACCGAAAGCTACCAGTCCAACGGTAGCTGCTGCACTTATACCGGCTACCATTGCTACAACATACAGGGTTGGACCATCGTCTTCCAAGGGCCTTTTTCGGATCAGTTTTGTCATTTTAACGCCTTGGTCGAAAAGAGAGTAATCGGAGAATGGTTCGAATTTGGAATTCAGGTCTAATGGTTGGTCATCTAGAATGTATAAATGGTAAAAAAATATCTGATAAGCAACTAGTGAAAATACTCTAAATTTACCATTTCCGCCAACTTTCGAATTGTGCACCTCCTCTCCGTAGTACCTGGGATCATTAGGGCCGACAGCAAACGGTGGTTCCTTATCCCTTATCTGATGTGACCCCAGAGCTGGTAAATTATACGTAAACTCCGGCCCGTCTAACTTCTTATCCGCAGTAGTTTCCTTTTCGTTCTCGTGTTCGACGTGTTCATCATTTTGTGCCACTGCTTGTGTTGCATCTCGGTGATGACTAAATTTGGACATGAAGTTTTCGCTATCTGGTAAATGTTTGTTGTCTGTCTTCGATTTCGAAATTTGGTACTTGGTGTCGTCTTTAGCGTTCAGGTCGTTTCCGAAATGGTGGTTGGCGTAGATTCGGCCGTAGTTCTTGTTGATTGGCGGTCGTTGGTGGTAGCTGTTGAAGTATTTTGCATTCAGGTTGGCGGTTATTCGGTCTTGGAGGTCTTTTAGTTCGTTGTGAGGTCTTGGTGGAGGCTCTGGAAATTGAATCATGCGAAAAATAAGTTGATATCGCATAGAAGTAGAATTAGAATATAGTATTATAAAATGTAGATTACATCTCACCAATTTTTTCTTCACTTTTAGCAACCTCATCAGCAACATACTCCAAATTATCCTCCTCCAATTGCTGAACAAACGGTTCAAACTGCCTCAGATCCAAAACTGGTTCCAACTTTCGATGATTTGCTTCTGCAACCGGTTCCGGATCCAAAGTCTCTTCATACTTTCGGTAGTTTTCGTATTCGTTCGGGAAACGGGACCTGTGGAAAATGGAAAGAAAGAAATATAAAAGAAAGGTAAGGTATTTACAATTACATATTTGTTCATGTTGAAGTAAAACTTCTAAGAATTCGTTGAATTATGAATGCTTTAGGGAAAGAGCAATTTTCAGTGTTGGTCTCGGAGTTTTGTAGTTTGCCAGGTAGGTCTGGTTATATATTATGTCTGAGAGTGTTGTAGGTTGTCTTAGAGTGTTTTTATTTATTTATTTATTTATTTATTTATTTATTGTTGTAGGTTGCCTGAGAGTTTTATAGATTATCTAATCGTGCTGTAGATTGTCTAGTTTGTTTTTTGAAAATGTTTTGTTTAGATTTTTAGAAAGATTTATACATGGTCTGAAAATATCCTGGATTATCTTAGACTGTTGCATTTTGCCTGAAAGTGTTGTAGGTAGTCTGAGAGTGTTGTAGATTATCTAAGAATGTTGTAGATTGTCTAATTTGTTTCTGAAAATGTTTTGTTTAAATTAAAAAAAAAATTGTACATTGTCTAAAAATGTCCTAGGTTGCATTTTGCCTGATTGTCTAATTTGTTTCTGAAAATGTTTTGTTTAAATTAAAAAAAAATTGTACATTGTCTAAAAATGTCTTAGACTGTTGCATTTTGCCTGAAAGTGTTGTAGGTTGTCTAAGAGTGTAGTTTGTAGTAGATCATTTGAGAGTATTGTAGATGGTCTAGAAATGTGAAAAATCATCTTCAAATGTAGTAAATCATCTATTTCTCTGTTTCTTCTTTTCCACTTTATCAAGTTTTACTCAAAGAAACTATTTACATTAAAATTATTAATTTTACTATTACTATTGTCTGTTACCTTGATCCGTACAGAGATGGCGTTTCATCTTGGAATCGGTTTAGAACTTTGCTAGATGACTGTTTCTGGTTGATTTGTTCTCTATGTGCTTGTTCGAGTAAGGATGCTAATCTTTGTAAAGCGTAATGTTGATTGTGTTGTTGGTTGTCTAGAATGAAATTTTAAAGAAATTATTTAAAATTGTACAACTTCTGCAAACAACAGAAGACTATAAAGCAATTCTTCTTTAGGCGCTAGACTAGGGTGTAAATCCGTACAAATGCAACGGAAGTGCGTTACGGCCGAGTCGAGTGCCAATGATTCGTAATTCGCTCTCGATGAAATCATTTGTATACGGGTCGATTGTGATTAGTCGTCGTGTATGTGAATAGAGATCTGTCGCTGTATGCGTACCGGCATCAACGTTGTATGCGTACCGATATCAACAAGCAAATCGGCATAGATAAATAAACATTTTAAAGTTACATCGTAGTACAAATATTGATTTAATGAAAAATGCCTGAACCAGAAGAATATTTTACTCTGTTACTTGAAAATAATAAAACAAATTATGCATTTGTGCCGTGTACTAAACGTAAGTTTATTGATTAGAAATTATTTCTATATTATTCGTAGTTTCTGTAAAGTTATTAATATGGAAAATATTTTTTAGACGAAACAGATATTACAGCTGTTCAAAGAATGAGATTATATCGCCAACAAAAAAGTAAAAAAAATACGAGCAGTCAATGAATATATGTTAATTTTAATTACATGAAGTTCTTCAAACACAATTATATTTCTTTAGGCGTTGTTTAACATAATCCACTGTGTGAACGAATATTATAGAATTATTAATCAGCAATTACTTCATTTCTCTGATGAAGGTTCATTTCTAAATGCTAATTACAATGACAAACCGATCATGTCATATTTGAAGTATGACTTCAATTACATTATTGTTTTTAAATATTATACATATTTTTAATGCTATTATAAATATATAATTTATAATTTATCATTATATAAATGTGTATAATGGTTGACACTAATAAATGCATTGTTTATATTTATCTTTAAGGTTATTCAACTTTTTAAGCTCTTGAATAATTAGTTATTCAGTTCCAACTTAACCTGGATTTTGTTATCATAAAAAAACTTTGATAAAAATTTGTTTTAAATAATTATCTATGTAAATATACATATCGTATACAATTTTATATGGCTGCTAAACATTTTTGCATACTTAAAATGATTATTAAAAATTATCTGATAATTTAAAAATTCAAATACTGTTAGAGTCATAGTTAGAGTACACTGAGGGTCATCAAGTTTTTTTTTGTTTAAATAAAAATTTATAGATTTATTTTATATTTAAATAAATTTTATTATACATATATATATATATCTATATATATATATATATATATATATATAAATTTTTGTACGTAATATATTTTCGTTCTCATAACATTTTTATTTATTTATAAATATTTATATAGGTTGTTTAAATCGATTGCAGATTTTATAAACATCGACGCAGACAATGCAAATACAAATACCATCTTTTATAGAAATTTTAAAAAATATTATTGTAATTTTAACGCGAATAATATTATGGAATTTTTCACTAAGGGTTGGAAAATATATAAATAATTATTAACTTCCCTTTGGGTAAGTTTTAGTAACCGCAAAAAAATCGAAAATGAAAAATTTTATATATCTTTACGTTTCAGAGGCTTCTGAACATTTTGACATACCTTAGAAAAAATGGATGTGTGTATGTGTGTGTGTGTGTGCGGATACAAATTTTCGTCGACGATTTCGGGAACACCGATCAACCGATTTGAATAATTCCAAAAACATTCGATTCGTATTGATAAGGAGACGTGCTGATTAGTTTTTGGCGAAGGCAGGTCTAGCAGTTTCGAAGATACGGGGCAAAAAATGCCAAAAACGGTGACTCAGTTATTAAGAGAATGGGGCAAACGATTTTAATAATTCAAAAAACATTCAACTTGTATTGACAAATGAAGAACTGATTAAATTTTTGGGAAGGCAGGTTCAGCGGTTATGGACTCTCAATAAAAATAAGTTAAAAAAATGTCATTTGGCGGTCCAAAATGTTTATTGGACATATGCACATCAAATCATCAGATATTTTATAGATTTAAATAATGTGTACACATTTTGTGTTAAATTTTTTTGGTTTCCGTACCAAGATTTTTAATTACGGTACGGGAAGTTCCAGCAATTAGGCTTAAGGCCCGATGCAATGCACCCCACTAGTTTGCTTATTAAATTATTTATTACTTTTTCTAATAAGAATAAAATTTCTAATCTAGATGCATTTTAGTAAAATTTAAAACGTAATTTTTTACGACTCGACTAAAAGTAATAAAATTTCTTTATCACTAAAACACAAGTGCATTTAAAATAATATCGTTTTAGCTTTATCAAACTGACCTATAAAACTATAAAAATAATAATAATAATATATGTCTTAGCAACAATTTTAAGCACAAAGGAATTTGTTAATGATAAAACAAAAATTTTATAAAATTTTAATGTCAAGTTGTTTAAATATTAATACAATATTTTTTTTATTTAACATTAATTTACAATTATAAGAAACTTAAATATTTTTGATTTTTTTTTTCTAATTCTATGACTAAAATTTATGTTGTTTTACATTATTTTAAGTTTTTGTATCAATTTTAAATTTAATAATAATTATAACAATACATTTTAAAATCGATTTACAACAAGGAATTTGTTACTAATTGAATATGTTTAACGATTTTTTTTAAATTTGAGACAAAATAATTTATTGTCTTGATAATATTAAATATTATATTGTTGATTATTAACAAATTAAATTGTCATTTAATTTTTTAATTGAATAATAATTATAACAATATTTACAATCATGAGAAATTTGTTACTAATTTTAATATAATATTTTAAGTATACTTTTTTAAATTCTGCAACCAAATTTTATGTCGTATTGTTTAAATATAACCATTTATAATAGCATTAAAAATATGTATAATATATAAAATAATAAATAAGTATAATATTTAAAAACAATAATGTAATTAAAGTCATACTTCAAATATGACATGATCGGTTTGTCATTGTAATTAGCATTTAGAAATAAACCTTCATTAGAGAAATGAAGCAATTGCTGATTAATAAATTTAATAATATTCGTTCACACAGTGGATTATATTAAACAACGCCTAAACAAATATTGTTTTTGCAACTTCACTCATCATGTAATTGTGTTTGAAGAACTTCATGTAATTAAAATTAACATACATTAATTGACTGCTTGTATTTTTTTACTTTTTCGCTGGCGTTATAATCTCATTCTTTGAACAGCTGTAATATCTGTCTTGCCTAAAAATATTTTCCATTTTAATAACTTCAAAGATTTATAGAAACTATGAATAATATAGAAATTATGTCAATAAAGTCTCGTTTAGTACACGGAATAAATGTTTAATTTGTTTTATTATTTTCAAGGAGCAGGGTAAAATATTCTTCTGATTCAGGCATTTTTCATTAAATCAAGATTTGTACCACAATGTAACTTTAAAATGTTTATTTATGTATGCCAATTTCCCTCTTGATATCGGTACGCATACAACGTTGATGCCGGTACGCATACAACGACAGATCTGTATTCACATACACGACGTCTAATCACAATCGACCCGTATAGAAATGATATAATCGAGAGCGAATGACGAATCATTGGCACTCGACTCTGCCGTAACGCACTTCCGTTGCATTTGTACGGATTTACACCCTAGTCGCGCCTAAAGAAGTTTTACTTTAAAAAACCTAAATCATTTATGTGCAATTCTTAGAAAAGAAAGCTACCAAGTTTTTGTAATTAATAAATTAAACTAAATTATCATTTGAAAAAAAAAATCAATTTACAAAAAATTCACGAATTAAATGCAAATATGTGCAACATATGTTTGGATAATGTTTAAGAAAAAAAAATTGTCATGGCTTTAATTTTTTGAATTAAGCAACCAAATTTTGTTGACATATTGCTTAAATATTAGATAATAATATGTACAATATGTCTTGGAAAAAAGTATTTTAATATATTTAAAAAAAACTATAACACATATATATTCAAATCTTTCCAACATATGTTAACACATATTATTTTAAAAGAAAAAGCTGAAGGAATATTTTAGAAAAAAGCATACATTTGGTTCAAAAATAATCATTTTAACATATTTATCAAAAAATACATGAACGTTTAAAATGCAATTTACAAAATTGAACAAAAGGCACCAAATTAAGGTGTTTTTGATATTTAAAAATTCAATGCAAAATGTATCATAATTTATTAACTATCCATAGGGTAAGTTATAGTAATAGCAAAAAAAATCGAGAATGAAAATTTTCATATATATTTTTTAAATTTTTTCAAAGTAACATTTTTTCAAAAATGTTACTCTTTTTAAAAAAGATAATTTTTGGTACGGGAAGTTCCAGCAATATGCCTTATGGCACGATGTCCACTAGTTTTTATTAATATTAATTAAAAATAATCATTTATATTTTACCTGGAAAGTACTCCAATTCCCCAAAAGCTGTCCCAAATTCACTCCACAAAAAAGCACAAGCAATCAAAAAGCTTTTTGCAAAAATGAAAAACATATTACACACTGTGCGTCACAAATCCAACAACACTACACTTTTTATTAAATTTAATTAATTATAAATAACCAAACCAATAAAAATCAATCTGTACACATGAATCAATTTATAATTGATTTATTCCTCGTTTTTCAAAATTTTCTAAAAAATTAACCATATGCTAAAGTCTAACATTTTCTATCGAGTGTGGAAAAGCGGCGTGGGCGGTGCGATTTTGGGGTAAAAGTGTGTGTATCGGTTTTACACGTGTGGTAATTTATATATGAATGTGTGTTTGTGTTTGGATTTAATTTTATACTATGTCTGTGTGTGAAGAAAATCAATATTTTGCATGAAACAGCGCCTAGTACGCGCGCAACAGTTGATACATGCGTAGTAGGATTTTAAACCACAATTTTGGACGTTGGATTTCAAAATTTGGTGCAGCTGCTGCACTTTTCTGGTGGTTGGTGTGGAAATTTGGCAAAACTTTTGTAGGTTTATGATGATTGTTGTGGACTTTTAGTAAAATGTTGCGATTGTGTAAGATTTTTATACCCTTTAAAATTTTTGTAGATTTGGGATGTTTTAGGATTTTGTAGGTTCTTGTTAAATTTAGAAGAAATTGTTGTTAATTAGGGTTTGTCGGTTTTCAAAAACCGGTTTTTTGGCGAAAATTATGGAATTCGAAAACCGGTTTTTTAGTAAAAAAAGTCGGTTTTCACCGTGTAAATGGAAAATGACAAATATAGCCAAATATAAAAGATAGATGAAAGCGTTTTGATTCTTGGAATCATATCGGTCCAATAACATTTAATATGTTATCAGTCTGCAATGGTTCCCAGAAAGTTTTTGTATATATTAATTTATATTTTTATACCAGTATATATATTAATTTAAATCAGTATGATTTCTTCTAGAAGAAGTAACTTCCTCTACTCAAACTAAAAAAAAAAGTTTTAAACCCTAGAAACCACAAAATTAAAGAACAAAAAACTTAGAATTATTATATCAGGCTTTAAAAACAATTAAGCATAATTTGGTCGCAAGTATGAAAGTATTTTCTATTCAGGAAATTTTGTTAGAAACAATAAAGGTCATGTTTAAGTAGCAATTCGATAGACGTTCTCAGTTTTTTAATTTAAAAATGTATTATTTTTATTTATTCAAAAACTTTCCTTTCACTATCATAAAAATATTTTCATTCTTATATGTGAAAATGATGCATGAATAACGAATAATTATTTTCAAAGTTATTTAATCAGGATAAACTATTATTTTTTTAGTTCTACTAATTAAAATTAAAATAATTTTGTTTACTATCTATAAAATTGAACAATAAATGAATTCAGTCAAATACTGCTCTAAATCACACTAAATTTGCGGATAAATTACACAATATTCGAGCAAAAATTTATTTTCTATATAAAATTCGAAAACCGGTTAAAACCGGTTTTTTAGTAAAATTAAAATTCGAAAACCGGTTTTCTGAAATGTCGGTTTTTGTATAAGCCCTATTGTTAATGTATATTTTTTATGTTGTTGATTAAAATCACTAATTATTTATACTGGTGATTTCTAAAAAGTCCTAGTTAAATTTTTGTGATGCATTTTGTAATATATTCAACTGGGTAAATTGAAAGCTTCAGATGACTCTTAGATAATCAAATCATCTATATATTTAAAATAAACGTTTATAATAAATAAATATTGTAAAATAAACATTTATTTTTAAGATTTGTTTAAAAAGAAAACTTTTTAAATAATCTTTTATGCCGTTTAGTATTAGATGTTTCAGTGCATTCCTCTGTCAGCTTTTTTTTATCTTGTCCCAATTGTTATCTGATCCAGAGTTCTTTTTTTATTCTACTCACTAGTACTTCCTCATGTGGTCCACATAGGTATATTTTATCTTTTTCAGGTATACATATCAAAACTTAGAGTATTAGTCTTTTTTTCCACGGAGTCTTTTTTGCATTCACCAGGAACACATATCTAAACTCCTCATGCAGTTCCTTAAAATGTCCATGTATTTGAAACGATATATCTTTATATAAGTTACCATTCCAGTTCCTTAAAGTTCCTGTCTCTGATCAGTGCAGAGTGGTATTCTATAAGTTTGATTGTTAGTAGGGTTTCTTTTCTCGCAATCCACGTCTCTGATCCTTTTAATTATATGTTCTTTCTTCATTTGGTTACCACATATCATCAGAGAAGTTATATTCCTCTGCAACACTTATGTGTAGGCCACAAATTCCAATTTCTGAACCAGTTTACCAGTTGCGACTTCAAGTCAAGATTCAGTCAGTAACATCCTTTCTATCTTCTTCTGCATCACGTTTGGAAATTCCAGTGAATTTCCTTGGGAATTTCTTATCTCTGATCAATACTAAGTGTTTTATTAGTTTGTTCATCAGTAGAATTCCCTTTCTCTTTTTCTCTCCAGGATGTGTCTCCTACATCGAGTTCAACCCCGTGACTGCACAGGCAGTCTAGTTGCCAAATGAGGCCACTTTTGTGATCGCCCATTTACTAGTAAAGTTTCTAGTAAGAATGCAGTGAATAATATCGTGCTATAGCTTATAAACTATAAAACTAATCACAATATTGTCTTTGGCATATTTAAAGATGAATAAATTATCTAAAACTTTGTCTGAAGTGAAAAGTTCATAAGGCTATTTTTATAATTGTCAAATCCTTGTAGATTTCAATATTTAGTTAAAAAGTACTTGCATTTTTGTAAATACTTGTACTATAGCTTTAAAACTATAAAAATAATACATTATCAATAGTCTATCTACACATAAATAACAAAACATATATTCTATAATAAATTTATTAACAATCTACATGCATCGGTGGGTAAAATCCTAAAAATATCAATTCAGCAACATTCAATCTACAACAAAAATCTCAGCTCCATTTTGTGGTTGTGTACTGAACACCAGTTCATCAATAGTTTTTCCTAAAAGTTGATCTTTCCGAAATTTTAAATAATATTCTTGTTTCAATACTTCGATGTAGACCTTTTCATGGCCTTTTTCACATAGGGCCACTATGCAACCTCCCCACCTGGGTAAAAGGATTTATTAATAATAAATTATATATATATATATATATATATATATATATATATATATATATATTATTACCCTGCTCCTGTTAGTCTTGATTTCACATTAAGACTTTTTCCAATTTCAACAATTCGATCCAAGTTTTCATGTGAGCACTCATATAAACTTTTAAGAGAATCATGTGACTCTTTCATTAATTGTCCAAGTTTTTCTAAATTGTTTTTAGATTTATCATCCTTTGATGAACATATCTCTTTGAATTTGGTTACACGATAAGCCTCTACAAATAATAAAGTAAAAGTATATATATATATATATATATATGAGTGAGTTCTTGAGGGCGATACATCAAACAAAGAAAAGCCAAAGATTTATAAAATAATCTTTATTTCCAAACGTTTCGACATTCAATTTAATGTCATCATCAGTGGATCTAAAAACAGTATGAAAATTAGCATATCTAGGTAATTATAATATATGTGGATTGGTAAAGTAACTATACAATAAGAGAAAAATTAACAAACAGCAACACTTAACAACAAACCAAATATAAAAGATAGGAAAGGTAGTAGAGACTAGAATTAAATAAATAATTAAAAAGTATAGGCAAAAATATTTAAGTACACTCATATAAACCTACGCATATACATATATATACATACACATATACACACATATACATATATAGATAACACATATATATATAGATATTATATATACATGTATATCCATATACACACACATACAAACATATAATACACATATACATATACAGATACAACAATATATACCTATATTGTACACATATACATGTAAGACTATACACATATAAATATACGTATATACATATATGCAACGTGCAAGCATATTCACAACGACGTACATGTACAGGTATGAACCAATACATATACTCATACCTATCTATGTAACTATAGCTATACACGTATACACATACATATACGCATAAACATGTATATACACTATATACACACACATACATATACATATATATATATAATATGTATATATATATATGTATATGTGTGTATATGTGTATGTATATATATGTATATATGCGTAGGTTTATATGAGTGTACTTAAATATTTTTTGCCTACTTTTTAATTATTTATTTAATTCTAGTCTCTACTACCTTTCCTATCTTTTATATTTGGTTTGTTGTTAAGTGTGCTGTTTGTTAATTTTCTCTTATTGTATAGTACTTTACCAATCCACATATATTAAAATTACCTAGATATGCTAATTTTCATACTGTTTTTAGATCCACTGATGATGACATTAAATTGAATGTCGAAACGTTTGGAAATAAAGATTATTTTATAAATCTTTGGCTTTTCTTTGTTTGATGTATCGCCCTCAAGAACTCACTCATATATTTCAACATCAAAATTAACTACTAAATCATATATATATATATATATATATATAAACTAGCAAACCCGACGAACTCCGTTTCGTCACCAGATGGTTTCGTGAGAAAGATCAAGAAATTTTTTGTTTGTTTTATATTTGAAAAGGAAAAATGTGATTTTATTATACAACAGTAATGAATTTATTTCGATTACAAAAATGAGGTGTTAAATGAAAGTGAATCCGCAAATTATCCGTTTCATTGAAGTGCTCTTTGGTAAACACATTTTTTGTTTTTTGGTCTGACGTTAACACAAACAGAGCGGATGGTTTTCCAACTCGTGAACAGGCAACGTATAACTGCCCATGTAAAACAATGATTTTCTAAATAATCTATTTGAAATTTATCCCGCAAACACTAAGCGATTGGCCTTGCGATTTGTTATTGCCAACGCAAGGCGAACTGGAAATTGCAATCGTTTGAAGTCAAACGGAAGACCAGTCGGAATCATTGGTATGTCACCAAATCGCCAGCAATCTTTTATTGAATGGTGAAATTCAGTGCGTGTACATCATTATTCTTTGCGGCAAGAATTGCTCGCTGACTTAAGGGGGGCGATACATGTAACAAGAAAAAAAAAATCGATTTTTTTTTTCATAAATCGTTACAATAACATCTCAAAAATATGCCTGTAAATATTCAAAACAAAATTATCATTATTTATACAATAAAAACTCATTTAAGTGCCACGCCTCAACTCGACGCTTGAGTGCTATTGTACTCTTATCTGTTTCTGTGTCAAAACTTTAAACGCGTTTTTTCTCAAAACGACATTTTTGAAATTTGCGGGCGTGATAACTCAAAAAGTTCTCAACCGATTCCAATGAAATTTTGCACACATCTACTTTACAGTAATAGCTTCTAGTTAAACCTCAAACATTCCAAAAAATGTTTCAAAATTAACCCTTTTACCAAAAAAAACCATTGAAAAAAGGTGAAAAAATCGAACTTTTTTTTTCTAAGGTGTGCCAATTTACGATTTTGTGACTTTTTTTATTTTTTTTTTGGTTTAACTAGAAGATATATGTTTTATGAACACGTACAAACTATTTTTTTTAAATTCAGATCACCGTACGAAAAGTGAGAACGCCCGCAAATTGATGGCGTTTTCCGAGAGGGTCTTGGCAGATTTATTTTTACGGCAGCCATTTAAAAAAAAAAAATAAAAAAAAAATTTTTTTGTGTATTTTATATATAATAAATAACCCTAAAAAAGTTCAAAAAGATTCAATCATTCCTTCCAGTTTAAAAAGTCCTCAAAAATGGTAAAAATTAAGGCGATTACATGTATCGCCCCCCTTAACCAAGCATAATTCTGATAATTCTCACTAATATCATTACTCGAATTTTTAATTACGGTGCGTGAAGTTCCAGCAGCTTGCATTAAGGCACGATGCCATGCACAACTAATTTTCTTAGCTATAAACCTTGCGGAGCCCGAGACCTTTCCAACGAATTGTGCGTTCTGGAGTTACATCGTCAGGAAGGAACACCTGACTTTTATATATATATATATATATATATATATATATATATATATATATATATATGTAGATAATCTATTTGAAATTATTTTAAACAATTGTTGATTATTTTCATTACTCGAAATTTTAATTACGGTGCGTGAAGTTCCAGCAATTTGCATTAGGGCACTATGCCATGCACTACTAGTTTTCTTAGCTATAAACCTTGCGGAGCCCGAGACCTTTCCAACGAATGCAAAATTGTCGAAACCGGTTCGTGCGTTCTGGAGTTATTTCATCAGGAAGGAAAACCCGACTTTATATATATATATATATATATATATATATATATATATATATAATATCATTTTATGTTAATTTATTATTTTATACGTTACCATTAAATACATGGAGTGCCCTCTGTCTCAATTTGAACTCAAACAGCAAGTTTCTGACTTTTGGTGTCAGCAAGTTTTCTAAAAAGCTTTTTTGGGATATTTCCAAAAGTTCACAAATATCTTCTCGACTGTAATTTCTTTTGTTATATTTGGTCACATAAAGTTATCATTTGGGGTAAATCTATTTTCAAGGCATCTTGGAGTTGTTTTGGGGTCTGGATTTCTTTCCAGGAAAGGTTCTGATGTTTTGCAATAATCTGTTGGAAATTAATTAATCAAATCAATTGCATTTGAGAAAAAAAAGAATAATGTTTCGGAATTGATGCAATTACCTTACTGGCCAATGACACTCAATGACCCTGATGTTATAGTTTTGGTTAGCCGCCTTGTTCGCCTCGTGCAGACTGTGGGCGATCACGAAGGTGGCCTCATTTGGCAACTCGACTGCCTGTGCAGTCAGGGGTTGAACTCGATGTAGGAGGCACAACCTGGGGAAAAAGAGAAATGGAACTCTAGTAATGACCAAACCGATGAAATTATAATGTGTACTGATCAGATATACAGATTCTAAGGAACTATGGAAAGTTTTGTGCTGCTGGAGATGATATAAAGGATTCTGAGGAAAGAAACTCTACTTGTAACTGGGCGATCACGAAGGCGGCCTCATTTGGCAACGCGACTGCCTTTGCAGTCAGGTGGTTGAACCCGATATAGGAGGCGCAACCTGGGAAAAAAAGAAATGGAACTCTACTAATGACCAAACTGATAAAATTCCAATGTGTACTGATCAGATATACAGATTCTAAGGAACTACGGAAAGTTTCGTGCTGCTGGAGATTATATAAAGGATTCTGAGGAAAGAAACTCTACTATTTAGTGGGCGATTACGAACGTAGCCTCATTTCCTCATTTGGCAGTCAAGGGGTTGAGTTGATGTAGGAGGCACATCCTGGAGAGAAAAAGAGAAAGGGAATTCTACTGATGAACAAACTAATAAAACATTTAGTATTGATCAGAGATAAGGAATTTCCAAGGAAATTCACAGAGAATTTCCAAATGTGTTGCTGAATAAGATAGAAAGGACTTTACTGAATCTTGACTTGTAGTCGCAACTGGTAAACGCTGCTCTGTAGAAGAAGAAGATAACTTCTCTAATGATATGTGGTGACCGAATGAAGAAAGAACATATAATTAAAAGGATCAGAGACGTGGATTCCGAGAAAAGGAACTCTACTAACAACCAAACTTATAGAATACCACTCTGCACTGATTAGAGACAAAAACTTTAAGGAACTGGAATGAAAACTTATATAAAGATTATTGTTTCAAATACATGGGCATTGTAAGGAACTGCATGAGGAGTTAATATATGTTCCTGGTGAATGTAAAAAAGACTTTGTGAAAAAAAGACTAATATTCTAAGTTTTGATGTGTGTTCCTGAAGAAGTTAAATATACCTATGTGGACCACATGAAGAAGTACTTGTGAATGGAATAAAAAAAGAACTCTGGATCAGACAAATATTGGGACAAGCCTGCCATGGGAGGTAAAAAAAGCTGACAGAAGAATGCAGGTGATATTATACTATGGTGATACTATTAAAGAAAAACAGAAAATGAAAGCGTAAGACAGAGAAGGAAAGAGCAGTTAACAGAACTTGGACACTTTTCTGACACCATGGGCCTGGATAAAATTCTCTACATTCTTAATTACCTTTTTGTCCTAAAAAGGCAATTGCTTGATCCATTCCTCCACTTAACGTCCCGACATACCTTTCGGATATTGCTGATAGTGTTGCCAATTTTTGGCGATTTAAATCTAGCTGAAAAAATAATAAAAAATAACAAAACACATATGTATATATAGGAAAGTGGGAAAACTTATCGTATGATAAAATTAGAAGATCAGCTCCTGTCCCATCTCTCTACTCAGCACCATTTTTGTCATTCAAATTGATTTAGATTGATTTTTGACAACAATTTGATTGCAAATTGTTTAATTATATATTATATATCTTGTAATAATGTCAATGAAGTATTTAGGAAAATTATTCAGAAGGTATACTTTAAAATAGCATTTTCATTTATTATTTACCTTCAAAAAATATGCAACAGACAGCAAACTTGCACTAACAAGTGCACTTGAGCTGGACAACCCTGCTGCAGGTGGTACGGTACCAGAAAAAGCCAATTTGATTCCTTGGAACTCTGCACCATGGTTTGGAGGACACCATTGTCCCACCATTGGAACCACCATTGGAGCCACCATTGGATTCACCATGGCCATTAGTTGTAGATTTTTGTAGACTTGAGGCTTGAGAATTCGTCCAGGGCTCCTTTGATGCCTGATAGGACGTAGTCGTACCATAGTGGACGCTCGTTGGAAATTCTGAGAAAGAAGTTGATGGTGTAAATTTTTGATGGTAGGGAAGAAGAATGTAGAGGATTTGTCAGCTTTTAATTTGTTTTTAGCTATGGAAATAACTTTATAAACTACAGATTTGAATAAAAAAAGTATATCAGTTTTGGTTACTATTTATGCTGTAAAAAGTTGATGGTTTTGTTAGATTTTTGGATATAATTTGTGGTT